>NC_056741.1:1139975017-1140275017 GCF_019279795.1 Protopterus annectens | reverse complement strand
TAAAGGCCTGTGCTGAGGCAACTCTAGAAATTCCCTAAGTCTCTTTTTGGACTGAGGACAGTCTTGGCATTCCCAGTGGAAATGCTCTCAAGGTATGTAAGGTTTCACCAAAAGACAAATCCTCTGAAGGGAAGGCAGAGGGACTTGGTTCCTCTGCATTTGAATCCTCATACGAAGGTAAGGGCATGTCTTCATAATCAGAAATTTCAGAGTCACCGGACTCCTGGGTCTGTAGAAGCTGAAGGGGACTGGGACTCTGTCTCTTAGCAGGGGAAGGCTGACTTCCCCTAATCAGCATAATAAGGTCTTCTGCCATTCTAAGTATTTTAAGCATTTGTTTTTGTGGCATGGGAGCAGGTGCATGCACTTTGGTCATCGGTTTTCTAGGCGTAGTGTGTACTCTGGGCCTACGAAACTCGGTAGTTTTGGTTAAAAAAGTCATCAGTTTGAGTCGAACATCAGTTGAGCGAATAACTGCATCAGAAGCCGGTGCCTGCACAGCTGCTCTGGACCCATCCAAGGTAGAGACATCTGCAGGTTCCATAGTTAAAGAAGAGTCTCGCGGCATACCGGACTCCGAACAGGTCTCGGTAGAGGCCTGCAAATCCATTGAAGCAGGCATCAGGGGCTGCGAAAGCACCTCACTGAGTACCAACGGACTGGCAACTAGCTTAACAGAAGCATCAGCGACAGTTTTGGAACTATGTGGTCTGTCTCTGTCTTTATCCTTACATTTTTTCAGAATATCAGTAGTCGGATGGCTTACCAAAGCCATTTCAGAATACGGAGATCAAGAGCGAAAGAATTTAGCAACAAAGAGAGCCCAACGACGAATGGTTTGGGCGTTAAACAAGGCACAAAACAGACAGCGAGGGACATTGTGGTCTGGGCCTAAACAGGTGACGCAGTAATAATGAAAATCTCTGTGAGGTATTTGCTTTCCACAGGCAAGACAATTGTTAACTTTTTCTGACATTGGTTAGAGCAAGAAAAAAGGATCCCCATCTGGGTACTTAGATTTAGAAAACTTCAGGATTATTCAATTCATAACCGAAAATTCAGGTAGCAGCTGACAGGCACTTGTGAACTGCTTCTGCTTCGGGCTCCTCTGCAAGAGAGACTGATGTAATGGTGTCGGCTGCCTGTTTTTATACTCCTGACGACCTGACGTCAGTCCTGGAGCAACAGCATCCAACGCAGAAATACTAAGTCTCTGGTATTCGGGCCGACTGATGGCTACCTGCAGGCAGATAACCTTAGTGTGATGACTGCAACAGTGAAACACGAAGAACATCTGTAGATCAAAACCATTCACTGTTGCATCCTCATTTGTGTGATAGCCTGCCTGGCGATAGGCCAAAAACTGGCCAGGCTTCCACAGCTGTACCTTCCCACAGTGACTGATACTCCCTCCAGCACAGATGCCAAGTAGTTTTGTGGTGTAAAAGAGGTACTACTCAGTTTTTTTCTTTGACATTTTTATCATCACATCTTAAACTATAATATGAATTTGTATGTATTAGTAGAAAAGAAAAACCTTATTTTCCATTTTCATGCAGCATACAAACATTTTTAAAATTTTCATTCATTCCAATATTATACACATTACTCAAGTCCTGCCTTCTCTTAAACCTTACTCCTACTCCTGAACATTATTCTGCATGTACTGCTCGCCCACAAATTCCATTTCCAGGAAACTTACCCCTTTCCATTTTAAATATCCCACCTCCATTTACCTCCTTTAGAAAATTCAGACCTTCTGTTACACCTGGTATAAATTTTTGCTTCCATTTTCTAGTAATTGGATTTTTAGCAGCTGACAGTATTACACTTAGTAAAACCTTTCTAAGTCTGGGCAAGTCAGATCTTTCCCTGGTCAAAAGAACTGTGTCCTAAGTTACAATCTGTCAGCTCATTGTTGTTGTTTTTCTTTCGGCTTTTCCCGGTTAGGGGTCACCACAGAGGAACTCCGGTCCTCTAATGATTGGCAGTCGATTTTTATGGTGCTGAGGTGCCAGCCCGACGTCCAAACTTCAACGAAGGCACACCCATTCACGCAGGTCTTTCGGAGGCCACTTGACTGCGGGGAGGACATGCAGACAACACAGAAGGTGCTCCAGCCGAGAATCGAACGGGAGAACCTCTTGCTGTGAGGCGACAACGCTACCGCTGCACCATCGCACTCCCAAAAACATGCTCCCAGGTGTGTCTCTCTCTCTCTTTCTCATCACATCCTCAGCATTTGCTGTCCGAGGTATAAAACATCTATGAAAACGCTTCTAAGCAAAATTCCTAAACCTTCATGATTTTGTTACATACTTGGGAGTTCTAAAGATGCCTTCCTATTGTTTCTTTGTAAACTGCCTTCCCAGTCTCTCCTCCCAAACCTAATCTCCTCTGCTCGACTCATTTTATCATACAATATTTTATATGCCCTAATTATCCTTTTAACAATAGCAGCATCTGCTCTAGAGTCAACACACCTGGTCTTTCACTTAGTACTCATCTATCCCTTCGTTTTGCCCGATACCAATCTTTTACAGGGAACGGTGTCTGTAGCCTGCAGTCCAAGTTTTTGCTTTGCCTCATCCTGTCTACTCCCAATACCTTTATCATTTTGCCAGTTTCCTCCTGTAGACTGCAACCACCTCTGTCCTATTTTGTATACCCCTACTTGCAGACATCCCTATTACTATAATTCCCTCTCTCTTCTCCATTCCTGTGCTAGCTTATTTCTTAAAATACTTTCTGCTACTTTATGAAAATAATATTCTGTAAGGTGATTGTTATTCTCCTAAAGAACATGCATACCAACTCCTACTCTAGCTCTCGAACTCTCACACATTTCCTCATTATCCTTTTCTACTTTGATTTACAACCACCTACTTGAGTTATGTTACACAAGCCTTAAATGCACAACTCTAAAGCATCCCTTCAAATCTGGTAACCCTAAACAACTTTGTTCTATGGAAATATACTTAAATCTTCCCCCTATTCCCCTCCCAAATTCCTTCAATTCTTCATTCTTATCTACTTCTCCTATTAATAAAAATACATCTGCCCTGCATGAGACTAAACGATCTGAAAACATTTTACTGCTTGCATCTAACTATCCCTATCCATAATCAAGAGCTTCCTGTACATCTTTTTAGTTTCTGCCAACATATCCTTAGATTTAACAGCAGAGGTATAGCTATACCTTCCATTTGGCATCCCCTTAACTTACCTGAAGAGGAAAAAAAAAAAATGGAAACAATCTGAAGAGCACTTGAGTAAGAAAGTACAGTTGTGTACCTACCATAAATGTAGATGTTCGAGTGTATTCACTGTTGCAGTCATTACACTCGGGTTATCCTGCTGGCAGGCTACCCGCAGTCGGCCTGAATTCCAAAGTCCTGGTCCGGCATTGGTTGCTGTCACCTCTTCCCTGACGTCAGTGCGCCAGGGATATAAAAGATGCAGCCGACGCCATTTTCTTCAGTTTTTCTTGCCCCAGATGTCAGGTGCCCCCAAAACGGTAGGCTAAAAAACATTGCTTATAAAAGCATGCACTAAAATAAACAATACCTTCATCTACAAGCAAATACACCACATAGGTTGTATAGAATAGAGAAGTACAGATAAGTCCCAGCAAAGAAAGGGGGATGGTGGGTGGGTAACCTGGACTGCAACAGTGAATACACTCGAACATCTACATTTATGGTAGGTACACAACTGTACTATGTTCATCGTGTTTCACTGTTGCAGTCATTACACTTGGGTTGAATCCCAAAGCTGAGGTTGGGCGGCTGGGTCTAAATAGAATTAGGAGTGGCTATAAGGCCCTGCAGAACTGCAGTGGCAAAGCCTGCTCTGAATTTAGAGTAAAGTGGTAAGTGGTAGTGCTTAGTAAAAGTGTGCACTGAAGTCCAAGTTACAGCCTCCAAAATATCCTTGGTTGGTACTCCTCTGAGGAAGGCTGCTGCCCTGGTAGAATGTGGTCTAATGTCCTTAGGCACTGATTTGCCATGTTGTGAATAGCAGAAACGAATGCAGTGTCCTATCTATTTTGAAATAGTCTGCTTTGAGATAGCCTTTCCTTGTGATCCTGCAGCATATGCCACTAAAAGTTGCTCAGTCTTTCTGAAAGCTTTAGTTT
The DNA here is from genome assembly GCF_019279795.1 of Protopterus annectens. Taxonomy (NCBI): domain Eukaryota; kingdom Metazoa; phylum Chordata; order Ceratodontiformes; family Protopteridae; genus Protopterus; species Protopterus annectens. Next base: position 1,140,270,879 of record NC_056741.1, on the reverse strand, counting down.
TGTCCAAGTAGAAGCGTAGCTGTCTGTGTATGTCCAAAGAATGCAGAAGTCTCTCCCCTTTATTCTGTGGGTTTGGGTAAAAAGTAGGCAAATGAATGGTTTGGTTAAGAGCCACACTGGACACTACCTTAAGCATAAATGTTGGGTTTGCCTTAGAGAAACCCTGTCCGGATGGAAGATAATAAAAGGTTCCAAAGCCATTAATGCTTGTAACTCTGAGACTCTTCTTGCTGAAGTTATTGCTAGGAGCAGAGCTGTTTTCCATGATAAGAATTTTATCTCAGCTGTATTGGCTGGCTCAAAAGGAGGCAGTGTGAGTTTTTCCAAGACAAAATTGAGGTCCCATGCAGGTATTGGTGCTCTCCTTGAAGATCTTATGTTTTTGGCCCCCATGAGGTACTGCCTAAGCAATGGATGTGAAAAAATAGGTGGGTCCATATTGTAATGAGCTGAAATGGCAGAGGCATGGATCTTAATTGATGAGAAGGATAGGCCTTTGTCCAGCATCTCAGTTAGATATTGTAAACTCTGAGGAATATTTGGAACTAGCGTGTCAATTCCTTGTGCCTGGTTCCAAGCACAGAATCTCTTCCATTTTTCTGCATAAGATTTTCTGGTGCTGGGCCTCCTGGCCTCCAAAATAACATCCATAACCGCTTTAGAGAGAGGTGTATTCTGAATGGTTACACTATCCGCCATGCAGCTAGATTTAGAGTTCTGAGTTGGCTGTGCAGGATCTGATTTTGTTGGGTCAGTAAATGAGGAATTTGAGGCAATGTCCAGCCTGGGCCTTGAGACAAGCTCCTTAGAATTGGGTACCAGTGTTGGCATGGCCAACCTGGGGCAATCAGTATCATTTGTGGCAACTCTTGTCTGACCCTTTAGGAGTACCTTGGGGAGGAGAGGCAGTGGAGGAAAGGCATATACTGTAAGGTTGTTCCAGCTGAATGACAAATCATCCACTTTCCATGCTTGTTTGTGATAAGTCCTTGTGCAGAATCTCTGAAGTTGGCAGTTGTGAGGGGAGGCAAAAAGATCTAGGTCTGGGCATCCCCATTTTCTTGTTATCATGTTGAAGATTTGTGGATCTAGCTTCCACTCGTGAGGATCCATGAGGTTTCTGCTTAGTTCGTCTGCCAGAGCATTTGTTTTTCCTGGCAGGAATTGTGCTTGCAGGTGTACTTGGCAAGTCAATGCTGTGTTCCACAAAATCATGGCTTGTCTGCAGAGGGGGTAGGAATGTGTGCCCCCCTGCTTGTTTATGTACCACATGACTGTGGTGTTGTCCGTCTTTATCAGCAGCTGTCCTGGATGAAGTAGCTCCTTGAAGGCTGTCAGGGCATTTTGTACAGCTAGCATCTCTTTTTGATTGATGTGAAGATGCCTTTGGCTTGCGGGCCATGTGCCATGAATACATTTTCCTGCCATGTGTGCTCCCCAGGCATAATCTGATCCATCTGTTTGTATTTGCCTGGCTGTGGGTAAAGTGAATGGCTGTCTCTTTTTGTGGTGACAGGTCTGTGCCCACTATCAAAACTCCTGTTGCAGGCAGGGAATGAGTGAAATTAATGATTCCAAGCTGTGGCAGTGTTGAGACCAAACGCTTTTTAGATACCATTGTAGTTTCCTCATATGCAGTCTTGCATATGGAATTAGCAGAATGCAGGATGCCATGTAGCCCAGAGCCTGCAGAATTTTTCTTGCAGATAACTGGGTCTTTGTTGCCATGCTTTTGAAGTAAGAAGTCAGTTGCCTTTGTTTGTCTGGCGTGAGATAAGCCATCTGGGCAGTTGTATTTAAGCTTGCACCCAGGAATATTATCTCTTGAGAGGGTACTAGTTTTGATTTCTTTTCGTTTACTGTGTACCCTAGGCAAATTACTAATCTTTTTACAAATGCCAGATGCTTTAGTAGAATGTCTTTGGTCTCTGCTTGAATAAGACAGTCATCCAAGTAGGGATAAATTTGAATTCCTCTGTCTGCAAAATGCAATTACTGGTGCCAGGCATTTTGTGAAGACCCTGGGCTCAGTAGATAAGCCAAAGGGCAGTGCAGAGAATTGGTAGTGCATTGAGCCAGCTATGAGTCTGAGGTATCTTCTGCAAGATTGTCTGATTGGGACATGCAGGTATGCCTCTATGAGGTCCAAAGTTACACGCCGAGCCTTCTTGCCCAGCATGGGCAGAAGCCGCTGCAGAGTCAACATTTTGAATTTCGGAACATCCAGAAAAGTATTTAGAATAGACAGGTCCAGAATTGGTCTCCATGCTTTGTCCTTTCTTGGTACTAAGAAAAGTCTTGAGTAAAATCCTTGTCCCTGCTCTTGTTGTAGCACTGGCTGAATAGCCCTTATGTCCATGAGAGATGAAACTTGTTTTTGTGCCTCTGCCCATTGATTGTGTGGCAGGTCTGGCATACCTTTTGCCTTTGAAAGGGTGTAAAAGTGGAACCTGTAGCCCTGAGAGACTATATTTAAGACCCATTTGTCCTAGGTGATCATGTACCAATTTTGTGAAAAAAGAGCTAGTTTTCCCACTAAGGGTGCTGCCAAAAGATAAATGCTTGGCATTGGCAGAGGGAAGTCATTGGGACTGTTTCCTATATGGCTGTGATTTGTCTTCTCTGCTTTTGGAGGTAGAATCACCCCATTGTTTGGGCCTGTATGAGCCCTGGGACTGTTGTCTGCCTCTAGGGCATCTGTATCTGCCTCTTTGTAGCCTGTCTGACACGGGAAAGGACCAATTCTTAGAAGGCCAGTTCCTGCTAAATCTGGGTATCTGTACCTGTAAGAAATCCTTTACTGTCTGCATAGATTTAGCTTTATCCTCCGTTTTCTTCAGCACCTCTTCTGCCTTAACATCAAACAAAGTATCATGCTGTAATGGAGCATCCAATAATTTTGCTTTAACATGATCAGGCAGAGTCTGTTCCTTTAACCAAGCATGCCTTCTAATGACAGAACCTAACAGTGGCCCTGCAAGAGGCCTCCAGTGAATCATAACCACATTGCAAAGTATGCTTTCCCACTTGTTCAGCTGCATGCAATAAATCCTGCATTTCCTTATTCTCAGAACATTCAGAATTTGTCAACATTTTCTGTTTTAGCAGAGACATTAAGTATTGCTGATATTTAAGCATATGAAACTGACAATTTAAAGCCCTTACAGCCAAGGTAGCAGAAGTGTAAACTTTTTTCCCCTGTCTGTCCAGTGCCCTTGAATCTCTATCTGAGGGGACAGGGTTTTTTGCAGTAGCGGCCTTGACCCCTTTGGGACCATGAGAAATAGTTTCTGGGTCAGCAGCAGGGTTTTTATATAGAAATTTATGAGAATCTGGAACCCTGTAGTATCTGTCTGGCTTAACAGGTGCAGGAGGTAAAGAGTCGGGAGACAGGCCAGACTCCGAAAATACATCATCTACAATGTCTAGAACAGGTGGAATAGTGAGAGGTCTGTGTTGAGGTAGTAAAAGAAAGTCTCTGAGCCTTTTCTTAGATTGTGAGTAATCTTGGCTCTCCCAGTGGAAATGCTCCCTCATGTTATGGAGGGTTTCCCCAAAGCAGTAATCCTCAGGAGGAGAAGCTGAAGGAATAGATTCTTCAGCATCAGAATCCTCATAGGGAAGAATAGAGCATCCCTGTTCTGAAGAGGAGTCAAAGGAAATGGAAACCTGATCAGAGGAATCATATTCAGTGTCTTGCCTAGGCCTCTTATCAGGAGGGGGATGGCAACCCCTGATCAAAGTAATTAGGTCTTCGGCCATTTTGAGCATCTGTTTCTTAGGCAGGGAAGTCTGTCCTGGAGAATGCTGTACTTGTTTCCTTGTCTTTAAAATTATTTTAGTCTTTGTCTTGGATGCTGAAGTTGGCTTGATATAAAGCTGTGTAGGTCTGAAAACACCCTCAGAAGCCAATGCCTGCTCAACGGCTCCGGACCCATCTGAGGGATTAGTTTCCGAAGGCCCAATACCTTGAGTATCCAGAGGCCTAGTTGTCTTCACGTAGGAGTCGGAGGCAGCCTGTGGCTCTGAGGTAGCGGGTGCCAGGGGCTGCGAAAGCACCTCACTGAGAACCGGCAAACCGGTGACTGGCCTAGAAGAGGCTTCGTCGGTTTTGGACCTCAGATGCCTGTCCTTTTCTTTTTCCTTGTGCTTTTTATGAACTCTGGTCATCGGCTGTTCCGACGGCATTATATAGTTAAACCTTCGGCCAAAGTAATGAAAAGCAAAATCGTACCGACGCTTAATAGTGCATTGGTTAAATCTAGCACAAAACTGACAACTAGCAACGTCGTGGTCAGGGCTTTGGCAAGGAATACAGTAAGAATGAAAATCCTTATGAGGTATTCGCTTCCCACAAAAAATGTAATTGTTAACTTTTTCTGACATCGGTCTGGAGCAAGAAAAAGTTTCCCCAACGGGGTACTTAGCTTTATTAAAGACTTCGGATTTGAAATTCAATTTCGAAACTCTCAGGAGTCGGCCGACCGGCACTTGCAAGCTGCTTTTGCTTCGGGCACTGCGCGGCAAAAAAGACTGGAGAAAATGGCATTGACTGCATCTCTTATACCCCTGGCTCACTGATGTCAGGGAAGAGGCAACAGCAATCGACGCCGGACCAGGACTTTGGAATTCAGGCCGACTGCGGGTAGCCTGCCAGCAGGATAACCCAACTGTAATGACTGCAACAGTGAAACACGATGAACATCATTTGAGTTCCCAACAGCGTTTTCTTCAGAAAATGCTTACTCGTGCAAAACATACTATAAACTTAAAAATGTGCTACAATAACTGCCAAACAATTTGTAAATTTCAGCAACTGGCCTGCCCATTTACCTAGGTGCCTTAGTGTGTGGGTGCCAGTGTCTCAAATCATCCCCCCCCAGCCAGATACAGCAGGCTCCAAGTTCTGTCCAAAAAGGGGGAACAATAAAAGTTATATATTCACCATAATGTTCCATCTGCATTGTCCATTTTCATTCGTCCTCAACAAATGGGTTTGGATCAGACTCTGCCACTTTCTTTAGAGTCTAGGATCAGACTCGAGCTCCTCCCTTACCCACAATGGCCCTGATCACTGCACTACCTCAGACAGAGTTTACTGCTATTATACAATATCCCAGGGAAAAAAATTACAACTCAAAATAGCTAAGACAGAACAATGACAGCAGAAAGATCAGGCGCTCAAACAGGAGCAATGTTTCCTAATAAGAATTCTATTAGGTCACTCCCAAAGTCATATATAGGGGGAAGGTGGGAGGGAAGTTGAGGAATAATGAAAATGGACAGCACTAATAGATTATGGTGCATACATAACTTTTATATCTGACGAGTCATTTTCATTCATTCCTTAAAGAATGGGACAGAGACTCCTCTACAATTATCCTGCATGGCCCTCAAGGAAGGATATTCCTGAGCACAGCCGAACTAAATGATGCTCTGTTACTGGAAATTATATCCAATTTGTAATGAGAAACAAAGGTATGAACATCAGACCAAGTGGCAGCTGCACAAATGTCATCAATGGAAGCTCTAGCCCAAAACACAGCTGATGTAAGCTACGACCTGGATGAATGTGCCCTTGGTTGTTTTGGTAAGGTTAGGCCTTTCAATGAATAAACAAAAAATATAATCTGTTATCCATTTTGCTTGTGCAATCTTTGAAAAGTACAGTTGTATACACTTACCATACATGCAAAGATGTTAAGAGTATATTCACTGTTGCAGTCATCACATTTGGGTTATCCCTGCCAGGGTAGCCCTCGACCAGCCCGAATACCAGAGGCTTAGTATTTCTGTGTCCGTTGCTGTCGCTTCAGGACTGACGTCAGGTCGTCAGTAGTATAAAGTAAGGCAGCCAATGCTATTACATCAGTTTTTCTTGCCCTAACCTGTCAGAAGCCCCAAAGTGGGAGCCAGGTTCTGGTGGAAGGACCCCACCAGTAGAAAGTAAATACCAATATGTCCCTTGTGAGGAAAGAGAAGAAAGAGGGAGATAGAGGGAGGGAAACCAGGACTGCAACAGTGAATACACTCCAACATCTACATTTATGGTAAGTGTACACAACTGTACTATGTTCTTAGTGTTTCACTGTTGCAGTCATCACATGTGGGTTGATTCCCAAAGCTGAGGAAAAGGGTGGAGGCAGTCAAGGAAACTAGTGACTGGCTAGGATGCCCAGCAAGACTGCAGAGGCAAACCCTGCCCTGGATTTGGAGAAGATAGGCAGGTGGTAATGTTTGGTGAAGGTGTGAACAGATGTCCAGGTGGCAGCCTCCAGGATGTCCCTGGTGGGGACTCCTCTAAGGAAAGCTGCAGAGGTGGAGGCTGCTCTGGTGGAGTGAGTCCTGACCCCCTGGAGGGAGGCTTTCCATGTTGATTGTAGCAGAAATGGATGCAGTGTGCTATCCATTTGGAGATGGCTTTGCCCTCTGCTCCTGCAGCAAAGCTAACCAGCAATTGATCAGACTTTCTGAAGGATTCAGTCTTGTGTAGATAGAATCTGAGCTGTCTGTGCACATCTAGAGAGTGCAGGATCCTTTTCACCCTTGTTCTGTGGGTTAGGGAAAAACGTGGGTAAATGAATGGATTGGCTAACAGCCACACTGGACGCCACCTTCGGCATGAAGGATGTGTTAGTCGTGAGGGATACTCTGTCAGCATGGAAGATGATGAAGGGTTCCACAGCCATGAGTGCTTGCAGCTCAGAAACCCTTCTGGCTGAAGTGATGGCCAGAAGGAAAGCTGTCTTTCAGGAGAGAAATTTTAGCTCTGCCGAAGAGGCAGGTTCAAAAGAGGGGGGGGGGGTGAGCTTTTCCAACACAAAGTTAAGGTCTCAAGCTGGGGTTGGTGCTCTTCTGGGTGGCCTCAAGTTGCTAGCCCCTCTTAGTAACTGTTTGATCACAGCGTGTGAGGAAAAGGGGCTGCTCAGTGGGAAAATGAGCAGAGACAGCAGAGGCATGAATTTTAATAGAGGAAAAGGAGAGTCTACTGTGTAGTAGGTCAGCTAAGTAATCCAGGATGAGAGACAGGGTGTGCCATATTGGCTCCCTTAACCTGAATCCAAGTGCTGAACCTTTTCCATTTGTCAGCATAAGACTTCCTAGTGCTGGGTCATCGGGCCTCACGTATAACATCTAGAACCTGTTTATTGAGTTTGGCAGATTGATTGGGGGTTAGGAAATAAGCTGCCAAATTGAGTGTCTGCAATTGGGGATGCATGAATTCTCCTTCCCTGTGGGTCAGGTGGCTTGAAATCTGAGGGAGATGCCAAGGTGGCAGAGGGGATAGGCTGCACAGCAAGGGGTACCAGTGCCGGTGAGGCCAGTCTGGAGCTGTAAGAATTGTCCTTGGTTTTTCATCCTTTATTTTGAGCAGTACCCTGGGGATGAGAGGTAGTGGAGGAAAGGCATAGACCGACAGACTGACCCAAAGAAAGGACAGGAGATACACTTTCCAAGCCATACAGTGATGTTCCCTGGTGCAGAACTTGCTGAGCTGATGGTTGGTGTGGGAAGCAAAGAGGTCGACCTTCAGGGTGCCCCATTTCTGAGCTATTAGGGCGAAGGTGCTTCTGTTGAGACGCCACTCGTGTGGGTCCACAAGATTTCTGCTTAAGTGGTCCGCCAGAGAGTTCAGAGAACCTGGTAGGAATTGTGCTAACAGGTGAAGTTGCATGACAGAAGCTGTGTGCCCACAGGGTTATGGCCAACCTGCATAGAGGGTAGGACTGTGTCCCTCCCTGCTTGTTGATATACCACATCACAGCAGTGTTGTCTGTTTTGATCAGGAGAGCCCCTGAGAGAAGGGGCTTGAAAGCTATCAAGGCATGCTGGACAGCTATCATCTCATTTTGGTTGATGTGCAGATGGATTTACTGTGGGCTCCATTGGCCCTGTATGCACCTGCCATCCAGGTGTGCACCCCAGGCATAATCTGACACATCTGTGGTGAGGGTCTGGGCAGTGTGGGGTGCTGAGAAAGGTAGTCCTTTGAGGAAGCAAGCTGTTGCCCATCAAAAAAAATCTTTTCCGAGGCAAGATATTACAGGTATGAGAGTCTCCAGGTCTTGAGAGTGTTGACACCAAAGGCTTTTTAGTTTCCTCATACGCAGTCTGGCATACGGAAGGAGTAGAATGCAAAATGCCATGAACCCCAGAACTTGCAGGATTTTCTTTGCAAATAGCTGGGGTCTGGTGGCTAGTTGAGATAAGTAGGTTGTCAGGAAGGTTTGTTTTTCTGGTGTAAGGAATGCTATCTGGGATGCTGTGTCCAAGGCTTGCTCCCAGGAATATAATCCTTTGGGTGGGTACCTGTTTGGATTTCTTTTCGTTGATTGTGTACCCTAGGGAGGATAGTAGGGACTTCACAAAGGCCAGGTGCCTTGAGCAGCTTTTCCTGGCTACCTACCTGAATTAGGCAGTCGTCCAAGTATGAGTAAATTTGCATATTGCTTTGTCTGCAAAAGGCAATGGCCGAAGCCAGACATTTTGTGAAAACACTGGGAGCAGTAGATAAGCCAAAGGGAAGCGAAAAGAACTGAAAGTGCTGAGATAGTGCTGAGATCCTGAAATGGAGATATTTCCTGCATGATTCCCTGAAAGAGATGTGGAGGTAGGCCTCCTTTAGGTGTAGAGTGGCTAGCCAAGCATCCTTGGAGGGCATGGGTAGCAGCTGTTGGAGGGTGAGCATTTTGAATTTTGGGATCACCAGGCAAGTGTTTAGAATGGATAGATAGAGGATGAGGCGCCAGGTGCCCTCTTTCCTGAGTACCAGAAATAGCCTGGAGTAGAAACCTTGGCCTTTCTGTTCTGTAGGAACTTGCTCTACTGCCCTCATGGAGAGCAGGGAAAGGACTTGCTTTTGTGCCTCAGCCCACTGGTTTTGAGGTAGATCTGGGAACCCTTTTGGAGTTGGAAGGGTGTGGAAAGAAAATTTGTATCCCTAGGACATTATGTTGAGAAACCAGCTGTCGTTGGTAATGGAGTCCCAGGTGTTTGCATGAAAGGAGTTTTCCTCCTAGGGGTAAAGTGGAGGTGGGCAGAGGGAGAGGGTGGGGGAGGAGAGTCATTGCGAGTTCTTACCATAAGGGGGTGGCTTAGAACTCTCTGGTTTTGAAGTGGAGGTAGTCCACTGCTCAGATCTCTGCATTCCCTGTGGCTGTTGTCTATGGGGTCTGGTTCCCCGGGATCTGGGCTGAATTGACCTGGTAGGAGCAGGAAAGGACCAGTGCTTGGAGGGACAATGCCTGCTGAACCAGGGTGGCTGTACCTTTAAGAAATCCTTAACTGTCTGCATAGATTTTGCTTTTTCTTCATCTTTTTTAAGACCTCTTCTGCCTTAGTGCCAAATAAGTTGTCTTTGTGCAAGGGAAATCCAACAATTTAGATTTAACATGGTCTGGCAAGGGCTGTTCCTTAAGCCATGCATGCCTTCTAAGGACAGAACCGGTGACTGGTGCCCTGCAAGAAGCTTCTAGGGCGTCAAAACCACAGCGCAAGGTGTGTTTAGTTACTTGACTTGCAGAATGCATTAACTCTTGTAACTCTTTAGATTCTGTACAAGCAATAAAGGAAGACATTTTTTGTTTGAGGAGTTCCAGGGTATGTTGCTGAAATTTTAGCATATGGAACTGACAATTTAGTGATCTGATAGCAAGAGTAGCTGAGGTGTATACTTTTTTACCCCATCTGTCTAGTGCTCGGGAATCCCTATCTGAGGGGGTGGGATTCTTAGCAGAGATTGCTTTAATTCCTTTGGGCCCTTGAGAAATTAACTCAGGGTCAGCAGTAGGATTTTTAAAAAGAAATTTGTGCGAATCAGGGACTCTAATACCAGTCTGGTTTTCTGGGTGCAGGAGGGAGAGTGTGTCAGGAGTCAAGCTGGATTCTAGGAAAACATCCTCCACAACATCCAGGACTGGGGAGACGGCCAGAGGTCTGTGCTGTGGAAGATTTAAGAATTTTTTGAGTCTCTTTTTAGACTGAGGGTAGTCCTGACTTTCCCATTAGAAATGCTCTCTTAAGGTGGGAAGGGTTCCCCAAAGGAAAAATCCTCTGGGGGAGAGGCTGAAGGAATGGAATCCTCTGCATTACAATTCTCATAAGCAGAGAGGGGTTGCATGTCTTCATACTCAGATGCATACGAGTCATCGGACTCCTGTTCAGACAAAACTACAGGGGAAATTTCTCTTTTCCTTTTGGAAGGGCTAGCTTGGCTTCCCCTGATCAGCATGATAAGGTCTTCCGCCATTTTAAGCATTTGAGCCTGAGGCAAAGAAGCAGATGCCTGAGACTGGCTCATCGGTTTCTTGGGTGTGGTTCGTAACCTGGACCTAAGAAACTCAGTAGTTTTCGAAAGATCAGTATTCACGAAAGAAGTCGGTTTGTGTCAAGAATCGGTAGTGCGAAGGACTTCCTCGGAAGTCGGTGGCTGCTCAGCGACTCCGGACCCATCCAAGGTAGAGATGACTGCAGGATCCTTAGTCAAAGAAGAGTTTTGCAGCAAAACCGACTCCGAAAAGGTCTCGGTAGCGGCCTGCAAATCCACAGAAGTGGGCATCAGGGGCTGCAAAATCGCCACACTGAGTACCGGAGAAGTGACTGCTAGCTTAATGAGAGTGTCGTCGGTAGGTTTGGACCTGTGTGGTCTATCTGTCTTTATCTTTCTGTTTTTTTCGGAAGATCTGCTGTCGGATGGGTTACAGAAGCCATATCAGAATTAGAGAACTGTAAGCGAAAATATCTAGCTACTATAAGGGCCTAACAATGTATAGTTCTCTTGGTGAACAAAGCACAGAAACAACAGCAGGGGACGTCGTGGTCTGGGCCTAAGCAAGTGACGCAGTAAGAATGAAAGTCTCAGTGTGGTATTTGCTTTCCACAGGTGAGAGAATTGTTAACTTTTTCTGACATCGGTTAGTGCAAGAAAAAAGGATCCCCAATGGGGTACTTAGCTTTAGAGGACTTCTGCTTCAGTTTGGAAGACGAAACTCAGGTAGCGGCCGACCGGCATTCGTGCGAACTGCTTCTGCTTTGGGGTCCACGGCAAGAAAGACTGATGTAATGGCATTGGCTGCCTTACTTTATACTACTGACAACCTGACGTCAGTCCTGAAGTGACAGCAAGCGAAGCAAAAATACTAAGCCTCTGGTATTCGGGCCGGCCAAGGGCTACCCCTGGCAGGGATAACCCAAATGTGATGACTGCAACACTGAAGCACGAAGAACATCTGGTTTTCCCATCTTGGTGTTAGAAAAGGAAACAGTTGACCTGTTTTTCTAAACTCCTTGGTTCAATGGCTCAATATCGAAGACCTACATTCCTTGCTGCCTGACTTGGATTACTTCTAACACCATCTGACATACAAAGCTGATACAAGTATAATTTTTGCACTTGCTGTAACTATTTCAGTGATATTTAACAAATCTGTGCTTACTGTTGCAAAGTGTACGTGTTAAACTGGTCTCTGGCTTACTTCTGAACACATGCTGGCTGGCTCCATTTGATTTTTCTTCCCAGCCACCCTATTGTCATTGTGTTCTTACAACTTGGTGATTTTGCTTTGTCCGCCTCTTATAAATATGTTACTGGACACTCCTCCCAGTCCCATCACGTCAGCTCATTCTACTGAGCAAAGTGAGACTATTTGGGATGGCCCACCCACTTAGCTTCTTAACCTTGAATTATCTGCTTCCTCCCCTTATACTTAACATAAAAAATTACACCACATTCAGCTGCTTTTAGTGTATTTATACTGTGTCCTTTCCTACTTTACTTTATTTTGCTTTTGCTGCTGTTCTTAAAAGTGTTAAATTGCATTTATACTGCCTCATTACTGCTTGTCAGTAGCCCGATTACACCGAGAACACTTTTACCGAATTGCTGCTTTACACTGTTTTTTTTTTTTTTTGCTGTCGTGACTGTGATTTTAAGCACTTTAAAATTTCAAAAACCTCTGCACTTTTTAGCACAGGGTAGATTCAGTCTTACGGAATCTAGATGGTCTTTATCACTTGAGCACTAAATCCAACTTTTCACTGAGATACTAAAAGATCTGAGGCATCTGTTGCTTCCAACTATAAATGCCAGTTTCTACTCCTACACTGCACTCTACTGTCTGTTTGAATTGTTAGAACTGTTTTGGCCACATTTTACTGCGTAATACACTAGTTCAGCTGTAGCATAGCCCAGTTCCAGGCTTGTTGTTTCTGTCTCTGTTTTGCAACCTCTGAGCATCAAATTCAAGCCATCTTTGTTAGAGAAGGCCTTTCTGCACCCTTGTGGGAGGAGAGTGCTGCCTGGGTCCCATCTAATTGAGGGTGATTGGACTAGAGCTGAGAGAGTGCATCCTTATTTGCTAGTTTAAGTTGAGAGTTATTTCTGGTTTTATACAAGCCTGTGCTTTCTTGTGTGCAGCACACCATTGTGCACTGCCACTTTGCAGTAGTTACCGTTGGTGGTTATAATAGGAAATGTTGTGTTTGTTAACGTTTCCCTCAGCACTTTGTTTGTGGTCCTCCAGAGGTTTTTCATGACTCAGCTCTACTGTCAGGTAGAACACAAAGCCTAGCCTCAGAGGTAACAACACACCTCTCAACCACTAGCCATTCCTAAGTGCGACCTCTCTTCCTGACCATACAAATTTACCTAACACTATGGATGTACAATTTCCCACAGTTTCTCCAGCCAGCTTGGTCGACATGGGCATCCTGAGACAGTGTAGTAAAGTACAGTTTTGTACCTACCATAAATGTAGATGTTCGAGTGTTCACCCTGCTGCAGTCATCACACTTGGGTTATCCTGTCGTCAGGCGGTCCCGCAGTCGGTCAGATTTCCAAAGTCTTGGTCCGACATCGGTTGCTGTCGCCTCATCCCTGACGTCAGTGCGCCAGGGGTATATATATATATTGCAACCGATACCATTTTCTTCAGTTTTACTTGCCCCAGATGTCATGTGCCCCTAAAAGGGTGATCCAAATTAGTACCAAAAGGTGTGAACACTGTACAGACACAAAATCCCTTCGGCTATAAACAAATACATCAGTAAGGCATAGCAAAGATTTAGCCAGTAGATCAGAGGGGTTTGGAGGGTGGGTAACCTGGACTGCAGCAGGGTGAACACTCGAACATCTACATTTATGGTAGGTGCAAAACTGTACTATGTTCATCGTGTTACTCTGCTGCAGTCATCACACTTGGGTAGAATCCCAAAGCTAAGGTAGGGTGGAGGCATCATAGAGGGTTAGTGGAGGCAATGAGGCCCTGCAGAACTGCAGTGGCGAAGCCTGCCCTGGACTTAGAATAAAGAGGTAAGTGATAGTGTTTGGTGAAGGTGTGTACAGAACTCCAAGTTGCAGCTTCTAAAATTTCCTTGGTAGGGACCCCCCTGAGAAAGGCTGTAGAGGTAGCTGTTGCCCTGGTAGAGTGGGATCTAATGGTAGGAGGAACTGGCTTCCCATGATGGGTATAGTAGAATCGTATGCAATGGTCTATCCATTTAGAAATGGTTTGCTTGGATATGGCCTTCCTTTGAGAAGCTGTAGCATAGGAAACAAAGAGCTGGTCAGTTTTTCTGAAAGCCTTAGTTTTATCCAAGTAGTAACGAAGCTGCCTGTGAATGTCCAAGGAGTGCAGGAGTCGCTCACCTTTGTTCTGTGGCTTGGGGATGAAAGTGGGTAGGTGGATGGTTTGATTTAAAGCTACACTGGAAACCACCTTAGGCATGAAGGAAGGATTAGTTCGTAGAGAAACTCTGTCTTGATGAAAAATGAGGAAAGGTTCCACTGCCATAAGTGCCTGTAATTCTGAGACTCTCCTAGCAGAAGTTATTGTCAGGAGTAGGGCAGTCTTCCAAGATAGGAACTGAAGGTCTGCAGAAAAAGATGGTTCAAAGAGAGGTAGTGTTAGTTTTTCCAGAACAAAGTTGAGGTCCCATGTTGGTGTAGGAGCTCTTCTAGGTGGTCAGTGTTTTTTGCCCCTCTGAGGAACTGCCTTAGGAGAGGATTTGAAAATAAAGGTGGATTTGTGTCGTAGTGAGCTGAAATAGCTGATGCATGGATCTTAATTGAGGAGAAGGAAATTAGAAGTTATGTACCTACCATAACGTTCCATGTTAGTTGTCTTCTCTCGCCTTCTTTCTTGCTGGATGGGTTCGGAGCCGATCCTCGGCTCCGACTCGGCACTTACTAAGCTTCAGAACTCCTTTTCCCAGCTCGAGGCAACCCTATATCCCATGATGCAAGGCGAGACTACCTCAGATCTCGTTTGGTAGCTATAGAACCCTGCTAATAATACTAATCCCAAAGGAAGAGCAAAGACTAGCCTAGAAGAACTAGGCAAAAAGTTCCTAAGATAGACTCTCTCTAATGAAGACTCAGGAGAGTGAAATCTGAGAAAGAGAAGTCCTTCAAGATCTGTCCAGGCCAGGGGGAAGGAGGGAGGGACGAAGAGAAGCAGAGAAGACAACTAACATGGAACGTTATGGTAGGTACATAACTTCTAAATGTTAAGTTGTCAATCTCGCCTTCATTCTTGCTGGATGGGACCGCGTCCCTAGCACCTGTATCCCGGTGGCTCAATGGAACAGACTCTTGAGTACTGTGGAACCAAAACTGGCTCTGTCCCTGGAGGCCAAATCTAATTTATAATGAGAGACAAAGGTATGAGGAGTGGCCCAAGTAGCTGCTGCACAAATGGTATCAATGGGTAGCCAATCCTGAAAGGCTGTAGAAGTGGATAGGCTCCTGGTTGAATGTGCTTTCGGTTTTGAGGGTAGTTGCTTGCCTCTGAGCGAATACACATAAGAAATGGTGGAAGACAACCATCTGGATAAGGTCACTTTCAACACTGGGAGACCTTTCCTGTTTTCTGCATAGGAAACAAATAATTGATCCGATTTCCTGAATTGTTTAGTTCTATGCAAATAATATCTGAGCTGACGATGGACATCCAAAAAATGAAGTTTTGGTTCAGCTCTGTCAGAATAATTAGGGAAAAAAACTGGTAGATCGATGGATTGATTAATATTAGTCTGAGAAACAACTTTGGGCAGAAAAGAAGGATTTGTTCTCAAGGATACCCTGTCTTTGTGAAAAACTAAGTATGGGGAACGGATGCAGAGAGCTTGAAGTTCAGATATCCTCCTTGCTGAAGTGACAGCCAGTAAGAATATTGTTTTCCAGGTCAGCAACTTTAAGGAGCATGAAGCAGATGGTTCGAAGGGGGGTAAAATCAAGGATGCTAACATTAAATTCAGATCCCACTGTGGAGGAGGATGTTTTATGGGAGGCTTTAGGAGAAAAACTCCTCTCAGAAAAGCTTTGCATAGTCTATGCGACATTATGTTATGATCTTGCACGCCAACATGATATTTAGAAATTGCCGCCAGTTGAACTTTAACTGTTGATGAAGAAGATCCTGACTGAAAAACTTCAGCCAGAAAATCTAAAATTGAATGCACAGGTGCAGTAAAGGGATCAATGTGCCTGGAGTTTGCCCATAGGGAAAAACGTCGCCACTTGCTAGCATAAACCGTTCTGGTGGACGACTTCCAAGGAAGCTACTAAGATATCTCTGACAGGATCAGAGATCATAGGAAGCCTGGCTAGGGAAGGAAGTGGAGCAACCAAGCAGTGAGGTTGAGAGAACGAATGGCCCGGTGCTGTTGACCCGTTTGGTGGATCAGAAGATCCGGAACTGGGTCCAGATGCCAAGGCTGCACCAGGAGGTGACGATGTAGGGTCGGAAACCAAATTTGTCGAGGCCAGTAAGGGGCAATGAGAATCAACTTGGCTCTCAAAACGGTAGCTTTCTGAATTACCTGTGGAATTAAGGAGAAAGGGGGAAAAGCGTACAGAAGTCCCCGGGGCCAATCCTGGGTTAGAGAGTCTCTCAGGGGTTGACCTGGTAGGGGAAAAAGGGTGAAGAAGTCCGGGCATTTGCTGTTTTGGGGTGTAGCAAAAAGGTCGCAACAAGGAGTGCCCCACTTCAGAAAAATCTCGTCCACTACCGATTGATTGAGAGACCACTCGTGAGGCATGAGAATGGCTCTGCTCAGTCTGTCCGCTAAGAGGTTGGACCTGCCGGGGATGTGCGTTGCTATCAGAAACCGATGAGAGGAGATTGCCCATTGCCAAAGTCTGAGAGCTTCTCGACACAAAGGATAGGACCTGGTCCCGCCCTGTTTGTTGATGTACCAGACTACAGACATGTTGTCCGTTTGAACTGCAATAGTCCCCGAGGGAAGAAAGTTGTTGAGGGCTTGCAACGTTAAAAGCACCGCTCTCATCTCCAGGACATTTATGTGTAGATGGTATTCTGTGGGTTGCCAAGTCCCGTGGACCATCCTGCCCTGATAATGCCCCCCCCCACCCGATCAGAGAGGCATCCGTAGTGACTGTGGCAACCGGAGTTGGGGGAACAAATGGTCGGCCCTGATGAAGCAGAGGGGAAGAAATCCACCAGGTTAGATGAGTCCTGCACGATTGTGTAACCAAGATTTCGTGCCTCATGGGTAGGTTCTGGAACGACCACTGAGTGAATAACATCCACTGCAGAAGACGCATGTGGAAGCGAGCTAATGGTAGAAGTACAATGGCCGCAGCCATAAGACCTAGAACCTTGAGAACCAATCTGGCTTTGACTTTGTTGCTCAGTAAAATGATCTGAACGTATTTTTGGATGTCCAGAATTCTCTGATTTGTTAGTCTGGCTAACATACTGACGGTGTTTAGTTCTGCGCCTATAAAGGTGATAGATTGGCAAGGCAGCAGAGAAGATTTTTCGAAATTCACTGATATTCCCAACTTTTTGCAAAGCTGCAGAGTGTAGTCTATGCTCTGAAGAAGCTGATGCTTGGTGGTGGCGGAGAGGAGCCAGTCGTCCAAATAAGGAAACACCTGGAATCCTTGACATCTCAGATGAGCCGTAACCACTGACATGCATTTGGTAAACACTCTGGGGGCTGAAGTGAGGCCAAAGGGCAGGGCTCTGAATTGATAATGACTGGTCCCTAGCCGAAAGTGGAGAAACCTCCTGGAGCATCTGTGTATCTTTATGTGATAGTACGCATCCTGAAGGTCTATCGAGCACATCCAGTTGTCCTTGCCCAAAAAGGGCAGAATGGACTGAAGCGTGACCATCCGGAATCTTGCCTTCTTGACAAATCTGTTTAGATTGCTCAGGTCTAAAATCTGTCTCCAATCTCCCGTCCTTTTGGGGACCAAAAAGAATCTTGAGTAGACGCCGGATCCTACTTGGTCTGCTGGAACAGTCTGGACGGCTCTTTTTTCTAGGAGCTTTGAAACCTCCTGTTTTGCCAAATCCCTTTGACCGGGTGAGATGTCTGGAAGGGATTGGTGAGGTACGGATACCTTCAAGGGATTTTGTAACCCTCGGATATGATCGACTGTACCCACATGTCCTGTGAGAGGGAACGCCAAGCTACTGGGTACAGCGATATCCTTCCCCCGACTGCCTCCAAGGGTGGACAGTCGGGCAACACCTCAGGGATGCTGAAAGGGTTTGTCAGGAAGAGGCTCCCTGCTACCCTGATTCTGGGGACCCCCCCTGCCTCTAGGGCGGCGTCTATTATTGTTACCCCCTCTGCCCCTGTGGGTAAACTGACCACGTGTGTCCGGCGCTACTCCTTGGGCTTTACGGAACCACATCTTTCCTCCTTTCTGACCCTTGGGATAGGGTCTAGAAGGAGAGGAAAAATGGACTCCTACAGCAGAAAGTTTTGCCGTCTTGCTCACACCTGGTCAAGGTTTCCTTCACCTGAGGTCCGAACAAAGCCGAACCGTCAAAGGGGGTATTGGTGAAGGACGCCTTAAAGGGGTCCGCGAAATTACAAAGCCGCATCCAGGCCTGACGTCTAAGAGCCCACTCCTGTGCCTGCAGCTCTGCTCGCTCCATCGGCCGCATAGGATATGAGCTGCATGAAGGAGTTGGTTAACGAATTTAGGATTGCTAGCTGTGAGGCAATCTTGTCTTGAGCCCCAGCAGCTGAAGGATCCTGAACCACTTCACCTAGTTTCTTGAGAATATCTCTCTGAAGTCTGGTGAAATGACAAAGGTAGTTCAGTGAACGCATAGCAAAGGTCGCTGAAGAAAACATCCGCTTGCCATACCTATCCATGGTCCTACAGTCTTTGTTAGGAGGATGGACAGGCATGGAAGGATCCGCAAGTTCCTTCTTGGTGGCCGCCGCCACCACCACCATAGCATCCACAGAGACGCCCTTAGAAAGAAACTGCTTGTCTGAAGGGGCCGTAATAAATTTGGATGGCCTCCTGGGGACAGGTTCCACAGAATCCGGGGCTGCCCACGCCTTCCGAGCCCCTACCTGCATGAGTGGGTCGAAAGGTGAAGACACCCAGGAGGTGGAGGGTCGGGATCCAAAAGCCTCCAGGTATACCGACTCATCCTCGGAGGGGTCAATGGAAGGCCAGTTCCCCCTCTTCCAGGATGTCTGAAAAGGAGACATCCTCAGAGGGGGACCGAGGGGAACCCTCAGACTCATCTAAGTTGGTATCTGATGTTGTAGACTCAGGGGAGTCTGTGTGTTTCCTCTTACACGTCCTCTTGCACGGGGGTTCCCCTGCGGGATCAGGAGAAACCTCGGAAGAGGAAGTTATTCCCAATGGGGAAACCTGGGGCGATGGATCCCTGGGCCTGGGAGCAAGAGGCTGGCAAGAGACATCAACAGGCACCGAAGAGGGAGGAGCTAAAGGAATGGACCGTTGACCTGGCTCAGATGCCAGGACACTCCTCATCACCTCAAAGGCTCCCCTCCCAGGGAGACCAGAATACTCCTGTTCCGAAGAAACAGGAATTCCCGGCTCCACTGAGACAGAAGGCTCCGAGGCCGATGTCGGTGCCGAGCTACAAAGCCGAAGCCCCGAGAGGGAGAGCGGGGTCGGACAAGGGTCCGATGCCACTAGCCCCCTCGGAGCCGACAAGGGAAACTCGGCGACCGGATCCCTCCAAGGAAGGTCTCATGGAGGAGATCGGAGCCGAAGACGACAGAGCCGAAGGGGATGTATCGGCTCGGCGCCGACACGGTCACTGTCCCGAAGCTCGCCCGAACTCTGGAGGAGAGTCGGAGGAGGAAGTTCAAGGGAAGAGCAATAGCCAAGTCTGCTGAGACGGGCTATGGAGCATTTGGGCTAGTGCTCAGACTTCAACAGCCTGCTTACCACCCTCTCTAAATCGTGGTCAGACAGCCTGGAAGATCTCGAAGATCGGCTCCGATGACTCCGTTCCGATAAAAGAGGAGACCTCGGAGCCGAGTGAATCGACTCCAGAGAAGGGGATCGAGATCTCTTCTTGGACGAAGCCATCGGAGCCGACGTCCTCTGGGTTCCAGATGGAGCCGAAGACTTTTCGGCTCCGATACTGGATAACACGTCGGCACCAGCCGGTGCAGACAAGACAACTGGAGACTGAGTGTCGGAGCCGGTAGGAACCGACACTACCACCTCAGAGGAAGAAAGATCGGCTCCAGCCGGAGCCGATCTCGACTCCGAAGGAGTCGGAGCCACCGGGGAAGGCTTAACCACTGTAGCCTGAACCTTAGGTGGCTTGGAAGGTTTACCCGACCCAGTCTTTGTCGGTGAACCTTCTGGCTTTAATAAGCCACGGAGGATCAACTTGTTCCTCCTCTCCTGCAGGACTCTCTGGCTAAAAGAATGGCATATAGCACAGGAGTCCTGCAGGTGTAAAGGCCGCAGGCAGTAAACACAAGAAGTGTGACTGTCTGTCAGAGACATCTTCTGACAGCACGAGTCACACTTCTTGAAGCCTGAGACCTTTCCTTCCCTAGACATAGTCTAAGAAACACAATAACACACACACTGAACAAGTCACACAATTAATCCCAAAACACACACACACTGACAGGGATTAAAGAACAGGGAGGCTTAGGCCTAACTGAAATAAATTTAACTTTTAAATCCTAACCAAAAAGGGAATATAGGGTGGGCACTAATATAGAATACACACTATATGTAATACTAACAAAATATAAGAAAAAAAGGGAGGGAAACCCCTGAATAAACTGTTTGAATTATAAAACTCACCTGAGCTGGCAAAAGAGACCTCTTCGCGAAGCGGCAAACGAGATCTGAGGTAGTCTCGCCTTGCATCATGGGATATAGGGTTGCCTTGAGCTGGTAAAAGGAGTTCTCAAGCTTAGTAAGTGCCGAGTCGGAGCCGAGGATTGGCTCCGAACCCATCCAGCAAGAATGAAGGCGAGATTGACAACTTAACATGTCCTTTATGCAACATCTCAACTAAATACTGCAGAATGTGAGGCATATGAGGCTGAGTTGTGTCTTGGCCTTTAGCTTGGTTCCAAGCAGAAAACCTTTTCCATTTGTCCGAGTAAGCCTTCCTGGTGCTTGGCCTCTTGGCTTCTAGAACAACATCCAGTACTGCTTGTGAAAGAGGTGCAGGTTGGATACTTAATTGATTTGCCATGCAGCCAGGTTTAAGGTTTTGATCTGGCTGTGTAGAATCTGCTTGTTCTGCTGTGTGAGCAAATGAGGTATTTGAGGCAATATCCATGGTGGGCTGTCAGCCATATTATTCAGTAGCGGGTACCAGTGCTGGCGTGGCCAGTCTGGGGCTATGAGAATCATTCGAGGTTTCTCCTTTTTGACCTTCAAAAGTACCTTTGTGAGAAGAGGCAATGGAGGAAAGGCATATGCTGTCAGGTTTTTCCAACTGAAGGAGAGTGTGTCCACTTTCCAAGCTTGTTGGTGGAATGTCCTTGTACAAAATTTTGTCAGCTGGTAGTTTTGAGGACTGGCAAACAGGTCTATATTTGGTAGACCCCATCTTTGAGTTATCATTGTAAATATTTGTGGGTCTAGCTTCCACTCGTGGGGATCTTTGATGTTTCTGCTTAGGTCATCTGCCAATGTGTTTTTCTGTCCTGGCAGGAATTGAGCTTGTAACTGGACTTGGTAGGCCAGAGCTGTGTTCCATAAGATTATTGCTTGCCTGCAAAGAGGGTAGGAATGTGTGCCCCCTTGTTTGTTTATGTACCACATTACTGTGGTGTTGTCCGTCTTTATTGCAAGTTGTCCTGGCTGTAGTAGATCCTTGAAGGCTGTCAGAGCTTTCTGTACAGCTAGCATCTCTTTTTGGTTTATGTGCAGTTTTCTTTGTTCTGCAGTCCATAGGCCTTGAATGCATTGCCCTGCCATGTGTGCCCCCCCCAGGCATAGTCTGAAGCATCTGTTGTGATAGCTTGCCTGGGTGGGAGTAAGGTGAAAGGCTGACCCTTGTTGAGGTGACATGCCTGTGCCCACCATAGAAATTTCTGTTGAAGGCAGGGAATGAGAGATATCACTGTGTCCAAGCTGTGGCTGTGTTGAGACCATACGCTTTTTAGGTATCACTGTAATTTCCTCATATGCATTTTTGCAAATGGTATTATCAGAATGTAAGATGCCATGAAGCCCAAAGCCTGCAGAATTTTTCTTGCAGTTAATTGGGTCTTTGTTGCCATTGTCTTGAAATACTGAGTCAGTTGTAATTGCTTGTCTGGTGTAAGATAAGCCTTCTGGGCCGTTGTGTCCAAGCTGGCACTCAGGAATGTCATTTTTTGTGAGGGTACTAGTTTTGACTTCTTTTCGTTTACTGTGTACCCCAGACAATTTAGTAGATGCTTCACAAATGCCAGATGTTGTAGGAGAATGTCTTTTCTTTCTGCTTGGATGAGGCAGTCGTCCAGGTATGGATATATTTGAATTCCTCTTTGTCTGCAGTATGCAATTACTGGTGCCAGGCATTTTGTGAATACTCTGGGCGCAGTAGATAAGCCAAAGGGCAGTGCAGAGAATTGATAATGGGTTGAACCTGCAATGAAATGGAGGTATCTTCTGCAACTTTGTCTGATAGGGACATGCAGGTATGCCTCCTTGAGGTCCAACGTTACCAGCCATGCTTCCTTGCCCAACATGGGAAGTAGCTGCTGTAGTGTTAGCATCTTGAATTTGGGAACTTGTATGTACGTGTTTAGAATTGAAAGATCCAGAATTGGTCTCCAAGCATTTTCTTTTCTGGGTACTAGGAAGAGTCTTGAGTAAAATCCTTGGCCTTGCTTTTGAGTTGGTACCCTTTGAATGGCTCTCATGGCCATGAGAGCTGTAATTTGTTTTTGAGCCTCCGCCCTTTGATTTTGTGGCAGGTTTGGCATTCCTCTTTTTATTGGCAAGGTGTGGAAGTGGAATCTGTATCCTCGTAAAACTATGTTTAGGACTCATTTGTCCTTTGTGACCATGTGCCAGTTGTCTGCAAATAGTGCTAGTTTTCCCCCCGGGGAGCTGACAAAAGAGCTTTGTTTGGCCAGCTGAGGTGCAAGTCATTGAGTTTGCCTTCTGGTGGATTGAGACCTGTCTTCTCCTCCCTTCTGGGTTGGAGTGCCCCATTGCCGAGGTTTATACTGAGCTTGTGGTTATCCTCTGCCCCTTGGGTGCCTGTATTTACCTCTCTGAGGCCTGTCAGAGGCTGGAAAGGACTAATTTTTTGTTGGCCAGTTTCTGCTGAAGCAAGGGGGTTGTACTTGTAGGAAATCTTTGACTGTCTGCATTGATTTTGCCTTATCTTCCATTTTCTTTAAAACTTCTTCTGCTTTAACACCAAAAAGAACATCCTGCTGTAAGGGAGCATCTAGTAGTTTTGCTTTAACATGATCAGGCAGATTTTGTTCCTTTAACCAGGCATGCCTACGTATAACTGATCCAGTGACAGCTGCTCAGCAGGAGGCCTCTAAAGAATCAAACCCACATTGTAAGGTATGTTTGCCCACCTGCTCGGTGGCGTGCAACAGATACTGTACTTCTTTCAATTCAGATTGTTGAGGGAGGGTGGTTATCTTTTGTTTTAACTGAGAGATCAGAAATTGCTGATATTTAAGCATATGAAATTGACAGTTTAATGCTCTCATAGCTAAAGTGGATGAGGTGTAAACCTTTTTCCCCCATCTGTCTAGTGCTCTTGAATCCCTTTCAGAAGGTACTGGATTTTTAGCCATGGAAGCCTTAGCCCCCTTGGGACCCTGGGAGATAGTCTCTGGGTCAGCTACTGGGCTTTTGTAAAGGAATTTGTGGGAATCAGTTACTCTGTAGTATCTGTCAGGCTTGGCCGGGCAGGAGGTAAGGAGTCAGGGTTGAAACTGGATTCTAAATAGACACAATCCACATTGTCCAAAATAGGAGGGATGGCTAGGGGTCTGTGTTGGGGGAGTAAAAGAAACTCTCTGAGCCTTTTCTTGGAATCAGAGTAATCCTGACCTTCCCAGTGAAAATGCTCCCTCATAGTGTGTAAAGTTTCCCCAAAAGAGTAGTCTTCTGGAGGGGAAGCTGAGGGAATAGAGTCCTCAGCATCAGAATCTTCATAAGGAGAGAAGGAAAAGTCTTGGTCCTCAGAGGAATCCGAAGAAATAGACAGCTGTTCAGTGGAAGCAGAATCTTCCTCTTGTCTAAGCCTTTTGTCAGGGGGACGCTGAGAACCCCTGATAAGAGAAATCAAATCTTCAGCCATCTTGAGCATCTGTTTCTTAGGCATAGGGCCTTGAACAGGAGACTGAAGTGAAGTCTTTTTCGATTTAGAAGGAGTTTTCGACTTGGAAAGCGTTTTGACTGTAAGAGTCGGTGGTCTGAAAACGCCTTCAGAAACAGATGGCGTTTCAAAAGCACCGACGTCCTTGGAAGGTAAATCGTCGGAAGGGCCTGAAGTAAAAGGCTGCGTCGGCCTAGTACATTCCGTCAAAATATCTGTAGTGGTCTCGGCTTCCAGAACTGCGGTAGTCAGAGGCCGCGTCGGAGCCTCACTGATAACCGGAGACCGGATCAACCGAGGCCTCGGAATCGGGCTTAGGCCTGGGCTGTCAGTCCTTATCCCTGCGCTTTTTGTGCACGCCGGTAGTCGGTAGCTCCGACGGCATGGTGTAATTAAATTTTCTACCAAAAAAGTGTAGTGCGAAATCAAATCGTCTTTTAATAGTATGTTTATTAAATCTAGCACAAAAATGACAAGAAGTGACGTCGTGATCAGGGCCTAGGCAAGGTATGCAACAAGAATGAAAATCCTTATGAGGTATTTGCTTCCCACAAGAAATACAATTGTTAACTTTTTCTGACATCGGTCTGAGGCAAGAAAAGTTTCCCCAACGGGGTACTTAGCTTTATAGAAGACTTCGGTCTGAAATTCGAATTCGAAAATCTCAGGAGTCGGCCGACCGGCACTTGCGAACTGCTTCTGCTTCGGGCACCGCGCGGCAAGAAAGACTGAAGAAAATGGCGTTGGTTGCAATATATATACCCCTGGCGCACTGACATCAGGGATGAGGTGACAGCAACCAACGTCGGACCAAGACTTTGGAAATCCGTCCAACTGCGGGACCGCCTGACGACAGGATAACCCAAGTGTGATGACTGCAGCAGGGTAACACGATGAACATCTGCCTCATGTTCACCGACAACCCTCTGCACCTAGACCACACAAACACAACATGTGAGAGATGAAACCTGAGCCTTGAATCCATGCTGTCTCACACACCAGTCAGTACATATGACAATGTGCACAGGGTTGTCAGCATGGACACCTCACCACCTATTCCACCCAAACCCACATCACACACAGCTACATATGCGGAGGCCATTCACCAGAAACATACCCAAACACCAGAGACCTCCCAAACAACACAAGCATGCTACACAATACTTCCTCTGCAAAACACAATGCACAATAGCTCGCATACCAGTGTCTCACCTGTCAAACCCTTAAAGCAAAACACAAAACCAAACATATTAGTCATAGGTGATTCCATTGTATGAAACACAGATGTCCCTCTCACCAGGCTGGATAAGAAGGTCACAGTCAGCTGTATGTCAAGTGCCAGGATCCGCCGCCACTTCACACATGCATTCAAATCTCTCAACAACAGGTACTGTTATGACTCTGTCACAGTCCATGTTGGTGTGAACAACTTGAGATGTACTTCTCTGGACTATATGAAGAGAATCATGATTGAGCTCTTGGACTTTCTCAGGCCGGTATTTCCCTAGCCTTAGGCAGCATTTTACCTTCACCTAAGATGGTGCCTCAATACAAACAGAAAATGACTGACTTCAATAATTGGCTTAGTTTCTGATGTCATTTCAAGGGGATACAGTATCTGCTAGCCTGGGATAACATGACTGATAGACCTCTGACAGACCTCGATGTTTTGCCAGAGATGGTCATCTGTCACCCCTTGTATTTTGGCTACTGGCTCAGGTTTCATCTCTCACATGTTGTGTTTGTGTGGTCATTTTGGCCACTCCTATAGTGCCTTTTTTAGGCAGTCTCTCAAGGACAATTCCCAGGTTAAGAACTCCCATCTAAGAACAACATCAAGGTTTTGCTGCTAAACGATACGAGTCTTAACATGAAATTGCATTCACTGGAAGTAGTCCTCACCTTGGAACACAGACATTTGTGCAGTCATGGAGACCTGGCTCAAGGCTGTGGAAAGCACCCCAGCCATATCAGGCTACACCTCCTTCCACACATTCAGTACACAAACAGATGATGTGAAAACTAAAGGATGTGGTGCACATCAATATTCATTAAAGATAAATAAACCTCCAGATTGGTTAGACAGTATGATTCCCTGGAGAAACTTCAGGTGCAATTAACTGTTGGTAGGACACCTATTCAAGTCACTGCCAGCTACAGGACTCCCTCCCATGAATCAGGACACCCACTCTGCCTATTTGGATCTACTTGAGTCTATCAAGATACATCCGAACACCGTGGTTTTAGGTGACTAACCATCCACTGACTAGGGAAATTACTTGTGCGCAAACTCACTTGCCCAAAGGTTCCTCAACTTCATTAACTCCAACATCCTGGACCAGCTAGTTGCCACCCCCATAAGGGGTGCCAACATCCTGGGATCTGGTGCATACCAATATGGGGACCACTATAGCAGCCCCATTATGATGTCTTCCCTGCTGTGGTCTGACCATAAATCAGTCTCATTCAAAGTTACTATCACACTTGACCCCCCTCCACCCCCAGCACCAACTAAGCTAAAATAACTTCTCCAAAGCAGATAACCTCTAACAAAATGGTATAAATAGTTTCACTACACCTCCCCCTCAGATGGAACTGGCAACTATGCAGAGTTCTACACAAATGATTTATACAAACACATGAACAACTGCACTGACGTGGCCATGCCTGAGAGGACCAAAACAAGCTCCACAAGGAAGAGCAAACCTGTCTAGTGGGCAACAGCCATTAAACTTTACAATGAAAGGAAGAAATTGCTGTTTAAGAGTAAGAGGGAGCAAGCCCTAAAATGGAAACACTCCCTCCTCAGTTTAAACAAGCAAAAGCTAACTATGAATCCAAATTAGCTTCCTCAATTAAGGACAACCATAAGGCGTTCTTTAGTTACATCCATAACCTAAAAGGAAAGGCAAAGATCTGTGCTGAACTGGTAGTTAATATCACAACATATACCAAGCCTGTGAGCATTGCTAACCTGTCAGCCGACAGGTTTTGTGAAAACTTCACTCCCCTGTCCCCGCCACACTTACCTTAAGACATTCCTACCACCAGTCCTCTACCTTGTATCTCTGAAGAGCAAGTTGTGAACAACGTATCCAAGGTCAAAAACACAGCATCCATTGGAGTGGATAACATCTAAGGCTGCATTCTACACGGGTTCAAACAAGAAATAGCAATGCCACTGGGTACTCTCTTCAATCCATCTAAGCACTGACTTTGTCCCAGCTGAATGAAATAAGGCCACCATTATCCCCTTGCACAAAGGTGGTGCTTCTACTGACCTTTGGAACCACAGACCTATCAGCCTGACTAGCCATATCTGCAAGGCCATGGAAAGTCATGGACCTCATCGACAGACACTGGTAACCTCCAAATACTTGACCCTACTCAATTTGGATTTGTCAAATGGAGATCATGCCTGTTAAACCTGGTGGACTTCTTCGAGACAGTCACAAAGGCCCTTGAGGGGAAATATGTGCATACAGCCTACCTAGACTTAGCCAAGGTTTTTGATACTATCCCCCACTCAGGCATAATTAAACTTACCTAGCCAGGCATCAACCCATATATCATTAGATGGGTCGCTAACTGTCTCACTGGTAGACAGATGAGTCGCTGTCTCACTGGTAGAACCCATACAGTCAAAATAGTGGAATCGACCTCCAACAGCAGACATGTAACCAGTGGTGTTCCACAGGGATCAGTCCTGGGACCTCTACTGTTTGGAATCTATTTCTCAGAAGTGCAAACTAAAACTAAAGGTCTGTGGCTGACAAAGTTTGCTGATGACTGCAAACTGGGAGTAGTCATAGAATCTCCAAATGATGTCAACATCCTACAAGAGGATCTTACACAAACAAATGACTGGTGCCAAAGTCATGGCCTTAAACTCGATGCAAAAAAAATGCATCAACCCCCTTTCGCTGAGAGTGAAGTTCCTGCTAACTACCAAATCAATAACACCTTAACCACGCACTCGGTGGTGACAGACCTGGGCATACAGTTTAACAGCGACCTTACCTTTGATTACCATGTCTCCACAGTGGTACAAAGGGCATTCTACATTGCTCATCTCATAAACAAGGGTATTTCCTCTAGAAAAAAAGTTATAACCTCCCTGTACTCTTCTCCCATCAGGCCAATAATGGAGTAGAATGCCCGTTTTGGTATGTACCTTTCCAAGCACTTGCAACAATTGGACAGACCACAAAGGTTCCTCACAAAGAAAAGTCAAGGTCTTCAGCGTCTGTCCTATGAGGATCGTCTGAAATCACTCCCACTTTATTGTTTCATATAGACTACTCAGAGGTAATCTCTACGTAGTCACAGAAGGCAATCTTTGACTCTACTTTACTGGAAATGCTGCATATCTGCAAGTCAAATGGCACACTGGTTACTTGCTCTAATGGCCTTAACCTGGTATTTGACATTAATAGAACCTGCTGGAGGGACAGATTTGTCTCCCAGCTATTACCACACCTACGGAACAGACTTGTGCTTCATGTCAAGCAGAGCACCTCATTGGCCCTCTTCAAACGCAGCCTGGACGATTGGACGGGCAACTGTAAATTCACCCCAGGGGTTCCACCTATGTCCCTCTTGGACAGGGGTGATAGGTGCTGATTGTGGAAATAAGGGTAAAACTCGGCTAGGCTTGTAAGGGCCATTGGGTCATTAGCCTAGCAGCTTCCTTTGATCCTATGTAGATAAAAACGAAGTTATCTAAGTACATCTAGGAGATGAAGGGTATATTCCCTTTAGTTTCAAAATATTGACAGAAAACTGGTAGGTTAATGACTTGACTAATGTTTGATTCAGAGGTCACTTTAGATAGAAAGGAATAAATGGTGCGTATTCCCTATCCTTGTAAAAATTAGATAAGGTGGATGTTCATCGTGCATACAGCTGCAGTCATTACAGATGGGTTCTCCTGCCGTCAGGCGGGTCCTCGGTCGGCCGAATTCCAAAATCTAGGTCCGGCGTCGGTTGTTGTCGCCTTCTTTCCTGACGTCAGTGCGACAGGGGGTATATAAGACACAGCCGAAGCCATTTTCTTCAGTCTTTTTTGCCGCGCGGTGCCCGAAGAAGAAGCAGTTAGCAAGTGCCGGTCGGCCAGCTCCTGAAATTACGAAAATTTGGAAACCAAAGTCTTCTTTAAAGCTAAGTACCCCGTTGGGGAAACTTTTCTTGCCTCAGTCCGATGTCAGACAAAGTTAACAATTGTATTTCTTGTGGGAAGCAAATACCGCATAAGGATTTCCATTCCCTCTGTATACCTTGCTTAGGCCCAGACCACGACGTCTCGGGCTGTCGCTTTTGTGCTACTTTCAATAAACGCACTATTAAGCGTCGGGCGGAGTTCACCCAGCACTTTTTTGGTAAAGCTTTTAATTATAAAATGTCGTCGAAGACTCAGACTACTGTTTTGTCCAAAAAACGCAAGGACAAAGACCGACACGTGAGGTCCGCGGTCTCCACCGACACCACGCCAAAACAGGCTACACGTGGTCCGGTTCTCAGCGAGGTGCCTACGCAGCCCCTGACTACCGATGACACTTCTCTGGCGGTGTCTTCTGTAACCGAGACCGCAGGTTCCTCGGCCCATACCCTGACTACAGCTACCGAAGCCACTGTGAGTGTTGAGCCTCTTAATGTGGACAGGTCCACTTCCACCCATGGTGTCTTCAGACCTTCTTCTTCCTTTTCCATAAAGGCCTTTACTAAGTCTAAATCAGCCATGCATTCCAAGAGGCCTGTTGCACAGGGCCCATCTCCAGGGCCCCATGCCTAAAAAGCAGATGCTCAAAATGGCTGAGGATTTAATTACTCTTATCAGGGGATCCCAACCCCCTCCAGACAAGAGACCCAGAGTGGAGGAAGATTCTCCCTCTTCTGACCAGGGCTCCATTATTTCAGAACATTCTGATGAAGAGGAACATTCGTACTCCCCTTTTGAAGATTCTGATGCAGAGCAGTCCATTCCTTCTGTATCCCCCCCAGAGGATTTTTCATTCGGGGAAACCTTGCATACCTTGAGGGAACACTTCCATTGGGAAGGCCAAGATTTTTCAGATTCCAAGAAAAGGCTTAGGGAATTTCTTTTGTTACCTCAGCACAGACCTCTGGCGATACCTCCTGTCTTGGACATACTTGATGATGTTTACTCGGATGCTTGCCTTAATCCAGATTCCCTGCCTCCTGCCCCAGTCAAGCCTGATAGGTACTACAGAGTTCCTAACTCACACCAATTCATAGGTTCATAGGTTCATACTAGGCTATCTGCCCAAGGGCATTTATAAGCCTAGCCCATAGTTATGTGGCTTTCGCCACCCCTTTAGTTTGAATAAAAACTATGCCTATCATTTTTCTGTGCCTCTGTCAAGCAGTGACACTGAAGTAATCCCTGGGGTATATCTGCGATCTCCCATCCATTGGTCAAGATTCCTCTTGAACAAGGCCAGCGAGGTGCTCTGCCTCACATGTACCGGGATTTTGTTCCACAGCATAGGGAGTCTCTGGGTGATGAATCTGTCCCTCCAGCATGTTCTATTTATAACCGTGTCAAGGTTTAAGTCTCCGCCCTTGTGGTTCTGAGGGATCTAGATTTTTGAGGTGAAGCATATTCATCAAATCTGGGTTTGACATGGCCTTATATGTCAGGCACAGGTCACCTCTGAGCAAGCGGTATGAGACTGAATAAAGCTGGAGTTCTTTCAGTCGGGCAGCATAAGACATATTTTTGAGACCCTTTATCCTTTTGGTGAGGAACTTTTGGGGCCTTTCAAGCTGCATCAGGTGTCTGGTCAGATACATTCCGAACGGGGCATTGTACTCAATCATAGGTCTAATGAGTGATGAGTACAGGGGGACGATGACCTCCCTTGATCTTGATGTGAATCCCTTCATGATCAGTTGGGCGATATAGAAGGTTTTCCTAACTACTTTAGCAACATGAGTGTCAAACGAAAGACTACTGTCAACTTGGGTCCCCAGATCCCTGATGACTTTTTCTGTGCTCAGTGGATTGTCACCTATATGGTAGCTAGGGTAACCTTGTTTTTCCCGAAGGGTATGACTATGCATTTTTGGCGTTTAACTTGAGGCCATGGCGCTGGCACCAGTAAAGCGGTTGTGTGAGGCCCTTCTGGAGGATATCTGTGTCAGATGTGTGTTCGACTATGGCCAGTTTGCAGTCATCTGCAAACTTTGTCAGCCATAACCCTCCTGTGTTTGCTTGTACTTCAGAAAAGTAGATGCCGAACAAGAGTGGACCCAGGACTGAGCCCTGTGGGACACCACTTGTGACAGGCTTTGAGTCTGACATGGCTCCAGCAACTCTGACCCTGTGGGTTCTGTCGCTAGCCAGTTTGCAACCCATCTTGTGATGTATGGGTTTACATTCAAGCTGATGAGTTTTTCGATGATACCTGAGTGGGGTATTGTGTCAAGGCCTTTGCCAGGTCGAGGTAGGCTGTATGGACTGCCTTTCCTCATCAATGGCCTTGGTGACTGTCTCGAAAAGTCAACCAAGTTTAAGAGGCAGGATCTGCCTTTGACAAAGCCAAACTGGGTTGGATCCAAAGTCTGCAAGTTCCCTATGTCTTTATTTATGAGTTCCATTATGATCCTCTCCATGGCTTTGCAGATAAGGCTTGTCAAGCTAATGGGGCGGTAATTTCCAGGGTCTGTGGAGGCACCGCCCTTATGAAGTGGGACCACAGTCGCCGTCGCCACTCCTTGGGTACGTATCCTGAGGTGAGGCTAAGATTAAACAGCTGTCCTAACTGTGGGTTTAATTCCTCGTTGAGTTCATGAAGCACACAGCCGGGGACACCATCCGTCCCATGGATGCTGTGTTTTTGCCTTAGTGAGGGCAGTTCTCACCTGGGCGTTGGAGATGTTTGGGGCTACAATCCTCAGGAATATATATCTCTCCTTTTGTGGGAGGGGGGAGAAGTTTGCACTGAACCTGTCAGCCAGTATGTTAGCAATGTGTGTAGGTTCAGTAATTTTCACATCATTTTGAACTAATTCTGAGCATATCTGGGAGTTTCCTCCTAGGTTTCTAACATAGCTAAAGAAGGCCTTATGATTGTCTTTAGAGTCCTTGGCAATTTTTCTCTCAAAATTTGCCTTGGATGATTTTATGAGAGCTCTTAGTTTTTACTTATAATGATCAAAGGTGTCTTACCTTTCAAGGATTTTGCTCTATCTTGTAGTAGCTTCCTCCTTTTGTTGTAGAGCTTGTTTATGGCTGGGGTCCACCAGACTGGACGCTTGCCTTTGGTACAGAGAGTCTTAGTTTTGTTTGGGATTGCCTGATCCATGCAGTCCTGTAGGTGCTGGTAGAAGGCATTTGTAAGTGATTCAGCGGTTTGAGTAATGTTTACCACTGGCTCAGGGGCCTTGAAGGAGACCACACTAGTTTTTAGAAGTGTGAAATCGGCTTTTGAGAAGTTTTTCACTATGGTCTTTTTGTTTCAGGTGGGGGCGGGATGAGGACCTCCAGCGAGATTAGTTTATGATCTGATCTCACCAGTGAGGGGTATACTTCGGTGTTGAACATTTTGATCCCATGTTCGTGATGATGAGATCAAGTATGTTTTCACCTCTTGTGGGGATGGTGACTAGTTGTTCCATGGCATTTGAGTTTATGAACTCCAGGAATCTTTGGGTTAGAGTGTTCGGGCTTGAGTAGTGTTCCCAGTCTATATTAGGGTAGTTGAAGTCACCTAGTATGATGGTGTTTGGAGATACATTTATCCTCCAATGTTTTCAGGAAGGCCATGTGAGGTTCCTGAGTTTGAGAGGGTGGCCTGTAACATGCTACAAATTGCAGAGCAGTCTTGCCTATGGTTAATTGCACCTGGATGGTCTCAGATGCATCGTGCGTTGCCACCAACCTTGAGGTGTGGGTGTCCTTTATGAATATGGACACCCCTCCTTTCTTGGTGTTGTCCGGATTTTGGGGCCGGAACGTATGATATGAGGTGAAACCTGTTAGTGCTGGGGTGCTCTCAGGAGCCTTGAACCAGGTTTCTGTCACAGCACAGACATCGATGTTCTCCATATTGAGAAGGGCCTCGAGTGCGTGCATCTTGAGATTGAGACTTCTGGCATTGAGCAGCATTACCCTTAGTTTTTTCCTTTTGGTGTTCTAGGGTGGTAGGTTTAGAATTTGAGCCTTGCCTAAAAGGCACTATGGGGTGGCAAGAGCCTTTGCCAATATCCGAAGCCCAGGGTGACAGGTGCAAGCCGTCCCTTGCGAAGCAGCGTGGCTTGTCCAGCATGTCATCCCAGGCAGACAGACATTGGATCCCCTTTGAATGACACCAGAATTTAAGCCAATTATTAAAGCTGATCATCTTATCACTGTATTGTGGCATCATTCTAGGTGAAGGTAGGATACTGCTCAAGGTCAGGGTCATACCTGCCTGGGCTACATAATCAGAGAGCTCCTCGGCGTCCCTTTTCATGTAGTCCAAGGAGGTGCGTCTCAGGTCGCTGACACCAGCGTGGACAATGACTGAGTCGTACTTGTACCTGCTGTTGAGAGACCTGAGTGCTTGCGTTATGTGGCGGATTCTAGCCCGACAGGCAGCTTACTGTGACCTTCTCCTTACTCAGTCTGGTGAGCGGGACGCCAGTGTGTCTGACTATGGAATCACCAATGACAAGTGTGTCTGGCATTTTGTTTGGCCTTAAGGGCTGTGACTGTTTGACACTCTGACTGTGTGGTCTATGTGTTGCATGTGTTGGGTCGTGAGGTGGTAGTTGTTTGGGTGTCTGCTTTGGTGGCCTCTGCTGTTTTGGTAAATTTTTGACCAGAGCCTCCGAGTATGTCTTTGTGTGAGTATGTGTATGATTTGAAGTTGTGATGGTACCATGTGTGACTGGGTATGTATTGTGTGTGGTTGCCTTCTCCTCCTGTCTGGTCTTGCCAGTCCTATGTTGAGAGAGCTCAGCCTCCAGTTTGGCCGTATAGTTGCATCTCTCGCATGTATTTGTGTTTTGTGGGAGAAGGAGAGGATTGTTCAGTGTACATGAGGCAATTGTAACATTGCCTCAATATTCCCAGGTTCACCAGTTGAGCTGGAGAGGACACTAGCAACTGATCCCTCGACATACTAGAAGTAGTAGATAAAGAACTTTCAAAGGACTCCGGCGGAAGTGGGTTTTGGGCTGGTGGGGTACTATCTATAATAAGAGTGCTTTATCAAGGTGCAAGTACTGTAGGAGTAAGTGCTAGGCTTTACAGATAGAGAATAGTCTACTTGGGAATCAAGTAGAGATGAACTTTTCAGTTATAGGATATGCTGGTTAGATCAGCAGTACAGTTTAGCGTGTTTTATAGCAGGGGGCTGAAGGGAGCTAGGAATTGGCCCAAAACGACCAATGGACTACTAGTTTCTGGCTGAAACTTCACCAAATCGGACAAAAAGGCCGCTCAGTGCTTCCCACTCCCACTGGTAAGCAAAGAAACTTCCCTCCTTCCTAATAAGGCAATGGATCAGTAACAGGAACTAAAAACAAAGCCCAGGGATCAGCAACTCTGAAACTGGACTACTCTAGTTCAGTAAAGTGGGAAAACAAGAGATTTTTTTGTTTTATTACAGAGATAAGGAAAAAAAAACAGACAGTAAATGCTATAAATGCTGTAAATCGGCTAGCGCACTTTAGTGTGTAGCCTACAGAAACAATTTGCAACAATTAGTAACTTAAAGTGCAATAAACAGTGTAAAATGCAGAAATCACTTAAAGTAGCAGTAAAACAGGCGAAATGCAGTCGCTAGCTTAATAACAGTGGGAAAGCCACAAAAAATACTTATATCTGGTAGAAAGTCACTCTTTTAGCTCTCTGCTGCTTGGATCACTCTGCAGGCCACCACGAGGATCTGTGCAGAGTTGGTACAAGCTGGAAAACACGTGTTTAGCGTGTTTTATAGCAGGGGGCTGAAAGGAGCTAGAATTGGCCCAAACGACCAATAGACTACTAGTTTCTGGCTGAAACTTCACCAATTCGGACAAAAAGGCTGCTCAGTGCTTCCCACTCCCACTGGTAAGCAAAGAAACTTCCCTCCTTCCTAATAAGGCAATGGATCAGTAACAGGAACTAAAAACAAAGCCCAGGGATCAGCAACTCTGAAACTGGACTACTCTAGTTCAGTAAGGTGGGAAAACAAGAGATTTTTTTTTTTTTACAGAGACAAGGAAAAAAAAACAGACAGTAAATGCTATAAATGCTTTTAAGTGGCTAGCACACCATTTCTCAAGGCCCCAAGGGAATGAAGGCCTCTACTGCTAAGAATCCATTACCTTCCGAGAGAGAGTCTAGATCCTTAGAAAGGTGGGGAAAAAAGGTATATACCTCGGCCACCCTAGCCATGATGGCCTTAAATTGTCAGTTCTATATGCTTAAATATCAGCAGTTTCTGTTATCACAATTAAAGAATAAAATGTCACAACCTGAACAACCAGATTTGAAGGAGTTGCAGGATATGATGCATAGTGCAGAACAAGTGGGTAAACACACCTTACAATGTGGCTATGATGCTCTAGAGGCCTCAAGTAGAGCTGCTGTTACAGGATCAGTCATTCGTAGACATGCCTGGCTTAGGGAACAAACCTTGCCTGATCACGTTAAAGCTAAACTATTAGATGCTCCTTTACAAAAGGATGTATTATTTGGTACTAATGCTGTGGAGATACTACAGAAAATGGAAGAAAAAGCTAAATCTATGCAAACTGTCAAAGCTTTTCTACAGGTACAACCACCACGTTTTAGCAGAAATTGGCCTTCAAAAAACTGGTCCTTCCCAGCCACGGACAAGCCCCAAGGAGGTAGATACAGGCGCACAAGGGGCAGAGGACAATCTCAAGGATCATATAGAGGCAGACAATGGCAATCTCCAGCACCAAGAGGTGGCGAAGACAGTGCACAACAATACAGGAAACAAACCCAATGACTTTCCCCTTTGCATGCCAAGCAAGGCTCAGGTGGCAGCACCCTTGGGAGGAAAGCTAGCATTATTTTCAAAAAAATTGGCATATTGTCACAAAAGACAAATGGATCCTGGACATTATAAAGAGAGGCTACAGATTTCATTTTCACACTCTTACAAAAATGAGAGGCATGCCGAACCTGCCACACAATCAAAGGGCAGAGGCTCAAATACAAATTTCAAAGCTCATGGACATGAAAGCTATTCAAGAGGTACCTACTCACGAACAAGGTCAAGGTTTTTATTCCAGACTATTCCTAGTACCAAGGAAGGGAACCGATTGGAGACCCATTTTGGACTTATCCATCCTAAACACATTTCTACTGCATAAAATTCAAGATGCTCACCTTACAGCAGCTTCTTCCCATGCTGGGCAAGGAGTCTTGGCTGGTAACATTGGACCTCAAGGAGGCATACCTGCATGTCCCAATCAGACAAAGCTGCAGAAGATACCTCAGATTTCTTGCAGGTTCAATCCACTATCAATTCTCTGCATTGCCCTTTGGCTTATCTACTGCGCCCAGAGTATTCACGAAATGCCTGGCATCAGTAATTGCCTACTGCAGACTTCAAGGGATACAAATTTACCCTTATTTGGACGATTGCCTGATCCAAGCGGACAGCAAACACATACTTCTGGAATATCTGGCCTATGTAACACGGTTATTGAGTTCTCTGGGATACACAGTCAACAAAGAGAAATCCAGGCTAACACCATCTCAGAAAATAATTTTCCTGGGTGCCAACTTGGACACAAACACCCAGATGGCCTATCTTACGCCAGAAAAACAGGGGCAACTAACTCAGTACTTCAAGATGCTAGCAAATTGTACCAGGCTAACTGCAAGGAAAATCCTGCAGGCTCTGGGATTCATGGCATCTTGCATTCTTCTAATCCCATGTGCAAAGTTGCATATGAGGAAACTTCAATGGTACCTAAAAAACCTATGGTCTCAACACAGCCACAGTTTGGAAACAATAATACCACTAATTCCATGTTTGCAAAAGGAATTTCTATGGTGGGCCCAAGCATGCCAAACAAACACAGGTCTACCATTCTGCAAGCCTCAAGCAAATCAAGTCATCACAACAGACGCCTCAGACTACGCCTGGGGGGCACAGATGACAGACAGGTGCATTCAGAGCAAATGGTCCCAAAAGGAAAAGCACCTTCACATCAATCAAAAGGAAATGCTAGCAGTGATAAATGCAATTACAGCTTTCAAGGACCTCCTGCATCCAAGGCAATTATTGATAAGAACAGACAACACCACAGTAATGTGGTACATAAACAAGGAGGAACACATTCATACCCCCTGTGCAGGCTGGACATGTCACTTTGGAACATGGCTCTGGAATGGCAAATCGAGCTTCAAGCACAGTACCTGCCAGGTTTGGAAAACACGCTGGCAGACACTCTAAGCAGAAATATGACAGACCCGCACGAATGGAAGTTGCATCCTCAAGTGTTTACAAAGATAATCCAAGCGTGGGGAAGGCCAGACAGATCTCTTTGCCTCCCACAAGAATCATCAATTGACAAAATTCTGCTCAAGGACATTTCATCCAAAGGCCTGGAGAGTGGACGCCCTTTCTTTCAGTTGGGCAGCACGGACAGTTTACGCCTTCCCACCTTTGCCTCTACTGCCCAAGGTGCTCTTGAAAGCAAGAGCAGACAGACCAAAGATGATACTGATGGCTCCAGACTGGCCAAGACAACACTGGTACCCACTCCTGAGGAGCCTAACACATTCTCCTCCCTGGACCCTACCTCTAATGCCTCTTCTCCTGACTCAGCACAGCTACAAAACTCTTCACAGTCAGCTGAAAACACTCAATCTGGCTGCATGGAAAATTCCTTAACACCACAACAGACTCTACTCTCCAAGGAGGTGCAGGATGTCATTTTGGAGGCCAGGAGGCCATCTACTAGAAAAATGGAAACGGTTTTGCGCTTGGAATGAGAAAAAGGGCCAGGATCCTAGAAAACTGAATTTGCCTCAGATATTACAGTATCTAGCTGAGCTGCTGAACAGTGGACTTTCATTTTCCTCCATCAAAATCCATGCCTCAGCCATTTCTGCAGAATACAACACTGATCCACCCTTATTCTCTCACCCACTCTTAAGGCAGTTCCTCAGAGGGGCTAAGAATATAAGACCTCCAAGGAAACAACCAATACCAGCCTGGGATCTTAATTACATTCTAGAAAAATTAACATTGCCTCCCTTTGAACCAGCTGCCTCAATAGATTTGCAATATTTGTCCTGGAAAACAGCTTTTCTTCTGGCTATTACGCTCGTAGGGTCTCGGAACTACAAGCCCTCATGGCTGTGCAGCCCTTTCTCATCTTCCATCAGGACAGGGTTTCCCTACAAACCAACCCGTCATTTATGCCTAAGGTAGTATCCAGGGTAGCTTTAAATCAGGCCATACACTTACCTACCTTTTAATACACTTACCTACCTTTTACCCCAATCCTCAAAACAAAGGGGAAAGGCTGCTACATTCCTTAGACATCCATAGACAGCTGCGTTACTATTTGGACAGAACAAAGCCTTTCAGGAAATCAGAACAACTCTTTGTGTCCTATGCTGTAGGAGCTCAAGGGAAGCCAATTTCCAAACAGACAATTTCAAAATGGATAGGCCACTGCATACGGTTTTGTTACTCCTTTCATGGTAAATCTCTACCTGCAGGCATCAAATCCCACTCCACAAGGGCCACAGCTACCTCTGCAGCCTTCCTCAGAGGAGTCCCTACCAAAGATATTTTGGAGGCAGCCACTTGGAGTTCTGTGCATACCTTCACTAAACACTACTACCTACCTTTATACTCCAAAACTAGAGCAGGCTTTGCCACTGCTGTGTTGCAGGGCATTCTGGCTCCTCCCAGTTCCACCCTGTGCGTAGCTTTGGGATTCTACCCATCTGTAATGACTGCAGCTGTATGCACGATGAACATAGTACAGTTTTGTACCTACCATAAATGTAGATGCTCGAGTGCTAATACAGCTGCAGTCCAGGTTTCCCTCCCTCCTTCCCCTCTAGGTACAGACCTAGTGGCTAACTCCTCATCTTACAACCTGATTGGGTTATCCTTCTATGGTGTATTTGCTTGCAACTACTGATTTTTGATTATATTGCACTGCATGATTATATATAATATATATATATATATATATATATATATATATATATATAAATATTGCCTTCCTTCTGGGGGCACCTGACATCTGGGGCAAGAAAGACTGAAGAAAATGGCGTCGGCTGTGTCTTATATACCCCTGTCGCACTGACGTCAGGAAAAAAAAGCGACAACAACCGATGCCGGACCTAGACTTTGGAATTCGGCCGACCGAGGACCCGCTTGACGGCAGGAGAACACATCTGTAATGACTGCAGCTGTATTAGCACTCGAACATCTACATTTATGGTAGGTACAAAATTAGAAGTTATGTACCTACCATAATGTTCCATGTTAGTTGTCTTCTTCTCGCCTTCTTTCTTGCTGGATGGGTTCGGAGCGATCCTCGGCTCCGACTCGGCCACTCTAAAAGCTCGAGAGCTAGTTCCACCGGCTCGAGGCTCCCCTATATCCCACAATGCTAGGCGGTAACTCCTCAGTTCTTGTTTGAAAGCTAAGGCCAGCAATAAAATTCCATAAGGAACCAAGAAAACCAAGAAAACTCCTCTAGGTCTGTCCTGGCTAGGGGGAAGGAGGGTGGGACGCAAGAAAGGCGGCGAGAAGAAGACAACTAACATGGAACGTTATGGTAGGTACATAACTTCTAAATGTTAAGTTGTCAATCTCGCCTTCATTCTTGCTGGATGGGACCGCGTCCCTAGCGCCTTGTCCCGGGTGGTCTATCGGAACAGACTCTTGAGTACAGTGGAACCAAAGTTGGCTTGGTCTCTAGAGGCCAAGTCCAACTTATAATGAGAAATGAAGGTATGGGGAGAAGCCCAAGTAGCTGCAGAACAAATCGAATCAATAGGCAGCCTATCTTGGAAAGCTATAGAAGTGGCTAAAGCTCTAGTTGAATGAGCCCTGGGTTTGGATGGCAACCGTTGATGTCTTATCTC
This sequence comes from Protopterus annectens, assembly GCF_019279795.1. Taxonomy (NCBI): domain Eukaryota; kingdom Metazoa; phylum Chordata; order Ceratodontiformes; family Protopteridae; genus Protopterus; species Protopterus annectens. The sequence goes on along the minus strand of NC_056741.1, from coordinate 1,140,231,222 downwards.
ATACACTAGGGTAATCAACGAAGTAAGCCATCTAGAGAGAGAGACTTTAGAAACTGGAAGGCCCATTCTACCTTCTGCATAAGAAACAAACAGTTGGTCAGATTTCCTGAATTGTTTGGTCCTGTCTAAATAGTACCTAAGTTGGCGATGAATATCTAAATAGTGTAACTTTTGTTCTGACCTATTAGAATAATTTGGGAAGAAAACAGGAAGCTCAATGGTTTGATTCAAATTTGCCAATGAAGCTACTTTGGGCAAAAAAGACGGGTTAGTACGCAAGGACACCCTGTCTTTATGAAATACCAAATAAGGGGGTCGACTACACAGTGCATGGAGTTCGGATACTCTTCTAGCTGAGGTGATAGCTACTAAAAAGAGTGTCTTCCAAGAAAGTAACTTTATAGAACATGAAGCCGCAGGTTCAAAGGGGGGAAGAATTAAGGATGTCAGAACCAAGTTGAGATCCCATTGAGGAGGAGGATCTCTGATGGGTGGTTTGAGGAAAAAAACTCCCTTTAAAAAAGCCTTGCAGAGTTTGTGAGACATAATGGAGGACTCTGAGACTCCAACATGAAAGTTCGATATTGCTGCCAATTGAACTCTAAAGGTAGATGGGGACGAACCTGAGTGGAAAAGTTCAGCTAGAAAGTCTAGAACTGTTTGAATAGAAGCAGTGAAAGGATCTATATTCTTTGACTGCGCCCAATAGGAAAAACGTTTCCACTTGCTAAGATAAATCTTCCGAGTGGAAGATTTATGAGAAGCTATCAAGATATTTCTGAGTGAGATATCAAAGGAAGCCTGGCTAAAGTCGGAATTGGAGGAACCACGCTGTGAGGTTCAGAGAGGGAAGGGAGTGGTGCAACTGACCCGACTGATGGGTCAAGAGGTCTGGAACTGAGTCCAGATGCCAAGGTTGTTCCAACAGATAACGGTGGAGAAAAGGGAACCAAACCTGTCGAGGCCAGTAAGGGGCAATGAGGATCATGGAAGCTTCCTGAGTGATGGCTTTCTGTATCAGCTGGGAAATTAGTGGGAAGGGAGGAAAGGCATACAGAAGTCCCCGGGGCCAAACGTGCACTAGAGCGTCTCTGCTGGGGTGGCCTGGTTGGGGAAAGAGGGTGAAAAAATCGTCGCACTTGCTGTTTTGGGGAGTAGCAAAAAGGTCGCAGCAAGGCCTGCCCCAGTTTCGAAAAACTTTCTCCAACACTGAATTGTTCAGAGACCACTCGTGAGGCATGAGAATAGCTCTGCTCAATTTGTCTGCAATCACATTGGACTTCCCGGGGATGTGCGTTGCTAACAGAAATCGCTGAGAAGAAATCGCCCATTGCCACAGTCTGAGTGCCTCTCGACATAAGGGGTAAGATCTGGTTCCGCCTTGTTTGTTGATGTACCACGAAACACTGCTCTCATCTCTAGGACATTTATGTGCAAGTGGCACTCTAATGGTTGCCACATGCCCTGGACTGTCCTGCCCTGGAAATGCTCACCCCCACCCGATCAGGGAGGCGTCTGTTGTCACTGTAGCAACCGGAGGGGGAGGGACGAAAGGTATCCCTAGTAGGAGCTGAGGAGATGTGATCCACCAATAGAGATGATTCTTGCATGACTGAGTTATCCGAATAGGATGGGACATTGGGAGGCTTTGATAAGACCATTGTGTGAAGAGCATCCATTGTAAAATTCTCATATGGAAGCGAGCTAATGGTAGTAGAGGGATGGCCGCCGCCATAATCCCTAAGACTTTCAGGATCAGTCTGGCTCTGACTTTGTTGCTCTGCAAGACAAGAAAGACCTGTTTATGTATGTCTGCTATCCTCTGCTCTGTGAGTCTGGATGACATCTTGACTGTGTCTAGATTTGCGCCCATGAAGGTAATAACACGACAAGGCGACAAGACAGACTTTTCGTAGTTTATTGATATGCCTAGTGCCTGACATGTGTGAAAGGTGTAGTCTCTGGCGAGAAGTAAAAGATGCTTGGTGGGGGCTGTAAGGAGCCAGTCGTCTAAATAAGGAAACACCTGGAATCCTTGTCGTCTCAGGTGAGAGGCTACCACTGCCATGCATTTGGTAAACACTCGGGGGGCTGTAGTGAGACCAAAGGGCAGGGCTCTGAATTGAAAATGACTGGTTCCCAGCCTGAAGCGGAGAAATCTCCTGGAGCGTCGACTCATCTTGATGTGATAGTACGCATCCTGGAGATCTATCGAGCACATCCAGTTGTCCCGCCCCAAAAGGGGAAGAATGAACTGCAGCGTGACCATCCGGAACTTTGTTTTCTTGACAAACTTGTTCAAGTTGCTGAGATCCAAAATGGGTCTCCAGTCCCCTGTTTTCTTTGGAACCAAAAAGAATTTGGAGTAGATTCCGGATCCTACTTGGTCTGCTGGAACTGGTTGAATGGCTCTTTTTGCGAGCAGCTTTGAAATTTCTAATGCTGCTTGCTCCCTTTGACTGGGTGGAATGTCTGGAAGGGATTTTTTGGACTGCTTTGGAATGAAAAGGAAAGGGATTCTGTAGCCTTCAGAAATGATAGACTGTACCCACTTGTCTTGAGTTAGGGATAGCCAGGCTTTTGGGTACAGTGACAACCTTCCCCCGACTGCCTCCGAAGGTGGGCAGTCGGGCAACTCCTCAGGGATGCTGAAAGGGCTTGTCGGAAAAGGATTCTCGACTGCCCTGATTCTGCGGGCCCCCTCTGCCCCTGGGACGGCGTCTACCATTGTTGTTCCCCCCTCTGCCTCTAGAGGGGAAACGACTCTGTGCGTCAGGCAAGTCTCCTTGAGATTGTTTATGAACCACATCTTTCCCCCCTTCTGACCTTTGAGGTAAGGTCTAGAAGGAGTAGAAAAACGGACTCCGACGGCAGAAAGAGTCTTGCCATCAGTCTCGCACCTAGTCAGGGTTTCCTTCACTTGAGGACCAAAAAGGGATGATCCATCAAAGGGGGAATTAGTGAAGGACGCCTTAAAAGGGTCCGTAAAGTTACAAAGCCGCATCCAGGCGTGCCTACGCAAGGCTACACCTGTACCTTCCGCTCTACTTGCTCCATCCGCCGCATATGAAAGGAGGCGCATGGAAGAGTTGGTTATAGAATGAAGGGTAGCCAGCTGAGAGTTCATCCTATCCTGAAAACCCGCAGCTGTTGGGTCCGTCAACATTTCACTCGCTTCTTTGAGTAAATCCCTCTGAAGACGAGTAAAATGACACAGGTAATTCAGCGATCTCATAGTAAAGGTCGCTGATGAGAACATCCGCTTCCTGTACCTGTCCATCGACCTAGACTCCTTGTTAGGAGGATGAACAGGCACCGAAGGATCAGCTAACTCCTTCTTGGTAGCCGCAGCCACCACCATATCATCAACAGAGACGCCTTTGGTCAGAAATTCTTTATCCTTGGGGGCCGTGATGAACTTTGATGGTCTCCTGGGGGTGGGTTCCACTGAGTCAGGAGCCACCCAAGCCTTCTTTGCCACCACTTGCATAAGGGGGTCAAAAGGAGGGGACACCCAGGAGGTGGAAGGGCGAGAGCCAAACGCCTCAAGATACACTGATTCATCCTCTGAAGGGTTGAGGGATGGCCAATTCCCCCTCTGTTTTAAGATTTCAAGGATGTCTACAAAGGAGACATCTTCAGAGGGGGAACGAGGGGAACCTTCAGAATCCTCTAAATCAGTGTCAGAGGTGACAGACTCAGGGGAGTCAATGTGCTTCCTCTTGTACTGCCTTTTCCTAGGGGGCTCTCCTACAGGGTCAGGAGAGGCCTCGGAAGAGGAGGAGATCCCCGCAGGGGAAACTTGAGGAGCTGGCTCTCTACGGTCGGGGATGAGAGAGTGAGTAGAAATCACCGGAGGCACCATAGGGGGAGGGGGAGGGGCAGAAAGAACCGACTGTGGAGTTGAACCTGGTTCCAACACGCTCCTCATGACCTCGAAGGCACCCCTGTCAGGCAGAGCCAGAGGTCTCCGTTCCGAAAAACTGGAAACCTCCCCCGGCACCGACAGTGATGGCTCCGAGGCCGATGTTGGAGCCGAATTCACCAGCGCCGAAGCACCGAGAGGGAGAGCGGGGTCGGACAAGGATCCGATGCCACTCGCCCCCTCGGAGCCGACGAGGGAAGTCTGGCGCCGAGATTCTTCCAAGGAAGACATCGGAGCCGACAGAACCGAAGACAAAGGTATCGGTTCTGATGCTACCACAGTCTCGGGTCCGAGCCGCCCCGGCTCCGAACTCAAAAGAGTCAGAGGAGGAATATGAGTGATAGGAGTAGGTCTCGACTGTTGAGTCGGACTTTGAAGCATCTGGGCTAATGCCTCGGACTTAAGAAGTCGACTCACTTCTCTCTGAAGGTCATGGTCCGATAACCTGGAAGACCTAGAAGAGTGGGATCTATGGCTCCGTTCAGACAGCAAGGGTGATGCTGGAGCCGAATGAACGGAGCCAATAGATGGAGATCGGGACCTTTTCTTAGATGTCGGTTCCGATAAAATAATGTCTTCCTCGGCTCCGGCCGGAGCCGAGGACATCGTAGGGGCTTGTATTCGAGATTCATCGGCTCCGGCTGGAGCCGATGTTCGAATAGCTTTAGGGCCTCCAGAAGACTGCTCAGATGCTGGAGCCGAAGGTCTGGAAGACTTAGAGGGTTTCCCCGATGACTGAGTCGAGGGACCCTCAGGCTTAAGTAAGCCCCTTAAGATAAGTTTATTTTTTCGCTCCTGCAGGACTCTAGGGCTGAAGGCATGGCAAACAGCACATGAGTCCTGAAGGTGCAAAGGTCCTAGGCAGTACACACAAGAAGTGTGACTGTCTGTCAGAGACATCTTCTGACAGCACGAGTCACACTTCTTAAAGCCTGAGACCTTTGATTCCTTAGACATATCTAAGGGAAAGTGTAATCACACAAGCACGCACACACACACACACACACACACACACACACCGATTACACTTAGGAGTAAATTAAAACTAATTTAAAATAAATTATAGTAACTAGAAATAAAAATCCCTACAAAACACAGTCACTCAGTAGGAAGGGAGGGACTGGGCCTAGGGCCCGAGGGAAAATTTCTAGAGATTTGTGGAAAAAAGGGGGTGGAAATTTAACAGAAATGGGATAGACTATTTCCAAACTAACTATAAATATAAAAACTAACTTTAACAGGGGAAAAAAGGCTAAGAAACTAGTTCTTTACCAAAAACTAACCTGAGCCAGTAGGAACACACCTCGATCGCTGTAGCGGCAAACGAGATCTGAGGAGTTACCGCCTAGCATTGTGGGATATAGGGGAGCCTCGAGCCAGTGGAACTAGCTCTCGAGCTTTTAGAGTGGCTGAGTCGGAGCTGAGGATTGGCTCCGAACCCATCCAGCAAGAATGAAGGCGAGATTGACAACTTAACATCTGTACTTTTTGGAGAGTGTGCTAGGAGTTCTGAAACTCATCTAACAGAAGTACTTGCTACCAAAAAGACAGTTTTTCCAAGATAAAAACATAAGGTCTACTTTAGCAGAAGGCTCAAACAGATGAGGTAAAAAAGATTGTAATACCAAAGTCAGATCCCAAAGTGGAGTGGGATCTTGAATTGGAGGTCTAAGCAAAAATCGACCTTTTAGGAAGGCCTTGTACAACTTAGCTGAAGATGGAGAAGCCTTATTTCCAATGTAGTGGTTGGAGATGGCTAACTGTACTTTAATGGTAGAGAAGTTTGCCCCAGTATGAAAAATACAGGCAAGGAAATCTAAAAGAGCTAGGATTGGAGCAGTAAAAGGATCCAAGTCTCTCTGATGTGCCCACAAAGAAAATCTTTTCCATTTTCTCTTATAAATCCTTCTGGTTGAAGTTTTGTGGGACAAAAAAAGGATCTGACGAACTGGAGAGGAAAGCTTGGAATATCTAACCGTCAATGGAATTGGAGAAATCAAGTGGTCAGTTTGAGGCCTGCTATGTCCGCATTAGTCATTTCTGCAAGATGTAACAGGAGATCTGAAGTGGGATCCAAGGTCTAAGGTGGACGTACTAGGTGAGACCATAGAAAAGGGATCCATACCTACTGTGGCCAGAAGGGTGCAATAACGATTATTTTCCTCTTCAACCAACTGGCTTTCTGAAGAAACTTAGGTATTAGGGGTATGGGAGGGCAAGCATAAAGGAAACCGGAGGGCCAAAAGTGGACTACAGCATCTCTTGGTGACTGTCCCTGAGGGGATTTAGGGTAAAGAACCTGCTGCACTTGCTGAGGGGAGAGGCAAATACATCAGAGCATGGTTGACCCCATTTCTGGAAGATCATCTTTGCCACTGATTGAGACCCATAGTGATGAGCCAGAATGGTCCTGCTGAGCTTGCCCTCCAAAATACTGGATTTCCCCAGTATGTGCTTTGCTACTAGAAAGTGGTTGAAGGAGACTGCCCGTTGCCAAACTCTCACGGTTTCTTGGCACAGGGGACAAGATCAAATCTGGTTCCCCCCTGTTTACATACTGGGCTACTGACATGTCCATCTGAATATCAATATCTCCTAGTGAAAGAGAGCTCTGAAGGGCTTGCAATGCTAAAAGCACTGCTCTCATCTCTAGAAGACTTGCATACAAATTGGTCTCTTCTTGGGACCACATGTGCAACTGTCCATCGCAAGTAACCCCCCCCCCACTTACCTGGGAGGCATCTGTGGTCAACATCGCTTTCGGGGGAGGAAAAACTGGCAGCCTTATCTCTTTGGTATGTATTCATCATAGTAGAGATTGTTTCGCAAACCAGAGAGAATTTTATTGGATGTTGTAGAGATTGTTGAGGAAAAGACCATTGCACTGCTAGAATCCATTGAAAAATTCTCATATGAAGACGAGCAGTGGGTAGAAAAGTTATTGCAGTAACCATCGATCCTAGGGCTTTGAGTATTAATCTTCCTGGAGGATGAAGGATGAGACGGAACTTGACTGACAGGCAATTTCAGAGTAAGTATTCTGTTTTGATTTACCGCAAACCCCAAACATTGAGATACAAGTAGAACATAATCTCTGGCCTTTTCCAGAAGATGCCTGGTCGGTGTGGCTAGGAGCCAGTTTAAGCATGGAAAAACAATCTGCGGAATCTTAGATGAGCTGCTACCAATGCCATGCATTCGGTGAGCATCCTGGGGGCTGTGTTGAGGACAAAAGGGCAGGGCTCTGAACTGACGACTGGCTCCCAGCCAGAAATGAAGATATCTTCGGGAGCATCTGTTCATTTTTATACGATAGTAAGAGTCCTGAAGATCAAGACAGCGCATCCAACTGTCCTTCTGAAGGAAAGGCAGAATGGACTGAACCATGACCATCTGGAACTTGGAATTCATTACAAACTGGTTCAAATAACCAAGATCTAAAATGGGTCTCAGGTCCCATGTTTTCTTTGGTAATAAAAAGAGCCTTTAGTAAATTCCAAATCCTCTTTGGTCTGGGTGGACCTCTTTCGTCCAGCAGCTTTTGAATTCCTAGAGGTGCTTGTTCCCTCTGATTGGGAGGAACATTGGGAAGACTTTCTCTTTTGTGGAGGAACTTGGGAAAAGGGAATGAAGTATCCTCTGGATATGAGCCTTTGCACCCAAAAATCTTGTGTAATGGCTGTCCAGGCTTTCAGGTGCAAGCATAAGCAACCCCCCCCCCCACTACCTCCAGAGGCACAGTAGGGTAACCTTTCAGGAGTGCTGAAAAGGCCTGTATGAGAAAGAATCTTGAGAACCTTGATTCTGTGGACTCCCTCTTCCATGAGGGTGGTGTCTTCCATTGTAGGTATTTCCCCCTATGCCTCTGAGGGGGGGGGGGGATCTCCACACAATTCTTCGAAAGGCCCGTGGCATTTTCTGGACAATACACTTACCACGGTGTTGACTCCTGGAAAAGGTTCTTTGCGGGGTAGAAAAGTGGATTACCATGGCAGACAGGGTCTTTCTATCCTTCTCACTGCAGGAGCACCATCTCCTTAACTGTTGGTCCAAATAAAGAAGATCCAAAGGAAGCATTGATGAATGATGTCTTAAAGGGTTCCGCAAATCTGCACAACCGCATTCAGGCATATCTCCTAATGGCTATGCCTGAACTAGCAACCCCTGAGGAACCTTCAGCTGCATGCAAGATTAACCTCATGGACGTGTTAGTAATGGAGTGTAGGGTGGCTAGTCAGGAGGAAAGGACTTCAGTTCCTCTGTGGATATGGACCCTGGGGGATAGTTCCTCGATCAAGTCCCTCTGTAACCTTGTGAAATGCACCAAATAATTCAGAGACTGTAAAGTGAATGTCCCTGATGAGTACACTCACTTCCCAAACCTGTCCAACACCTTAAACTCCCTGTTAGGGGGATGGACAGAGGAGCTCTGTTCAGTCAACTCCTTTTTAGTAGCTGCCGCAACAACCATAGCATCTACAGGAACACCCTTCATCCAGTGTAACCTGTCTGTTGTGGCACTATAAATCTTGTCTGGGCACTTAGGGATCAGTTCCACGGAGTCTGGTTCTTTCCATGCTCTGCAGAAAACCATGTCTATCAGATCATCCGCAGGTGTTTAACTCAAGAAGATGGTCCAGACCTGAAGGCTTCCAAGAACACTGATTCCTCCTTGGAAGGGTTTTAGGCAGGCCAACCACTTTTTGGCAAAGGATCTCTAATATGTTCCCGAACAAGACATCCTCAGGTGGAAATCTAGGGGACCCTTCCCCTTCATCAAAATCAGCATCTGTTGTGAGGGATTCCTGTAAGGAATCCAGGTGCCTCCTCTTGCACAATCTCTTCCAAGGGACCTCCTCAGTGGGATGCTCTGGGGAAGTGTTGGAAGAGACAGGAAAGTTCTCTGGTGGAAACTGCTTGGAAGCTTATCTGGGCTGGCTGTCCCCGAGGTGTAGGATGACAGAACTCAGACACAGGATCCAAAGGAGGTTGGGGGCATGGATCCAAAGGGGAAAGAGTCAAGCCAGTTTAAGTAGAGACAATACCCTCTCCACCACCTTGAAAGCAGAGGGCCCAGGAGATGCCAAGGGCAATCCTACCAGAGCTGAATCTCTCATTATCAGACCTCTGCTGCCCCCTGAATCCTTGAACCTGAAGTGGGAGATAGAGCAGAGCTAGCCAATGTTGAGGCTCCAAAAACTTTGGAGTCAAGGTCAACCCCTCTGATCCGGCACCGATGCTTAAGCTCCAAGATCCATCATGCATCGACAGAGTTAGCGCCAATCAGGTAAGGGAAGTCAAAGTTGAGGATGCCAGGATCTTTGGATCAGACGGTTCAACTCTAAAGGCTCTCGGATCAGAGGACTCTAAAAGTGCAGGTCGCATTGGAGATGGAGCACGTACAGGTTGGAAGGGAGGCTTAAGGCTCACAGATCCGATGGGAGATGGAGAAAACAGAACTCCCATCTGGATCTGTGTTCTGAAAAACTTCCTCATCATCCTTTCCACCTCTGACTCAGAGAAACTCCGGGTGGACCTAAAAAGATGAAGTGGATGGTGGCCTGGAAGACCCTTTTGGGGTCTCCTGGAGGAAGGGAGACCTTAATCTAGGAAAGACCAGCTCCGGGGAAAATCTTGGAGTGTGGAGCACTGGAGACCTGGTGCCAACAGGTATAGGTTCTGAAACTTTCGGATCCGAATTTTAGCTACCTTCACAAGTGGCCGAGAGGAAGACGCAGACTGAGGTGACTTGGAGTGTTTCCTATGTTGGAGTGTTTCCTACCCTCTCTAGTTTTCGGAGAGAGGATTTGAGCCCCTGAAGGAGATGCTCCAGCAGAAGGCACTGAAGCTGGAATATGTCCTTTAAGAATTAACTTAATCCTGGATAACTAAGAGCCCTCACATTAAAGGCAGCACAAAAAGAGCAGGAGGTGTCTAGATGCGCAGGCCCCAGACAATACGCACTCCCTGTGGGCATCAGAATTAGGGATCTTGTGCCCACAGGAAATGCACTTTTTAAAATCCAATATGTTTATAAGCCATACTAGAAAGCAGTTTAGCAAGGTAAAGGTAAACTACAAGTTGACAGACAATAACAGCAGCTATAACAGAAAAAAATAGCTTTTTGTTTAGACAGTGAAAGTAAAAAGCTACCAACTATGCTAAGTGAAGAATACTTCAAGTGGATGTAAGAGAATAAATAATTCCCAATTATGGTAAGAAAAAGTTTACCTTTAAGGTAGGAATGTCAGAAAAGGAGGCAAGACAGACTACACTAAAAATATAATCTGCAAATATATAGAGCTGAGTATATTTTTCTGTATTATTCTGTATTATAGAGCTAAATTGTTGCTTAGATATCTGTTGTCTTACTGTTCTGCAAATATACAGAGATCAGTATATATTTTTTTGGTTTTATAATTTGCACTCTGATTCCTCACATCTCTGTTGAAACTGGTCCCCCCTCCGTTCTTGGTTGTAGTTTAAATTTGGTGGCTTTTGCAGTGCCCGCCCCACTGTAGATTTGATCTAGGACACTCCCCCAGTCCCATCTCTTTACCGCATTCTACCTAATAAACCCTTTCTGCACTTGCTTTTAGTCCTTTTTAATTTAATTACATTTTTCCAAACTGTGTGGACTAATATTGCTACATACTCAAGTGTGCCAGCTTGCACTGCATGTGAATTGTTTTTACTAGTGTTTTTGCTACTTTTCTGAAAAAAAAAAATGTATCTGCTTTTACTGTATTTGTGTTTCTTCCTACTTTATTTTGCTTTTGCGCCATCTTAAAAGTACTCAATTGTATTTATTACTGCATGGTGTATCTCACTCTAAGCCTTTTAGTTTAAGCACTTGGGCTTCAGACCAGTTGTTTTACATTAAGAAGGTTTGTGGTCTGCACTGTGGTGACAGAACAGGTAGCTTACATCATTCTAAGTTGGGAACTGCTGATTGAGGGCTCAGTGTCTGTTATTCCAAAAGTGTATTAATTCTGGTTTAAGCACTTGGGCTTCAGGCCAGTTATCTTACATTAGAAGGGTTCGTGGTCTGCACTCTTGTGGGAGGAGAGGCTGGACTCTGCCCTTCTGAGCAGGGAATTTCTGGTTAAATGCTTATAGTGCCTGCATATCTGAACTGTTTCTTACTGAAATTGGTAGACCTCATTTGCTGTAGCATAGACTAGATCCAGGCCTGCTGAATCTAGCTTTGTTTGTATGCTTGTTATTTCTCTGAAACGCTAATTCCACCTAAAACGCGGCTTTTCAGCGCTTCTGTGGATCCCTAGTGATATCTGCATTGCTTACTGTACTTATTTCCTTGTTTCACTTGAAAGAAAGTTACTGTTTGTCGTTTTTGCATTTAAGTTACCTGTAACACATTGCATTTAAGTTACCTGGCACTTGCTCACTAAAGCAATTATGTAAGTCAGCACTAAAAAATTAAAAGCACTACACCCTCACAAACTCCCCTTGAGTACCTTGTTCCCCATTAGCCCTTTTTTTTCAATTATAAAGGAATTCCCAATACTATTCTAGCATGTTCAAAGGTCAGTTGTCAATCTCCTCTCCGGTCCAGCTGGTGAATCTGGGAATCTTGAGGCAAGGTTACAACTGTCTCATGTACACAGACAACCTTCTCCTCCTCCCAACAAATTCCAACACGTGAGAGATGCAACCATATAGCCATACTGGAGGCTAAGCTCTCTCAACTCAGTACTGGCGAAACCAGTCAGGAGGAGAAGGAAACCACACTCACTACAATTCCAGTCTCACATAGACCTACCACGACAGCAAACCAAACACAAACACACAAAAACATACTCGGAGGCTCTAAATAAAAATCTGCCTAAGCAGCAGAGGCCTCCAAAGCAGACACCCAAGCAACCGCTACCCCAAAACAAAACACGTGCAACACATAGCTCAGAAAGCCAGTGTGCCGAACAGTCACAGCCCTTAAGGCTAAACAACACACCTGATACACTTGTAATAGGTGACTCTATCGTCAGGCACACTGACGTCCCGCTCACCAGGCTGAACAAGGAGAAGGTCACAGTGAGCTGCCTGTCGGGCGCTAGGATCCGCCACATAACACAAGCACTCAGGTCACTCCAAGGCAAGTACAAATATGACTCAGTCATTGTCCGTGCTGGTTTGAATGACCTGAGACATACCTCCCTGGACTACATTAAAAGAGACAGAGGAGCTCTCTGAGCATGTAGCCCAGGCCGGTATGACCCTGACCTTGAGTAGCATCTTACCCTCACCAAGAATGATGCCACAATATGAAGACAAGATGATCAATTTCAACAATTGGCTTAAGTATTGGTGTCATTCAAAGGGGATCCAATGCCTGTCAGCCTGGGATGACATGCTCGACAGGCCACGATGCTTCGCTAGGGACGGCTTGCACCTGTCACCCCTGGGCTTTTGGATATTGACAAAGGCTCTTGCTACCTCCATAGTGCCTTTCTTAGGCAAGACTCAAAAGACAAACCCACCTCCATAGGTATCACAAGGGATAAGAAACTAAGAGTAATGCTACTCAACGCCAGAAGTCTAAACCTCAAGATGCATGCACTTGAAACTCTCCTTAGCATGGAGAACATCGATATCTGTGCAGTAACGGAAACCTGGTTCAAGGCTCCCAAGATTACCCCAGCACTACCAGGTTATACCTCATACCATGCTTTTCGTCACCAAAACTTGGACCGAACCACAAAAGGAGGGGGAGTATCAATATTTGTCAAAGATACCCACACCTCCAGGTTGGTGGCACATCACGAAGCATCAGAGACTATCCATGTGCAACTAACAGTGCGTAAAACTGCCTTCCAGTTTATAGCCTGCTACAGACCACCCTCCCAAACCCAGGAACCCCACACGGCCTTCCTGAGAACACTGGAAAATATGAAGGTCGCTCCAAACACCATTATATTGGGCGACTTCAACTACCCAAACATAGACTGGGAGCATTACTCTAGCTCCAACACCCTAGCCCAAAGGTTCCTAGAATTTATAAACTCAAATGCTATGGAACAACTTGTTACTACTCCCACAAGAGGGGAAAACATACTGGACCTGATCATCACCAACATGGGGACGCTGTGCTCCAGACCAGAAGTGTATCCCTCATTGGTAAGATCAGACCATAAACTAATCTCACTGGATATTCACATCCCGACTCCACCCCCTGCTCTGAAAACCACAGTGAAAAACTTCTCTAATGCAAATTTCACACTCCTCAAAACTGAGGTGGAATCCTTCAAAGCCACCGGGCCTGTGGAAAATACGGCCCAGACCGCAGAATCCTTTATTAACGCATTCTATGAACACCTTAAGGAATGCATGGATCATGCAATTCCAAATAAAACCAAGTCCCAATCCTTCAAAGGCAGACATCCTGTCTGGTGGACCCCAGCCATACACAAACTATACAATAGAAGGAGGAAGCTACTACATGATAGAGCAAAATCCCAAAAAGGGAAGGCATCTCTGATCAGTATTAGCAAAAAACTACGGGCACTCATAAAATCGTCTAAGGCCAGCTTCGAGAGAAAAATTGCACAGGACACTAAGGATAATCACAAGGCTTTCTTTAGTTATGTTAGGAACCTGGGTGGCAATTCCCAGATATGCTCAGAAAGAGTCCCCAACAGGGTACTTAGCTTTTTAGAAGTCTTCGGTACGTTGAAATTTCTGGATCTGACCGACCGGCACTTGCGAACAGCTTCTGCTTTGGGCACCGCGCGGCAAGAAAGACTGAGGAAAATGGCGTCAGCTGATGCCTTTATACCCCAGCAGCTATGACGTCGGGTGAAGTGCGACATCAGCTGAGGCCAGACCCAGACTTTGGAATCCAGCCGACCGAAGGGCTGCCTGAGGCAGGACAACCCATTTGTTATGACTGCAGATGCATCCTTGAAGGACATCCTGGGTGGCAATTCCCAGATATGCTCAGAATTAGTCCAAAATGACAAAAAATACACCAAACCCACAGACATTGCCAACATCCTAGCTGACAGGTTCAGCGTAAACTCCCCCCCCCCCCCCCACCAAAAGGGCAAATATCTATCCCAGCAGAGTGCTGCCCCTCTGACATCTCAGATGCTCAGGTAAGAGCTGCCCTATCCAAAGCAAAAAACACAGCATCAATGGGACCAGACAGTGTCCCGGGCTGCGTCCTACATGAACTCCAAGAAGAGCTAAACCCAAACATAAAACTACTGTTCAATCTCAGCCTTACTACAGGATATGTACCCAAAGAGCAGCGTACAGCAACAGTGGTCCCTCTCCACAAAGGCGGTGCCTCAACGGATCCTGGAAACTATCGCCCCATAAGCCGGACTAGCTTGGTCTGCAAAGCTATGGAAAGGATCATCATGGACCTCATAAGTAAAGATATTGGGGACCTACAGACACTGGATCCTACCCAGTTTGTCTTTGTTAAGGGCAGATCCTGCCTCTTAAACCTAGTTGATTAAAGCCTTTGATACAATACCCCACTCGGGCATTATAGATAAACTCACCAGCTTAAATATAAACCCCTATGTCACTAGATGGGTTGCAAACTGGCTCAAGGACAGAACCCACATGGCTAGAATTGCTGGAGCCATGTCAGTCTCCAAACCAGTTACAAGTGGCGTCCCACATGGCTCAGTCCTGGGACCTCTCTTGTTCGGTATATATTTCTCGGAGGTACAGAACAACATGGAAGGACTGTGGCTGACCAAGTTTGCAGATGACTGCAAACTGGGCGCCATAATAGACACTCCAGCTGACACAAGCATCCTCCAACAGGGTCTCATAGAAACAGACAACTTGTGCCAGAGCCATGGCCTCAAGCTAAATGCCAAAAAGTGTATAGTTATCCCCTTTGGCAAAAACAAAGTGCCCACAAATTACCACATAGGTGGCAATCCATTAAGTACAGAAGTAATTAGGGACCTGGCGACCCAAGTTGATAGCAATCTCTCATTTGACAACCACGTGGCCAAAGTGGTTAGAAAAACATTTTATATAGCCCACCTAATCATGAAGGGATTCACATCTAGATCAGGGAGGTCATCGCCTCTTTACTCATCCCTCATCAGGCCCATAATTGAGTACAATGCCCCTTTTGGGATGTACCTTACCAGACACCTGCAGCTACTGGAAAGACCCCAAAAGCACCTCACCAAGAGGATCAAAGGGCTCAAACAGATGCCATATGCTGCCCGGTTAAAGAAACTCCAGCTCTACTCAGTGGCATACCGCCTGCTCAGAGGCGATCTGTGCCTGACGTATAAAGCCATGTCCAACCCAGAATTAATGGACATGCTGCACCTCAGAAAATCCAAATCCCATTGAGCTACGCGCTCGAGAGACTTGAACCTCAGCACTGAAATAAATAGGACATGCTGGAGGGACAGATTCATAACCCAGAGGCTCCCTTCACTCTGGAATAAAATCCCAGTCCAGGTTAGGCAGAGTCCCTCATTGACTCTCCAAGAGGAATCTTGATGAGTGGATGGGAGATATAGAAGTTATGTTCTTACCATAACGTTCCATGTTAGTTGTCTTCTTCTCGCCTTCTTCTTGCTGGATGGGTTCGGAGCCGACCTCGCCCGACTCGCCACTCTAAAAGCTCGAGAGTTGGTTCCACCGGCTCGAGGCTCCCCTTATATCCCACAATGCTAGGCGTGAGTTACCTCAGATCTCGTTTGTAAGCTAGGCCCAGCTTATAATAGTAACAGAATAACTATAAACAAAGTCCACCTCTATAAACCAGGGAAAAGAGAAGGGTGACCTACATCCTGATCCAGGAAAATATGCACAGCAGCATATACCTAAAGTAAGAGGTGGTAGAAAGAGAGGTCACAATCAAAACTCCTCTAGGTCTGTCCAGGCCAGGGGAAGGAGGGTGGGGCAAGAAGAAGGCGAGAAGAAGACAACTAACATGGAACGTTATGGTAAGAACATAACTTCTATATGTTGTTGTCTATCTCGCCTTCATTCTTGCTGGATGGGACCGCCCCTAGCACCTTGTCCCGGTGGCCTAACGGAACAGACTCTTGAGAACAGTGGAACCAAAGTTAGCTCTATGCCTAGAAGCTAAATCCAACTTATAATGAGAAATGAAAGTGTGAGGAGTAGCCCAAGTAGCCGCTGCACAAATGGTGTCAATAGGCAGTCTGTCTTGGAAGGCTATAGAAGTAGCCAAAGCTCTGGTAGAATGGGCTTTAGGTTTGTTAGGCAGCTTTTGGTGTCTAATTTCATAAACAAGGGAAATCAGAGATGTTAGCCATCTAGATAATGATACGTTTGAAACTGAAAGTCCCTTTCTGCCTTCTGCATAAGAGACAAACAGCTGGTCAGATTTTCTGAATTGTTTGGTTCTATCCAAATAGTACCTTAACTGACTATGAACATCTAGCCAATGCAATTTCTGTTCAGACCTGTTAGAATATTCTGGAAAAAACACAGGAAGGTCAATGCTTTGATTTAGGTTAGACGCCGAGGCTATCTTAGGTAAAAAGGACGGGTTGGTTCAGAAGATACCCTGTCCTTATGGAACAACAGATAAGGAGGTCGACAGCTGAGTGCATGAAGTTCAAACTCTTCTAGCTGAAGTAATAGCTACCAGAAAGAGTGTCTTCCATGATAGCAATTTTAAAGAACAGGAGGCTGCAGGTTCGAAAGGGGAAAGAATCAAAGAACTAAGAACTAAATTTAGGTCCCAAGGAGGAGGAGGATTTCTTATAGGAGGTCTGAGAAGAAAAACTCCCTTCAAAAATGCTTTGCAAAGCTTGTGGGACATTATGGCAGACTCTGAAATGCCCACATGAAAGTTAGAAATAGCTGCCAATTGAACTTTAAGAGTAGATGGAGATGAACCTGCATGGAAGAGTTCAGCTAGAAAATCAAGGACCATTTGGATGGAAGCAGTGAAAGGATCTATGTCCCTTCCTTGAGCCCAATAGGCCAAACCTTTCCACTTACTCAAATAAATCTTTCTAGTGGAAGATTTATGGGAAGCTATCAAAATATCTCGAACAGAGTGAGATATTTGAGGAAGCCTGGCTAAGGCTGGAACTGGAGGAACCAAGCAGTGAGGTTCAGAGAGGGGAGGGAGCGATGTAACTGACCCGACTGATGGATCAAAAGATCTGGAACTAGGTCCAGATGCCAAGGTCGCTCCAACAGAAACTGATGTAGAAAAGGCAACCAAATCTGTCGAGGCCAGTATGGAGCAATGAGGATCAATGAAGCCTTCTGAGCGATAGCTTTCTGTATCACTTGAGAGATTAGTGGGAAGGGAGGAAAAGCATACAGAAGTCCCCGGGGCCAAACCTGGACTACAGCGTCTCTGCTGGGTTGGCCTGGTAATGGGAAAAGAGTGAAAAAATCTCTGCACTTGCTGTTTTGGGGAGTAGCAAAAAGGTCGCAGCAAGGCTGACCCCACTTTAGAAAAATTTCTCTCACAACAGAGTCTTTCAGAGACCACTCGTGAGGCATGAGGATAGCTCTGCTCAACTTGTCCGCGATTTGATTGGACTTCCCGGGGATGTGCGTTGCTATCAGAAACCGCTGAGAAGAAATCACCCATTGCCACAGTCTGAGTGCTTCTCGACACAGGGGGTAGGACCTGGTTCCGCCTTGTTTGTTGATATACCACACTACAGACATATTGTCCGTCTGGATTGCTATCGTTCCCAAGGGAAGAGAGTCTTGAAGGGCTTGCAACGCTAAAAGCACTGCTCTCATCTCTAGAACATTTATGTGCAAGTGGCATTCGTCTGGTTGCCATGTGCCCTGGACAGTTCTGCCCTGATAATGCCCCCCCCCACCCGATCAGGGAGGCGTCCGTTGTCAGAGTAGCAACCGGAGGGGAAGGAACAAAGGGTCTTCCCAATAAGAGCTGAGGGGAAGACATCCACCACAGAAGATGATTCCTGCATGATCATAATGGTGTGAGACATTGGAAGTTGCTGGTACGACCATTGCGTGAAGAGCATCCATTGAAGGATTCTCATGTGGAATCTGGCTAACGGAAGCAGAGGTATGGCAGCCGCCATAATCCCCAACACTTTCAGCACTAGCCTGGCTTTGATTCTGTTGCTGCTGAAGAGGAGTGAAACTATTTTGTGTATGTCTGTTATTCTCTGATCTGTTAGTCTTGCAGACATGTTGACTGTGTCTAGATTTGCGCCTATGAAGGTAATAGTACGACAAGGCGACAAAACAGACTTTTCGAAATTTATTGAAATGCCTAAATTTGACAAGTGCGAAAGGTGTAGTCCCTGGCCATTAGAAGAAGATGCTTGGTGGGAGCTGTGAGGAGCCAGTCGTCCAAATATGGAAACACCTGGAATCCTTTATGTCTCAGGTGAGAAGCTATCACTGCCATGCATTTGGTAAACACCCGGGGGGCAGTGGTGAGACCAAAGGGCAGGGCTCTGAATTGAAAATGACTGGTTCCCAGCCTGAAGCGGAGGAATCTTCTGGAGCTTCTTTTCATTTTTATGTGATAGTACGCATCCTGAAGATCTATAGAGCACATCCAGCTTCCTTTTCCCAAAAGGGGAAGGATGGACTGCAGCGTGACCATCCGAAATCTTGTTTTCTTGACTGACTTGTTCAAGATACTGAGATGCAAAATTGGTCTCCAGTCCCCTGTTTTCTTTGGAACTAAAAAGAACCTGGAGTAGATTCCGGATCCTTGCTGGTCTGCTGGAACTGGCTGAATTGCTCTTTTTGCAAGCAGCTTTGAAATTTCCAAAGCTGCGAGATCCCTTTGAGCGGGTGGAACATCTGGAAGGGATTTTTTTGATTGGTTTGGAATGCGAAAGAAGGGAATGGAATAACCCTCGGAAATGATGGACTGTACCCATTTGTCTTGAGTCAGGGATAGCCAGGCTTTTGGGTACAGTGACAATCTTCCCCCGACTGCCTCCGAAGGTAGGCAGTCAGGCAACACCTCAGGGATGCTGAAAGGGCTTATCAGAGAAAACTTCATGATTGCCCTGGTTCTGCGGACCCCCCCTGCCTCTAGGGTGACGTCTACCATTGTTGTTCCCCCCTCTGCCTCTGGCGGGGAACTGACTTTGTGCGTCAGGCGAAGTCCCTTGAGATTGTTTACGGAACCACATTTTCCCACTTTTCTGGCCTTTGGGGTAAGGCCTAGGAGGAGTAGAAAAACGGACTCCGACGGCAGAAAGAGTCTTGCCATCTGTCTCGCACCTAGTCAAGGTTTCTTTCACTTGAGGACCGAAAAGAGATGATCCATCAAACGGGGAATTAGTGAAAGACGTTTTAAAGGGGTCCGCAAAGTTGCATAACCGCATCCAGGCGTTCGCGTAAGGCCACACCTGTCCCTGCGGCCCTGCTCGCTCCATCAGCCGCATAAGAAAGGAGGCGCATGGAGGAGTTAGCTATGGAGTTCAGGGTAGCCAGCTGAGTGTTCATCTTGTCTTGAAAACCCGCAGCTGTAGGATCCTTCAACATATCACTCGCTTCCTTGATCAAGTCTCTTTGAAGACGAGTAAAATGGCATAGGTAGTTCAGCTTAACGCATTGCAAAGGTCGCTGACGAGAACATCCGCTTCCGCACCTGTCCATAGACCTGGATTCTTTGTTAGGTGGATGGACAGGCACCAAAGGATCAGCTAGTTCCTTCTTGGTGGCAGCAGCTACCACCATAGCATCCACGGAAACACCTTTTGTGAGGAATTGCTTGTCAGTTGGTGCAGTTATAAATTTGGAGGGTCTCCTGGGGTAGGGTCTACTGAATCAGGAGCCGCCCAGGCCTTCTTTGCAACCACCTGCATGAGGGGATCAAAGGGGGACACCCAGGAGGTGGAAGGGCGAGCCAAACGCCTCAAGATACACAGATTCATCCTCCGAAGGGTTAAGGGCTGGCCAATTTCCCCTCTGTTTCAGGATCTCTAGAATGTCTGCGAAAGAGACATCTTCAGAAGGGGAACGGGGAACCCTCGAATCCTCTAAATCTGTGTCAGAGGTGACAGACTCAGGTGAGTCTATGTGCTTCCTCTTGCACTTTCTCTTCCTAGGGGGCTCCCCTGCCAATTCAGGAGAGGCCTCGGAAGAGGATGAGATCCCCACAGGGGATTCTTGAGGAGCTTGCTCTCTGCGGTCTGGGATGAGGGAGTGAGTCGACATAACCAAAGGCACCGAAGTGGGAGGGGCGGACGGAGCCGACTGTGGAGTCGAACAAGGTTCCAACACACTCCGCATGACTTCAAATGCACCCCCGTCAGGCAAAGCCAGAGGTCCCCGCTCCGAGAAGCTGAGAACCTCCCTCGGCACCGACAGAGATGGCTCCGAGGCCGATGTCGGAGCCGAGCTCACCAGCGCCGAAGCACCGAGAGGGAGAGGGGGGTCGGACAAGGGTCCGATGCCACTCACCCCCCCGGAGCCGACGAGGGAAGCCCGGCGCCGAGATTCCTCAAAAGAAGAAGACGGAGCCGAAGACAAGTGTATCGGCTCCGACGCTACCACAGTCTCGGTTCCGAGACGCCCCGGCTCCGAGCTCAAAAGAGTCGGAGGAGGAATATTAAATGGGACAAGCTGAGGCATCGACTGATGAGTCGGACTCTGGAGCATTTGGGCCAGTGCCTCGGACTTCAAAAGTCTACTCACTACCCTCTGAAGGTCGTGATCCGAAAGCCTCGATGACCTGGAGGAGTGAGATCTATGGCTCCGTTCAGACAGCAGAGGAGATGCTGGAGCTGAATGAACGGAGCCAAGGGATGGTGACCTAGACCTCTTCCTAGATGTCGGCTCAAGGTCTTGTCGGAGCCGACACGAAATCTAATACCTCGGCTCCAGCCGGAGCCGAGGAAACCACAGAAGCTGTAGCCTGAGACTCATCGGCTCCAGCCGAGCCGATGTAGATGGAGGTTTCAGAGCCTTAGGTCTCGGCTCAGAAGCTGGAGCCGAGGACCTAGAAGCCTTGGAGGGCTTTCCCGAAGAGACTGTGAGGGAACCCTCAGGCTTAAGTAAACCTCTCAGGATCAGCTTGTTTTTCTTTCCTGCAGGACCCTGGGGCTGAAGCCGTGGCAAACAGCACAGGAGTCCTGCAGGTGCAAAGGCCCCAGGTAGACACAAGAAGTGTGACCGTCTGTCAGAGACATTTTCTGACAGCACGCATCACACTTCTTGAAGCCTGAGACCTTTGTATCCTTAGACATATTAGCAAGTGTAATCACACACACACAGTCAAACACACTGATTACACCCTATGCTATTTTAAACTCAAAATATAAAACTATCAAGGTTTTAACTTAAGAGCAAAACACACACACACCACTAGGGAATGAGGAAAGAAGGCCCAAAGGTTCGAGGGAAGAACTTATAAGTTCTTGTGGAAATAAAAGGGATTTTAGATAGAAAGTAGGAGGGAATCCACTAAACTAAGGGAAACAAGTGATAAAATTAAAATTAAAGGGGTTTAAATACACTAACTTTGGATCAAAGTTACTTACCAAGAAGCCGGTAGAAAACCAACACCTCGATCGCTGTAGCGGCAAACGAGATCTGAGGTAACTCACGCCTAGCATTGTGGGATATAAGGGGAGCCTCGAGCCGGTGGAACCAACTCTCGAGCTTTTAGAGTGGCCGAGTCCCATCCAGCAAGAATGAATGCGAGATAGACAACTTAACATCGTAGGTTTACTCCGGGTATCACTTCTGTGTCACTGTTAGACAGAGGCACAGTATACTAACCTCGAAAAAGAGCATAGCAAAATTAATTTCAAATGGGTGGCAAAAGCCAAACACACTCTGGCTAGGCTTATAAATGCCCTAGAGCAGATAGCCTAGTATGAACCTATAAAGCCACTAGAAAAAAAAATTTCAATTATTCACCCAGAAAAACCGCACTAGAGCTCTAAAAGTCGCAATCCTGACTTATCTTGAGTGGCAAATGAGATCTGAGGTAATACAGTGATCAGAGGCATTATGGGTAAGGCAGAATCTTGACAGTCGGATCCTTGAATCTAAACAAAGTGGCTGAGTCAGATCCGAGGGTTGGATGCAAACCCATTAGTTGAGGAATGAATGAAAATGACAGATTTACATTTTCTTGATGGTTTGCCTTAACACATCTAAGGAAAAAAATACATTTTCAACTCTATCTCCTTTCAACCCACAAAATATTAAATTATGTACACTTTCCAAACAAGAGGTAGCAATCGTTGTCCCAAACCACAAGCATTACCGATTCTAAACTTAACCTGTTAAAGCCTGTGCTCCCACTTCCAGATTGCTCTCTGTTCTCATCTCATCTGTATCCCCCCTACCAGAGGTGAAAAAAAACTGCTTGCTTTCTGTAGTCAGCAAATTTTAGCCTTAAGTACACATCTCCTTAAAATCAATTTATTATATATCTTTTATTAACTAGGTTAGCTCCACTGGGCTAGAAGCCTCTTTCAGGGGAGACCGAAGATGTTATTCATACTACTAGGGGAAATTCTCCTATTCTTTTCCGTAGGAACCCTGAGATATTTTATACCCAGCTGAGCTACCACCAACTCAAGCAGATGGGACTTCTGTTTAACATCTCATGTAAAGGGCAAAATATACTGCAAATTATTATAAAGTATCAAGACTGCTGGGGAGCAGCTACTTGTGTAAATACTCCCTTTGTAGAAGTGAAAACTTCATTTTCACTGTACAGCTTTGCTAGTACCCCTTTAAAAGTTAACCTGTACCTTGAAGATTTCACTTGAAAACACACTATTCAGAACTCTCATGATTAATTGCTTGCACATACAGATTTCCTTGTCTCCAGTTAAAGCAGGTACCAAAGAAACCGCTAGTAACTTCGCAAATGCAATAAAAAATAACTTCATGCTTGTCACAATTTTCTCTTGTTTTTCAAGCCCATTTACTCGAACAAAATCCCAGAGCAAACTAAAGACACTGGTCTAAACATCTGCCTGTATAAAAACAGGGGAAAGTACATATGATCAAAAAATTTGGAAATTTGGCCAGGGCATCAAGGAATATACCAGACTCTCTTCGATGGGTACTGTGGGATCTTTTACATCCACCTGAGCTATGATCAACTCAAGCAGGTGGGACTTGGTTTAATGTCTCATCTGAACGATGACACTCAGGAGTGCAGCATGCCCCTTACACTGTAGAGTCAGCAATCTATCGACCTGGTGTGATGCTATTTGCCCATCACGTCAGCACGGACCGTTTCTCATCACTTCCTCCTAATACATGAGCACTTACAATGTAAAAACTAAAGAGTGACTAGCATTGCCTAGGTATTCTCTATTTCAGTCTGACTTGTAACTGAAGTTAGAAAGGTACACATTACAAGTACAGCAGTACTTATAACTTGGTTGGAAATGTACAACTTACTGACTGTACATTGAAACTAAGGTTGAAGTGGGAGGGAAAGCCATGTAGAGAAGAGGAGGGAAGTAGTCTGGCAACAAAACAGGATAAAAGGAAGACACAGCCTGGCAAAGAAACATGCATGAATGACTTGGCTTCCTTGGGCAGTATAAATATGTATTGCATGGAGTCTAGGTAAGAAGATAGCGGGACCAAAGGTGAGTGGGTTACCTACTGGACCACTGAAGCATGTAGTTTGCTGATGGCTGTAAAGTGGGTGACGTTCTTAATCAACCAATGACACTAACTATACAAAATCACAACAGACTATGACAGTACAGGACACTTCTCTGCCCAAACTAAGAATTCCTTCACATGGCACATGCCTGTTGGGTCAAGCCTTCCCAGCAGCTTCAATCATTTCTGCCACTGAAGCCATGAGATGTGGAGTGTATGATCAGCAGTATGCGTCTTAAAACAGTAAAAGGAGTATTTAGTGACCTGCATGCCACAGGGTACCTTTTTACAGACACTTCATTCTGACTGTAGACCACATTTTTATTATCTGCCATTATCTACTCAGCATTCAAACACCACACTGTCAGAAGTGAAGAAATACTTGCTTGAGACAAAGAGATATGTATGCAGAACAGAAGAAATAATTTGCCTTCATCAGCTTCTGTTTGGAAATAGATTACGTTACAATTCATAATGTGACAGCCCAAATGCAATCCCAAGAAATACTTGTGTTTTAATTTCATTCAATGCTCTGTTACAACACCTTGCTCAAATGTTATTATTCTGTCTTGTATATGTTACTGTGTTTTAGTAGTTTTTTGAAAATTGTACTGTACTTTGTCGATATTAGTTGTGTAATATTTGTATATGGAGCTATTCTCCCCGGGCCTCCATTGAAAACGGGCTCATTTTCAGCCCAATGGACTTTCCCGGTTAAACTGCGAATAAACAAGAATTTTCCAGCTGCAATGAAATTCAGTAGAACTGGAAGCTATGGATCAATAAATCTGACTTATTCCTCACAGTGAGTGGATCAGACAAGAATCTTGAAAAATGCTCTATTCCTGCATCTCACTGCAGAAAGATCATTTTAAGTATTTAACTGTTTACTTTTCCTGAACACAACAAAATCAAAACAGCAGCAAAAGCAGAAAAAAAAATCAAGAATTATTTTGAGGCCAAAAGAATTTTCCATCTATTCTTCACAAGGGCAAAGTCCTTCAGAGACTAGAGAGTCATGTGTCACTGAATCAAAGAACAGAGCCAAATACAGAAATTGGGTTTGAGGGTTGACTTGCACAGGAGCTATAACTAGACAAGCGATGAAAGGAACCACATGATACCTAGCCATATACACCTTTGAGAAGACATGCTTAGAAGTTCTTGCCACCCTTTACAAGCACTTAATAGTGCTTACCTCCCAAATTAAGCATAGCTGTATATGATTAACCCGGGTGTAAATTTGTGTCTATTCATCCAACTGGAAAGACTATCCTTAAAGGCAGATAAAGTAGTACTTTGCTAGATCTGCAATGGTAACATTGCAGAAGCTTGTAATACAAACACCCAGCCACTAACTTTTCCACTCCAGCAAGTCTTACTTATTTGTTGGTGTGGATTTAGGACCCCAGTACAAGTTATTGTAGAGCCACTGGTTTTGTGAAGAAATAGAGGTCGTCAAATAAGATAAGGTTGTTCACTGAAAAGCACGACATGGGTCACCTCACAGCAGCCAGACGGCTACAGAGTGCAATGATTATGGCAACTGAAAAGATTTAAGGCCTTTAATTTTCTTGGTTAAAATCACTGGGGCCTTGCCAGTTGAGAAATCTGCATGGACTTGTACATATGAAAAAGGGCACTGCATTCACTGAAGGGTCTGATAAGGGAAGAATACAGGAGGAAGATTACTTTTCATTTAAAAAACTCCCTTCAATATTCATTGGGGGGACACAGGATTTTTATCATCTGTTTTTTAGGCATAGGGGTCTGAGCACACGGCTCATGCGTCGGATTTTTAGACATAGAAGTTGTTTTTGACCTTGTTTTTATTGCTGGCGTCAGTTTAATATAAAAATTTTGAGGCCTGAAAACACCCTCAGAAGCCGGTGCCTGCTCAGCGGCTCCGGACCCATCCAAAGGAGAGACATCCACGGGTTATATCCTCTGAGAATCTCGCGGCATACCGGACTCCGAATGGGTCTCGGTAGAGACCTACGACTCAAAAGTAGCGGGTATCAGGGGCTGCGAAAGCTTCTCACTGAGTACCGGTGAACCGGCAACTGGCTTAGGAGAAGCTTCATCATTGGTTTTGGACCTTGACGGTCTGTCTCTGTCCTTTTCTTTGCGTTTTTTTATGAACTCCGGTAGTCGGATTGCTAATCGACAACATTTCAGGGTAATTAAATCTTGAACCAAAATATTTAGAAGTAAAAATATACAGACGCTTAATAGTGCGTTGGTTAAATCTAGCACAAAACCGACAGCAAGGCATGTTGTGATCTGGGCCTAGCCAGGGAATACAGTACAAATGAAAATCCTTATGAGGTATTTGCTTCCTACAAATAATGCAATTATTAACTTTTACTGACATCAGTAAGGAGCAAGAAAACGTTTCCCCAACGGGGTACTTAGCTTTAGGTTGAAGACTTCGGTTCTGAAACTCAAATACGAAAATTTCAGGAGTCAGCTGACCGGCACTTGCAAACTGCTTCTGCTTTGGGCAACGCGCGGCAAGAAAGACTGAATAAAATGGCGTCGGCTGCATGTTTTATACCCCTGACGACCTGACGTCATGGAAGACGAGACCGCAACCGACGCAGGACCCAAGACTTTGTTATTCAGGCAGACTTAGGGCAACCTGCCAGCAGATTACGCAAATGTAATGACTGCAACAGTGAAACACGAAGAACATCTGCAGGGAGCTTGCTGCTTGCAGCACCAGACATCCGGCTAGTATACCAAAGTCTTAGGAGCAGGGGTACGTGCGACATTTGATGTCAGAACCATAAACCGACTTTGCTATAAAGGTGACATCTGCACGTACCCTCTTCAGAATGAACTGCCGCATACAATAGTACCCCTGGAAGCAAAGATGAGGAAGGAGGAAGCTTTTCAGACCGACATGTAAGACCAGGCCAAGGGATGCCTCAGAGGCATATGCCTGATGCTGAGGTTTGGTAGATGGAGAAAAGTCTGTCCCCTCAGGTGGCTAAACAGGGAGAGAGGGGCTAGGAGGGTGGGACTGAATACAGCAACATGGAAGAGAAGGACATCTAAGGTTATGGTAAGTTCTTACACAACTAATTCTATGTCCTCCTATTCTCATGTTGCAGTATTCACAACTGTAGGGAGAGTACCAAAGCTTTAGGTTTGCGCCTGGGAGGGAGGATGAGGTCCCTGGTCTATAAGGCCATGTAGAATGGACCTAGCAAACCCACTTCTGGCTCTGGAAGCCAAATCTAGTTTGTAATGCCTGGTAAAGGTATGGACTGATGACCAGGTAGCAGCTACCCTCTGAAGAAAGCAGCTGCCCTAGTGGAATGAGCCCTCACATTTTCAGATAGGGCTTTACCATAACAGGAGTAGCATGCAGAGATAGCCTTAGATATCCTTGAAGAGATGGTCTGTTTAGAGACTGCCTTCCCCAAGGCTCTTGGGTGAAAGGAGACAAACAGCTGGGTCAGACAATCTAATGGCTTTAGTCTTGTCAAGATAATACCAGAGTTGTCTGTAGACACCTAGGGAATGAAGAGTTCTTTCAGAAGAATTTAAAGGTTGAGGGAGAAAGACAGGAAGGTTAATGGTCTGATTCAAGGATAGCTCATTAACCACCTTAGGCATGAAGGAAGGGTTATAGTCCAGAGTGAAACCCTGTCTTTATGGAAGATGAGGTAAGGAGGGATGGCCATCAGAGCTTGAATTTCTGATACCCTCTTGGCGGTTGTGAGGGCCACCAGCAGTACTGTTTTCCAAGTACCTAGCTTCAGTGAAGCAGAGTGGGCTTGCACAAAGTGAGTTTTTCCACGACAAAATTTAGGTCCCATATAGGAGGGATTGGCTTACGAGGGGGTCTGATATGGAGGACCCCTTTCAGGAAGAGCTTAACCTCTATTCTGGATGCCAGAGGAGGTACCAAAGGAAGACAAGTTTTAAATGGCAATCAAGTGAACTTTAACAGAAGAGTATGTTAGAGTGTAGAAGCTTTCAAGTAAGAAAGTACTATGGGTACAGGAAAGAGTAAAGGGCCATGTTTTACTCTTATGACACCACCTGGTGAATCTTTTCCATTTTGCTACAATTTCTTCTGGTACTGGGTTTCCTGGCCTCTTGCAGGACAGAGTATGTCCTCTGAATATAGGTGCCTGAAGGGGATCAGAACCCTATCGCCCATAAAATGAGCCTGAGATTGCTCACCTGAGGGTGTATTAGGGACGCCCTGTCTTGTGTGAGTAGGTCTAGATGGCGGGGTAAACTGTGGTGATTGCCCTTGGCTAAAAGGTGAAGAAGGGGAAACCAATGCCATCTTGGCCAGAAGGGGGTCACCAGCAGGATGTTTGGTTTGTCCATCTGAATCTTCAGGAGGACCTTCTCATTCAGTGTGAAGGGGGGTGGGTGCATAAAAGTACATCCCCACCCAAGAGAAAGAGAAGGCGTCCACTTTCCAGGCCTGGGGATGTGGATCCCTTGTACAATTTATTTTTTTTATTTATTTATTTTACATTTGTTGACTGGGAAAGTCCGACTAGGTTCCACAGATCCTGTTTTCAGCAGAGGCCCGGGGAGAAATGCTCCAGAAGCATGTCTTTAGAATGTGGGAGGAAACCGGAGTACCCGGAGGAAACCCATGCGAACACAGGGAGAACATGCAAACTCCACACAGAAGGCGCCCCAGCCAAGAATCGAACCGGAGAACCTCTTGCTGTGAGGTGACAGCGTTAACCACTGCGCCGCCCAAAACAGAGGCATCGGCCTGTTCTGGGAGGAGGCAAACAGGTTTGCCTGAGGAATACCCCACTTAAGTACAAGATCTAGGAACACCTCTCTGTGAAGCATCCATTCATGAGAGGGTGCATAAGTTCTGCTGAGTGTGTCTGCCATTGCATTCTCTGCTGAAGGGATGTACACTGCTTTCAGGGGAATATGCAGAATAGAAGCTAGAGGCCAAATCTGTATGGCTAGGCTGCAAACAGGATAAGACCTTGTCCCTCCCTACTTTATTTATGTACCACAAGACAGTCATATTGTCTGGAACTACTTTCAAGGTGCCTGGGAGGAGGATTGGTTGGAAGATCTGTAGTGCTAAGTAAAGGGTGCTCATCTCTTTGATGTTGATGTGGTCCCTTTGCCTGAGTGGAGACCACTCCCCCTGCACTTTGCTTAGTTTTTGCTGGTGTTGTAAAACTGCCCTCCAGCCTAGGTCTGAAGCATCTGTGAAGATTTGTTGTGAGGGTGGAAGTAACTGCAAGGTATGCCCTGGTTGAGAGTGACGGCTGTAATCAACCATTCCAACTCTTTTTTTCAGACATGGTAGTAAGGGGGAGGGAGATATCAGGAGGATAAGAATGTTGGTTTAAACGAATCTTTAGTACCCAACTGGATCTTCCTTATATGCATCCTTGCCAGAGGAAGCATTGGTATCAAGAATGCCATGTGGCTCAGGACTCTCAGGAATTCTCTGGCTGAAAGTGTTTGAAGAGAGAGAAACTTCTAAAGGTAAAGAGTGAGGTCTTTTAACTTCTGGCAGGGAATGAAAGCTGCCATCTTGTTGGTTCTTATCCTGCACCCTAGAAAGACTAGGTCTTTTGTAGGGGTCAAGTGGGACTTCTCCTGTTCACACTCAACCCCAGGTCTGTCAGGGTTCTGGTCAGCAGGTGTAGGTGATGTTTGCAGGGTGTGTGTAGGTCCTGGCAAAGTATTAACAGGTTAACTAGATAGGAGTATATTTGAATGCCCTGTGTTCTGCAGTGGGCAATTACTGATGCTAGACACTTTGTGAACACACTGGGAGCTGTGGAGAGCCCAAAAGGTAATGCAGAAAACTGAAAATGCAAGGAACCTACTGAAAAACACAGGGATTTCCTGTAGAAGGGGTGAATAGGAATGTGAAGGTAGGCATCCTTCACATCCAGGGATACCATAAAAGCCTGGTAGGGAATGAGGGGCAAAAGCAGCTGCAAGGTGAGCACTCTGAAGGTGTGAACCTTGAAATAAAGGTTGAGTATGGACAAATCCAGAATTGGGACCAAAAGCATCCTTCGTTACCTGCTGTGGTGGGACCTTTTCTATGGTGCCCTGGGCCTGATGTTTATGCAGAATAGAGGGGAAAAGATGGAGCTGGCTTGAAGGGGGCTGGAGTATCTCTGGAAGGAGGGTAGATTCCACCAAGTCATAAAATAACCTTCTGAATTATGGAAAGAACCCAGACTTCAGAGGTGATCTGCCGCCAGGAGGGTAATGAGAGGGTGAGGCAAAGGAATAGGGGAGTTGAGAGAGGTAGTAGGTTCGAGTCACAGTTGATGGGTTTTGTCCTGGTCAGGTTGCCTCCAAAAGGGAGTGTTATTACCGGAGGAAGGGGTTCTAGGAGTGGAATGTTTCCTAGTTTGCCTCCATCCTTTAGCCTGTGGTGAAGCAGAATGAGATGACTGGCTCCTAATAAAGGAAGTCCTTTGGGGTTGGTTTCTATGGTACCTAGGGATAGGCGAGGCCAGCAAATGTTTTAAATTTTGTAACTCCTTCCCCCTTTTCTTGCAGGGATTTGAGTAGTTCTGCAGATGCTTCCCAGAAAAGGGCATTATTATCCAGTGGTCTATCCAACAATTTGGTTTGTACATTCATAGGGAGAGGTTGTAGACTCACCCAGGAGTATCTTGGCAATACAGAGCCTGAAAATACAGATTCTGAAGAGGCCTCCACCGCTTTGTAACTGCACTTAATGGAGTGCCTCATCACCTGTGAGGCAGTGGTGAGAAGGGAGTTTAGGTGGGTCTTAGCAGGCAAGTCTGGTACATCAGGCATGAGGGCAGAAACCTTAGAAAGGGTGTCAAACAAACCTGGCCATGTAGGATTGATAGTTTAGGGCTCTGATGGCAAGAGTGGAAGTACAGACCTTCTTCTCTAGCCTATTCATAAACTTGCTGTCCTTGTCAGTAGGGAATAAAGAGGTAGAAGGCAATTGTCTAGAGAATTTGTCAGCTGAGAGTACTATGACAGCAGGGTCTGCATGAGGGTTCTTGAACAGGTACTGAGTATCCTGAAAAACTTTATAGAACTTGTCTGGGCATTTAGCAGCTGGGGGCCAAGAGTCAGGGGGTCTGTGAAGCAGCCAAAAGGGCATCTTAAAAGGCTGGAAACAAGGCAGGAATTGCAGATGGTGAGGGTTGATCCATCTGTAGTAACTTAAAATAGCTCTCTTGATTCTGAGACATCTGAGGTTTGCCATTTGAAGTGTTCTCTCATGAAACAGATGGTATCTCCAAAAGAAAACTCTTCCCCTGGAGATTCAGGACTGATAGAGTCCTCTTCTTCAGGGTTAATGAAGTCCTTGGGGAATTAAATCTGAGGGCAGTAAATAAGGGAGTCTTCAGAGGAGGAGGAGAATTCTTCCTCTGACTCTTCCAAGGCCTCTACAGGAATAGGAGCAGGTGAAAGTACCTGTGAATGTAGGGACTAGAATGCCCTGAAAAGATACTGGGAGAAAACGTCCCATACAGGGACAGATTGTTGTTTTGTATGTTTTAATTTTTGTTTTCTCTTTTGAGGAGCTGAAGGATGGGTCGATTTAGAGGCCGACATCTGGGAGGATTGCAGAACAGGGGTAGGCCCCTCCGATGCCACAAGCTGTGGTTCCCCCTCATCATCACAGAGGTTCTGAGGGCTGATCAACCTCAGCGGATGTACTCAGCATTTCCATCGAGCTTCCATTGCAGTTCTCTGTTTCAACTGAGAAACAGATGTCTGATGGGACCCTGGGCTAACATCTGCCTCGGGAGTCTTATCGGACTCCTGAGGTGCAGGATGGGTGTTGGGCCTGTTTGGCCTTCTTCCTAGGCGGCTCTTCGGAAGTACCCTCCCTGCCCTTCATACCAAACGACAGACGCCAAAGTCTCTGGTTCTCCAGATAGAGTTGGAGAGCAGCCAGACGGCTGCAGAGAGTTTTAGGCACAAACAATTTACAAATGTCGCAAGATGTATGGTCATGGGCCTCCCCTAGACAAAACAAACACTTATCATGCGTGTCCTTGTGTGGAATTTGTCTTTCAGAAGACAACTTCCCCCTTCTAGGTGACATGTATGTCTAAAAAGCTTAGAAAAAGATAACAAAAAACCTAAAGGGTACTTATCTGTAGTGGGCATCCGTCAAATGAGCGAACTGCTTCCCGAAGCTGGTGATCAGGTCTGAAGATCAGTGTGGCAGAAAAGTTCTGGGGTGTGTACGTGCAGACGTCACCTTTATAGTCAACACTGGTTTACAGCTCTGACATCAAAGGTCACACATGCCCCTGCTCCAAAGACTTTGGTATACTGGCTGGGATGTCCAGTTCTGCAGGCAGCAACCTCCCTACAGTTATGAATACTGCAACATGAGAATAGAAGGACACAGTACACTTGTGTCACACTTACCATAATTGTAGATGTTAAGAGTAGATCAATGCTGTAAGTCTGATTCTTGTGTCTTCCTGCCATGCAGAAGCCAGCAACCAGCCCTATTTTCCAGAGTCTCTGCAACATTCTTAGCAGACAACAGTCAGACGACCGACACCTGGACATCAGGGCATAAGAAAGGCATCCACTGGTGCCATCAGGTCTTTCTAAGCAGTAAACAAGCAGAAGGAAAATCAAAGAAGGCAGAGTGGGGATGACCGCGATAACAGAATTATCTGCAGAGAACTCCTTTACCCCCTGCCCCCCAAGCAAGGGGGAGACCAATGGTCATCAGATAGAGGGATTTGGAGGGTGGGAGTATTACCTTAACACTGATCTATTCGGACATCTACAATTATGGTAAGTGGGACACAGCTGTACTAGTCAATGATGGAGTACTGATTCTTGGGAGAATTCCAAAGCTAACAGGTCGGTGGGTCAAACAGATGTATGACCCTAGGAAATAAGATTTTGCAGGATGGCAGGACAGAAATCTACTGGAGACATTACCTACGTTACAGTGCTTTGTAAAGGTATGCACTGAGTTCCATGTGGCTACCTCTACAATGGCCTGGGTGGGAAAGTACAGTTGTATACACTTACCATAAATGTAGATGTTCGAGTGTATTCACTGTTGCAGTCATCACACTTGTGTTATCTGCCTGCAGGTAGCCCTCAGTCGGCCCGAACACCAGAGACTTTGTATTTCTGCGTCAGATGCTGTCGCTCCTGGACTGACATCAGGGGTATAAAAACAGGCAGCAGACGCCATTACATCAGTTTTTCTTGCCCCAAATGTCAGGAGCCCCCAAATAGGGAGCTAGGTTATGGTGGAGAAAACACCACCAGTAAAAAGTAAATACCAATACCAATAGTAACAGCCATAGAGAGGAGAGAGAGAAAACCAGGGGGCTGGAGGGAGGAAAACCAGGACTGAATCAGTGAACACACTCTAACATCTACATTTATGGTAAGTGTACACAACTGTACTATGTTCTTCGTGTTTCACTGTTGCAATCATCACACTTGGGTGGATTCCCAAAGCTGAGGAAGGGTGGAGGCAGTCAAGTAGAGTTAGGGCTGGCTAATAGGCCTTGCAAAACTGCTGTAGCAAAACCTGTCCTGGATCTGGAAAAGATACGCAAGTGGTAATGCTTGGTAAAGGTATGTACAGAACTCTAGGTAGCAGCTTCCAGGATGTCCCTGGTAGGGACTCCCCTGAGAAATGCTGTAAAGGTAGATGTTGCCCTAGTGGAATGTGTTCTGACCCCCCGAGGGGTTGGCTTTCCATGGTGCTTGTAGCAGAAATGGATGCAGTGTGCTATCCATTTGGAAATGGTTTGTTTTGAAAAGGCCTTGCCCTCTGCCCCTGTTACAAAGTTGACTAGTAACTAGTCAGATTTTCTGAAGGGCTTAGTCCTATCAAGGTAGAATCTGAGCTGTCGGTGCATGTCCAGAGAGTGCAGGATCCTTTCCCCTTTGTTTTGAGGATTAGGGAAGAAGGTTGGCAAATGGATGGAGTGGCTGAGAGCCATACTGGACACCACTTTAAGCATAAAGGAAGGGTTAGTCCTGAGGGAAACCCTGTCAGCATGGAAAATAATGAAGGGTTCCACAGCCATCAGTGCTTGTAGCTCAGACACTCTTCTAGCTGAAGTGATGGCTAGAAGCAAGGCTGTTTACAAGAGAGGAATTTTAACTCTGCTGAAGCAGTAGGTTCAAAGGGGGGAAGCGTGAACTTTTCCAGTACAAAGTTAAGGTCCCAAGCAGGGGTGGGTGCTCTCCTTGGTGGCCTTAAGTTGTTTGCCCCTCTCAGCAACTGTTTGATGAGAGGGTGGGTGAATAGAGGTGGCTCAGTGTTGTAATCGGCCAAGATGGCAGAGACATGGATCTTAATGGAAAAGGATAGGCCTCTGTGGGGTAGTTCTGCTAGGTAATCCAGGATTAAAGGTAAGGAGGGCAGTGCTGTGTTCTCTCCTTTAGACTGAATCCAGGAACAATACCTTTTCCACTTATCAGCATAGGATTTCCTTGTACTGGGCCTTCTGGCTTCAAGGATGACATCCAGCACCTGTTTGCTTAGGGCTGCTGGTGGGGTATTCAAGGAATGAGTCAGGCTGCAAGATTTAGGGTTTGCAATTGTGGATGCATAATCTGCCCCTCCTGCTGAGAGAGCAGGGTTGGGGTCTGGTGTAGGTGGCAGGGTGGCACCGGTGTCAGGCTGCGCAGGAGTGGTACCAGTGCTGGTGTGGCTAGTCTGGGGCAATCAGAATTGTCCTTGGCCTGTCCTGTTTTATCTTGAGTAATACTCGAGAGAAGGGGCAGAGGGGGAAAGGCATAGATTGAGAGGTTTTCCCATTGAAAGAATAAGGCATCCAATTTCCAGGCCCTACTGTGAAGGTTCCTGGTGCAGAATTTGCTGAGCTGTTGGTTGTAGGGGGAGGCAAAAAGATCCACCTCTGGGGTCTTCCATTTCTGAATTAGAAGGTTGAAGGTGCTGGGCTCTAACTTCCACTCGTGTGGTTCTAGGAGATTTCCGCTTAAGTCATCTGCCAGTGAGTTTTGTTTGTCCAGCAGAAATTGAGCTTGTAGATGGACCTGGATGTCCAAGGCCGTGTTCCACAGGGCCATGGCTAACCTGCAGAGCAGGTAGGAATGGGTTCCCCCCTGCTTGTTGATGTACCACATAACTGTGGTGTTGTATTTTTTTATCAGCAGTTGTCCTGGAAAGAGTAGGGATCTGAAAGCTGTCAGGGCATTCTGTACAGCTAGCATCTCTTTTTGGTTGATTTGCAGATGAATTTGACTTGGGCTCTAGTGGCCCTGAATACATTTGCCAGCCATGTGAGGCCCCCCCAGGCACAGTCTGATGCATATGTGGTCAGGGTCTGGGCGGCATGGGGTAGAGTGAATGTCAGTCCCTTGTTGTGGTTGCATGCTTCTGCCCACCAAAGGAACTCTGTCCTTAGACAGGGTATGATAGGAATGAGAATGTCGGCACCAAAGACTTTTTAAGTACCACTGAAGTTTCCTCATATGTAGCCTTGCATACGGAATTAGCTATATACATGAAGCCATAAACCCTAGGACTAGCAGTATTTTTCTTGCAGATAGCTGGGTTCTGGAGGCCATTTGTTTGAAGTAATCTGTCAGATAAACTTGTTTTTCTGAAGTGAGGAATGCCAGCTGGGAAGTTGTGTCCAAGCTTGCTCCCAGGAATACAATCTTTTGACTGGGTACCAGTTGTGATTTCTTTTCGTTGATGGTGTACCCCAAGGAAGTGAGAAGGCTTTTTACAAATGCCAGGTGCTGAAGCAGCAATTCCTGACTGTCCGCCTGAATCAGGCAGTCATCCAAGTATGGGTAAATTTGGATATTTCTCTGCCTGCAGTATGCAATGGCTGGAGCCAGGCATTTTAAGCATTTTGAATTTTGGTACCACCAGGAAGGTGTTGAGAATAGAAAGATCCAGGATTGGGTGCCAAGAGCCCTCTTTCCTGGGTACCAGGAAGAGTCTGGAGTAGAATCCTTGATCCCTCTGTTCTACTGGAACAAGCTGAATAGCTCTGATATTCAGCAGGGAAAGTACTTGGTTTTGAGCCTCTGCCCACTGATTTGGAGGAAGGTCTGGAAACCCGCTTGGGGTTGGCAGAGAATGGAAATAAAATCTGTACCACTGGGATACAATGTTGAGGACCCATCGGTCCTGGGTGATGAACATCCAGTTTTTTGAATGAAGGGCAAGTTTTCCTCCTAGGGGCATACGCAGTTGGGCAGGGCTGGGAAGTGGATTGAAGTCATTGTGAGCTTTTTCCGTAAGGGGGTGGCTTACCACTCCCTGCTTTAGGGGTGAGGCACTCCACTGTATAGATCTCTGCATACCCTGAGACTGTAGTCTGGGTAGTCTGTTTCCCCTGGGTCTTGTTTGAGAAGGCCTGGAGGGGGCTGGAAAGGACCAGTGTTTTGAAGGGCAATGCCTACTGACTCTAGGGGGTTGCACTTGTAAGAATTATTTAACAGTCAGCATAGATTTAGCTTTTCTTCCATCTTTTTGAGAACCTCTTCTGCTTTGGTGCCAAACAAAGAGTCCTTATTCAAAGTGGTGTCCAGTACTTTAGATTTCACATGATCTGGCAAGGACTGCTCCTTCAGCCAAGCATGTCTTCTCAGTACAGAGCCAGTGATTGCTGCCCTGCAAGATGCTTCTAGAGCATCAAAGCCACACTGCAAAGTATGCTTACTGACTTGGTTTGCAGAGTACATAAGCTCCTGCAATTCTTTATTTTCTGCACAGTCCGGAAAAGTTACTACTTTTTGTTTAATAATTTCCATAATATGTTGCTGGTACTTCAGCATATTAAACTGGCAATTCAAAGCCCTGATAGCAAGAGTTGCACAGGTATATACTTTCTTAACCCATCTGTCCAAAGCTCTGGAACCCCTGTCCGAAGGGGTGGGATTCTTGGCTGTAGTAGCCTTGATACCTTCAGGCCCCTGGGAAATGATCTCTGGGTCAGCAGTAGGATTCTTGAACAGAAACCTGTGAGCATCAGGTACTCTGTAGTGGGTATGTATCACTTCACCTAAAACAAAAAAAAAACAGAGTACGGCTGGACAACAAACACAAAACTCCAAAAAACAGTCGTAGTGAAGGAACCACGAAAATGGTGGAAAATGTTCATGGTTCCTTCACTACGACCTGTTTTTGGAGTCTCACCTAAAACTCATTTCACCTAAACTCATTTCATTGAGCCCAAATCACCTAAGTTCATTTCAGCTAAAACTCATTTCACTGACAAGTAGTACAATAAGGCAAGTCAAAGATATATGTCCTTTTCCCCACTGTAGTGCGATCCTGGTGTTAGTATACATAATTAGGAGGGGTGTGGGGGTGCAGCCCCCCACACTGGGGATGTGGGGGGCATAGCCCCCCATTTATTTTGGTTTTATGTTGCCTGGTATTGTTTTACATTTGGTAAAAGCCAACTAGGTAGGGGGCTGTGCCCCCCACAACCCCCCTTAAGATATACATACTAACACCAGGATTGCACTACAGTGGGAAAAAGGACATAGTACTCTATCAGTGAAATGAGTTTTAGGTGAAATAAGTTTTAGGTGATTTGGTCGCAGTGAAATGAGCTTAGGTGAAGTGATACATACACCTCTGTAGTACCCGTCTGGTTTCCTAGGGGCAGGAGGCAAAGTGTCAGGAGTAAGCCTGGACTCCATGAAAACATCCACAGTCCACACAGCCTATCTGGACCTCGCAAAGGCATTTGACACAATACCCCACTCGGGCATCATAGATAAGCTATCCAGCCTAAATATAAACCCCTATGTCACAAGAAGGGTCGCAAACTGGCTCAAAGACAGAACCCACAGAGTCAGAGTTGCTGGAGCCATGTCAGACTCGAAACCGGTCACAAGTGGCGTCCCCACAAGGGTCTGTCCTGGGACCTCTCTTGTTCGGTATTTACTTTTCTGAGGTACAGGCCAACGTGGGAGGACTATGGCTCACCAAATTCGCAGATGACTGCAAACTGGGCGCCATAATCGACTCTCCAGCTGACACAAACATCCTTCAAAAAGGTCTCGCAGAGACGGATAACTGGTGCCAGAGCCATGGTCTAAAGCTAAATGCCAAAAAGTGTATAGTCATACCCTTTGGCAAAAACAATGTGCCCACAAATTACCACATAGGTGGTAACCCATTAAGTACAGAGAAAGTAATTGAGGATCTGGGGACCCAAGTTGATAGCAATCTCTCCTTTGACAACCACATTGCCAAAGTGGTTAGAAAGACCTTCTACATAGCCCACCTCATCATGAAAGGATTCACATCTAGATCAAGAGAGGTAATCGTGCCCCTTTATTCATCCCTCATCAGGCCCATCATAGAATACTATGCCCCCTTTAGGATGTACCTTACCCGACACCTGCAGCAATTAGAAAGACCCCAAAAGTACCTCACCAGGAGGATCAAGGGACTCAAACAGATGCCATATGCTGCTCGGTTAAAAAAAACTCCAGCTCTACTCAGTTGCATACCGCCTACTTGAGGCTCTATGCCTGACATATAAAGCTATGTCCAACCCAGAATTAATGGACATGCTCCACCTCAGTAAATCTAAATCCCTTAGAGCCATGCGCTCGAGGGACTTGAACCTCAGCACAGAAATAAATAGAACATGCTGGAGGGACAGATTCATAACCCAGAGGCTCCCTTCACTCTGGAATAGAATTCCAATTCATGTTAGGCAGAGCACCTCACTGACTCTCTTCAAGAAGAATCTTGATGAGTGGATGGGGGATCGTAGGTTTGTCCCGGGGATTACTTCCGTGTCACTATTAGACAGAGGCACAGTAAACTAAACTTTAAAAGGGCACAGTATACTCAAATCAAGGGGTGGCGTAAGCCAATCACAATCGGGCTAGGCTTATAAATGCCCCAGGGCAGATAGCCTAGTATGAACCTATGAACATCCAGAACAGGGGGTATAGCTAAAGGCCTGTGCTGAGACAACTCAAAAGTCTCTGAGTCTCTTTTTGGACTGAGGATAGTCTTGGCATTCCCAATGGAAATGCTCGCTTAAAGTATGGAGGGGAGGCAAAGGGAATGGATTCCTCTGCATCTGAGTCCTCATAGGCAGATAAGGGAATATCTTCATAATCAGATATGTCAAGAGTCATCGGACTCCTGGTATGTAGAAAGTACAGTTTTGTACCTACCATAAATGTAGATGTCCGATAGATATGCAACTGCAGTCATAACATATGGGTTGTCCTGCCTCAGGCAGCCCTCGGTCGGCCGGATTCCAAAGTCTGGGTCCGGCGTCGGCTGGTGTCGCCTCCTCTCCGACGTCAGAATGGCTTGAGTATAAAGGCATCGGCCGACGCCATCTTCTTCAGTGTTTCTTGCCCCAGATGCCAGGTGCCCTCCTAGGAAGGCTAAATTTGGTGAATGGATAAAGAATTCCAGACATGCACAACAGTAATAAACAGATACACCATAGAGATACCTCCAGCTAATAGGAATAGGGGTAGTGGACCCATAAAGAAGGTTGCAGAGGGGTAGGAGGGTGGGAAAATCAGACTGCAGTTGCATATCTATCGGACATCTACATTTATGGTAGGTACAAAACTGTACTATGTCCTTCAAGAATGCAACTGCAGTCATAACATATGGGTTGAATACCATAGCCAAGCTGGGGGTGGCTGGAACTAAAAGTGATGGTGTAGCTAAAATGCCCTGCAGGACTGCCAAAGCAAAGCCTGCTCAGGATCTGGAGTATAAAGGCAGGTTGTAGTGCTTGGTAAATGTATGCACGGAGCTCCATGTAGCAGCCTCTAAAATGTCTTTTTTAACCACTCCTCTTAGGAAAGCTGTGGATGTGGCTATAGCTCTGGTGGAGTGTGGCCTAATATTGGCTGGCACACCTTTTCCATGAAAGGAATAGCAGAATCTGATGCAGTGTCCAATCCATTTGGAAATTGTTTGTTTGGAGATTGCTTTTCCTTGTACTCCAGCAGCATAGGCTACAAGCAGTTGGTCAGACTTTCTGGTGGCCTTAGTTCTGTCCAGCTAGTAGCGTAGTTGCCTGTGTATGTCCAAAGTATGCAGCAGTGCTTCCCCCCTGTTTTGAGGATTGGGGAAGAAAGTAGGCAGGTGAATGGCTTGATTTAGAGACACCCTGGAAATTACTTTTGGCATGAATGAAGGATTGGTTCTTAGAGAGACTCTGTCCTGATGAAAAATGAGAAAAGGAGGTACTGCCATGAGTGCCTGTATCTCCGAGACTCTTCTTGCTGATGTGATTGCCAATAGGAAAACCGTTTTCCATGAGAGAAATTGCATTTCTGAAGTTGCTGCTGGTTCAAAGGGAGGAAGAGTTAATTTTTCCAAGACGAAGTTGAGGTCCCATGCAGGTACTGGCAGTTTCCTGGGAGGTTTGATATTCTTTATCCCCCTTAGGAACTGTCTTAGCAAAGGATGTGAAAACACAGGTGGATCACAATTGTATTTTGCTGAGATTGCTGAGGCATGAATCTTTATGGAAGAATATGAGAAACCAGTATGAAACATTTCTGCCAAGTATTCCAATATCTGAGGTATACTCAATACTGTTGTATCCTGACCCCTGTTAGCATTCCATATGATGAATCTCTTCCACTTGGCTGAATAGGTTTTTCTGGTGGAAGGTCTGCGTGCTTCCAGTAAGATCTCTTGAACTTTTTTGGAGAGAGAGATATCGGAAGGAGTTATGGTAACCTCCAGGCTGTCAGATGCAATGTTTTCAGGTTTTGATGAACCGTCCTGTAATTGTGTTGTGTTA
Organism: Protopterus annectens; assembly: GCF_019279795.1. Classification (NCBI taxonomy): domain Eukaryota; kingdom Metazoa; phylum Chordata; order Ceratodontiformes; family Protopteridae; genus Protopterus; species Protopterus annectens. Next base: position 1,140,190,956 of record NC_056741.1, on the reverse strand, counting down.
GAAGCAGAGGCCATAGCGGCAGAGGCCACGGTTTGGTCCGAGTTATGCTCAACAGCAATGGGTACCAGTGCTGCCTTGGCCAGTCTGGAGCTATCAAAACGCCTGTTGGTTGTTCTGCTTTGATCTTCAGTATCACCTTGGTCAGCAGTGGTAGAGGAGGGAATGCGTAAATTGTTAGGGACTTCCAGCTGAAGGAGAGAGCATCCATTTTCCAGGCTAGAGGATGGTGGGTCCTTGTACAGAACTTTCCAGGTGATGATTCATGTGAGAAGCAAAGAGATCTATGTCCGGTCTTCCCCATGTCCTTGTTATTTGTGAGAAAATGTGAGGATGCAGCATCCATTCGTGTGGATCCAAGAAATTTCTGCTCAGCTTGTCCGCCAGTACATTGTCCTTGCCTGGCACAAACTGGGATTGCAAATGTATCTTCAGACTTAGGGATTTTTCCCAGAGAATCATTGTTAGTCTGCAGAGGGGATAAGAATGAGTGCCTTCCTGCTTGTTTATATACCACATAACAGTGGTGTTGTCTGTCCTTATTAGCAAATGTCCTTGTTGAAGTGATTTTTCGAAAGTCTCGATTGCATGTATCACTGCCAACATCTCTTTTTGGTTTATGTGCAGATGCCTTTCCCTTGGTGTCCATTGACCTTGAATGCATCTGCCCTCCATGTGCGCCCCCCATCCATGGTCTGAGGCATCTGTTGTAATCATTTGACCTGCTTGAGGTTTGTTGAAAGACATACCTTTGTTTAACTGACTTGCTTGAGCCCACCACAAAAATTCTCTTTGCAGACATGGAATGAGTGGGATTACGTCCTCTAGGCTTTGGCTGTGTTGGGACCATAAGCTTTTTAAGTACCATTGCAGCTTTCTCATATGAAGTCTCGCCAAAGGTATCAGAAGAATGCAAGATGCCATGAACCCCAGGGCCTGCAGGATTTTCCTTGCAGTCAGCTGGGAGAGCTTTGCTAGGCCTTTGAAGTACTCTGGTAACTGCTGTTGTTTTTCCTCTGTGAGATAAGCCATCTGTGTTTTTGTGTCCAGTTTGGCTCCTTGGAAAATAATCTGTTGGGATGGCAGAAGTCTTGATTTCTGAATGTTGACTGTGTATCCCAAGGCCTGTAGTAATTGAATGACATAGTCCAAGTTTGCTATCAAGGTTTGCTTGTTGTCTGCTTGTATGAGGCAGTCGTCCAGGTAGGGGTATATTTGAATCCCCTGGAGTCTGCAGTGTGCCACTACTGATGCCAGGCATTTCGTGAACACACTGGGCGCAGTAGATAAGCCAAACGGCAAAGCTGAGAATTGATAACGCTCTGTCCCTGCAAGAAATCTGAGGTATCTTCTGCAGCTTTGTCTGATTGGGATATGCAGGTATGCCTCCTTGAGGTCCAGAGTGACCAGCCAAGACCCCTTGCCAGCATGGGAAGGAGTTGCTGCAACGTCAGCATTTTGAACTTTGACACAATGAGATAAGTATTTAGAGTAGACAAGTCCAGTATAGGTCTCCATTTGTTTTCCTTTCTTGGAACAAGGAACAGTCTTGAATAAAATCCCTGGCCTTGTTCCTGTGGAGGGACCTTTTCTATTGCTTTTATATTTAACAGCTTTGAAACTTGAATGAGTGCCTCTGCCCTTTGATGAAGTGGCAGGTTTGGCATGCCTTGTCTTATTGGTAAAGTATGGAAGTGGAATCTGTAACCTTTGTCTATTAAATACAGAATCCAGTTGTCCTTGGTTAAGATATGCCAGTTTTTTGAGAATAAAGATAATTTTCCGCCCAAAGGTGCTTCTCTTTGAGCCTTTGTAGACGGTATGAAAGTCAAGTCATTGTGGTTGTCCTTGTGGTGCAGCTGGACTGCCTGCGCCACTTCTTTGATTTGGTGGTTGCCATTGGCGGCCCCTGTAGGAGCTTCGGTATTGCCCTCTACCTCGGGCACGCCTGTTTTTTCCCCTTTGAAACTTGTCAGTGTCTGGAAAGGACCAATTCTTTGAAGGCCAATTCCTGCTGAATCTGGGTGGCTGAACCTGGAGGAAATCTTTGACTGTCTTGTACTGATTTAGCTTTTTCCTCAATGGACTTCAACACATCTTGTGCATTAGCACCAAAAGGCTTCTGTTTTTCCAAAGGTGCATCAAGTAACTTTACTTTAACATGGTCTGGCAGTGGCTGTTCTTTTAACCAAGCATGTCTACGTATAACAGCCCCAGTCATAGCTGCCCTACATGAAGCCTCCAATGCATCATAACCACACTGAAGAAAATGACTGCTAACCTGCTGAGTGTTATGTACTAGATCCTGCAATGCCTTTCTATCAATAGGCTCAGGAAAGGCTAGCTTTTTCTGTAAATCATCCAGTAAAAAATCCTGGTACTGAAACATATGAAAAAGGCAGTTAAGTGACCTCATGGCCAGGGTGGTAGAGGTATAAACTTTTTTACCCCATCTCTCCAGGGACCTAGCTTCCCTATCCGCTAGCAGTGGATTCTTGGCTGTGGAAGTAGCCACTCCCTTGGGGCCCTGTGAAATAGTTTCTAGGTCCACAGAATGGGCCTTCAAGAGATGTTTGTGGGTGTCAGGGACCCTATAATATCTGTCTGGCTTGACAGGAGCAGGAGGGAGAGAATCAGGGTTAGCACTGGAGTCGGAGAAAACATCATCCAGGACATCCATAACTGGAGGGATAGCTAAAGGTCTGTGCTGGGGTAGCTTGAGGAAGGTACGTAGCCTTTTCCTGGAATCAGAGAATTCCTGACCCTGCCATTTGAAATGCTCCCTCATAGAGTGTAGGACTTCACTGAACGAAAAATCCTCTGGAGGAGAGGCAGAGGGAATTGATTCCTCAGCATCAGAGTCCTCATAGGCCTGGAAGGATTCTTCTTGGGTATCTGAATGCTCAGAATCCCCAGAGGCTTCATCTGAAGAGAGGTTGTCGGCCTGCTCAGTTCTGGGCCTTTTCTCTGCAGGCGACCAAGAACCTCTGTCTGGATGAGGCTGAGACCCTCTGATAAGAGAAATAAGATCTGCAGCAAGAGACATGATCTGTTTATCAGAAGAAGGGGCCTGGGCAGTAGGTTTAGGATGGGCCTTGGCCTGGCTGGCGGCCTTAGCACGTGCAAAGGCCTTGATGGACATGGATACAGGAGGCCTAGCTGCCCCACGTGCAGGAGTAACCTTGTCCACAGGAATGGTGTCGGGTAGATCCAGAACTTCGGTTTCTTTAGGAAAGTCAACAACCGGCACCGGTGTAGACTCCGAGACCGAAGGATGAGATAACGCTGTCTCGTCGGCCTGGAGCGGTTGAATTACCGCTTCCGAAGGGACCGAAGCACTCGCGGAGGGTTTAGGAGGAGTATCGGTGGAGGACGCGGGCCGAGGATGTCGGTCCCGGTCCTTTCGTTTTTTGGAAGATTGAGTAGTCGGTTGTTCCAACTGTATGATATAAGCGAAAGATTCGCCGAAAAAGTCTTCGGCAAATTCTGCCCGGCGCCTGAGAGTGCGCTTATTAAAGCAAGCACAGGCAGCACAGGCCGAGACGTTGTGGTCTGGGCCCAGGCAAGGTAGGCAATAAGAATGGAAGTCCTTATGAGGTATTTGTTTACCACAAGACAAACAATTATTAACTTTCTCAATTTGTTCTGACATCGGCTGAGGCAAGAAAAAATGTTCCCCAACGGGGTACTTAGCTTTTAGATGACTTCAGTACTGAAAACACAGGAGCTGACCGACCGGCACTTGCGAACTGCTTCTGCTTCGGGCACCGCGCGGCAAGAAAGACTGAAGAAGATGGCGTCGGCCGATGCCTTCATACTCCAGCCGTTCTGACGTCGGAGAGGAGGCGACACCAGCCGACGCCGGACCCAGACTTTGGAATCCGGCCGACCGAGGGCTGCCTGAGGCAGGACAACCCATACGTTATGACTGCAGTTGCATTCTTGAAGGACATCCTGTAGGGGGCTGGGTCTTTGTCTCTTTGCAGGAGAAGGCTGATTTCCCCTAATTAGTGTAATAAGGTCTTCAGCCATTCTAAGCATTTGTTTTTGTGGCATGGGAGCCTGAGCATGCGCTTTGGTCGTCAGTTTTCTGGGAGTAGTGTGTACTCTGAGCCTAAGAAACTTGGTAGTTTTGGTAAGAAATGAAGTCAGTTTAATTTGAACGTCGGTGGAGTGAAGAACTGCCTCAGAAGCGTTTCCTGCACAGCGGCTCCGGACCCATCCAAGGTAGAGACATCCATAGTTCCATAGTCGAAGAAGCATCTCGCGGCATACCAGACTCCGAATGGGTCTCAGCAGAGGCCTGCAAATCCACTGAAGTGGGCATCAGGGGCTGCAAAGGCACCTCACTGAGGAGCAGCGGACTGGCAACTAGCTTAACAGAAGCATCGTTGGCAGTTTTGGACCTATGCGGTCTGTCTTTATCCTTGCATTTTTTTCAGAAAATTGGTAGTTGGATGGCTTACTGAAGCCATTTCGGAATATGGAGATCGAGAGCGAAAGAATTTAGCGACAAAGATAGCCTGATGAATGGTTCAGACATTAAACAAGGCACAAAACCAACAGCGAGGAGCATTGTGGTCTGGGCCTAAACAGGTGACGCAGTAAGAATGAAAATCTCTGAGGTATTTGCTTTCCACAGGCAAGACAATTGTTAACTTTTTCTGACATCGGTTAGAGCAAGAAAAAAGGATCCCAATGGTGTTCTTAGCTTTAGAAGACTTCAGGATTATTCAACGAAAACGAAAAATTCAGGTAGCAGCCGACCGGCACTTGCAAACTACTTCTGCTTCGGGCACCTCCTCGGCAAGAAAGACTGATGTAATGGCGTCGGCTGCCTGTTTTTATACCCCTGACGTCAGTCCAGGAGTGACAGCATCCAACACAGAAATACTAAGTCTCTGGTATTCGGGCCAGCTGAGGGATACCTGCAGGCAGATAACCCAAGTGTGATGACTGCAACAGTGAGACACAAAGAACATCTCCTTTGAAGAAAACAGTGGTAGTTGCCCTATGCCTGGTGGAGTCTATGAATATGCCCAGGTAGATATTTTCCACAGTGAGTGACAGAACTTAAATGCAGTTTGCTATCCATTTTGAAATTGTTTGTTTGGAAACAGGCCTGTCCTATTTATCGTCTAAGAAAGCCACCAGTAATTGCTCTGCTCTATTAGGGATTTTTGTTTTGTCTAGACAGTACCTGATCTACCTGTGCACAAGAAATGGAGGAATTGGCTCTACCCTGTTAAGTGGACTTTGGGAGAAGACTGGTAGGTGGATAGTCTGGTTTAGAGTAAGCTCTGATACCACCTTATGCATAAAGGATGGGTTTGCTCCGAGAGTTACCCCATCCCAGTGAAAGACATTGAAATGTTCTTTACACATGATGGCTTGCAGCTCTAAAACTCTTCTAGCTGATGTGACAGCTCTAAGAAATGTGGTCCACCATGTGAGCATCTTTAGAAAGGCAGTGGCAGCAGGTTTAAAGACGGGCAAGGTTAGTTTTGCTAATACACAATTAAGATTCCATGCAGGAATAGAGATCCTTCTGTGTGGACTCAAGGATATCACCCCTTTTAGGAAAAGTTTCATGTGAGGATGTGAAAAGATATTTGGGGTACTACTGTGCAAGCAAGCTGCTACAGCAGATGGATGTATTTTAATACAGGAGTAGAAAAGTCCCTGTCTAAACAGACCTGATAGGTATGGCAAGACTGAGTTAATATCCACCTGAGAAGGGTTGGTGTTCTTGGAGTGTCGCCAGGTGGAAAATCTTTTCCATTTTGCCAGGTATGATGATCTGGTATTGTTTCCTTGCTTCCCAAAAAATGAAAATCACATCCTTGGAACAAGGAGGCTTTCCTCGATGTCAAAAGCAAATACTCCAGGTTATAAACCCGAGGGTGGAAAACAGAACCCTTGGCTTGGTTGAGGAGATCTACCTTCCTGTGGTAGGGTGCGGGAGAACCTGTGCTGTTTCAACCAGAAAAGCACCACAAGGATCATGCTGCTGTGTCTGTTGCCCTGACTTTTGTCAGTACCCCTGGGCTAAGAGGCAAGGGCGTAAATGCATATAGGAACCAGTTTCGCCATGTGAAAGAGGGAGCATCTATTTTTCCAAGTCCTACCTGTTGAGTTTTGGAACAGAACTTGTTTGTTGTGGTGAGAGGAGAACAGATCTACTGAGGGAAACCCCCCTCCCCACAGAGTAGAGTTAGGTCTGGAAAGATCTCTCTCTTTCTTTAGCATCCATCCACTGGAGTTTAGAAGATCCCTTGCTTACAAAATCTGTCAGGGTACTGCTCTGACCAGGAATATAAGAAGCTATGAGGTTTGGCCCCACTTCTTCAGCCAGCATCCAAATCTTCTTCAAAAGGCCGAAGAGAGGGTGGGACTGAGTTTCCCTTGCTTTATGTACCACATCAATATGGCATTGTTCCTCCACTTTTGCAGGGTCTCTGGGCTCAAGTTCTGTTGAAAAGTTTTTATGGCCAGGTAGACTGCTAAGTAGCTTCTTTTGACTTGCGTGCAATTTTTTCTGCTGAGGAGAACAAATACCTTGCATGTTCGGGGAACCTAAGTGGGCCCCCCAAGCTATATCTCAACGGTCTGTGGTGATGGTCTTGGCTACCTCTGGTAGAGAAATTCACTCCTGGGTTCTGACGCATGGTGTTCTATGATAAAAGCTCAGTTTTTAGGCATGGAAGGAGAGGCAGTAGGGTTTCCAGAGGTTGGGAATGCTGTTCCCAAGCATTAAGAACCACTGAAGTCTTCTCACATGTAACTTTGCAAGGGTGGGATTATGAGACTGCAGGATACCACTTATCCCAGAAATTTCAGAATTCCCTTGCTGGGATGAGTTACTTTGGTAGCAGGCTGGTCAAGTAGCTTGTCAAGAAAGTAATCCAGTCCTGCAGGAGGAGGGTTTTCTGTTGGACAAAATCTATGAGGGTTCCTAGAAAGAGGATACATGTTTGAAGAAGAGTTGGTGATTTTTGAAGATTTAAGTTGAGACCTACCTTCTGAAAGCAGTCTACATTGATCTGCAAATGTGTCTAGGGTCTCTGCTGTGGATTTTCCCTGAATGAGACAGTTGTCTAATTAGAGATAAATATGAACTCCCAGAGATCTGCAATGTGCTACCAGAGGAGTTAAAACATTTTGTGAAAAGTGAGAGCAATGGACAGCCCAAATGATAAAGCACAGAAAGTACAGTTGACTACAATCTTACAATAGCAATAAATGTCCCTCTCTTCACTGTTGCAGTATTCTTAACATGAGGGATCCCCTGCTAAGTGCAGCCCAACATCTGGCCAGTATAACAAAGCCTTTAGGGTTAATGATGCACTGTACTTCACATGTATACTCCCCGCACAAAGCGTAGGGCATAAAGGTAACATCCGGACATATCCTCAGAAATGAAAGCCCCAGGAAGAATGCCAGCCCTAGGATACCAGAGGGTAACATACATATCCAGAGGGACAAAGACCAGGGGGAGGAAGGAGGGAGTGAATACTGCAACAGTGAAGAAAAGGACATCTACTGTTATGGTAAGATTTTGCACAACTATTCTATGTCCTTCCATTTCACTGTTGCAGTATTCTTAAGAGGGAGGGTGCAAAAGCTCAGGAAGAAGATAGGAAGGGCCAACAGTGCCTTCTAGGAACTCATGAAGAATTGCCCTAACAAAACCAGCTCTAGCTCTGGATATGACATCCAACTTGTAGAGTTTGGTAAAAGTATACACTGAAGACCAGGTAACTGCCTCAAAGATAGAATTAACATCCAAAACCTTGAAAAGAGCACCAGAAGAAGCCTCAGCCCTAGTATAGGGAGCCTTAACTATAGAAGGAAGGCTCTTAGAAGAACAAAAATAAATAGCTTTAGAAATCCAAGAGGAATTAGTCTGCTTGGAAACTGGCAAATCTAATTAACTAGGACGATAAAATAGAAAAAGTTCAGATTTTTGAAAATCTTTAGGTTTTGTCCAAATAAAATCTAAGTTGTCTATGCATATCCAAAATGTGCAACACCTTCTCACTAGCAAATTGCAGAGAAGGGAAACAAGTGTAAAATTAATAGACTGATTAAGAGACAAGTTACTCACCACCTTAAGCATAAAGGAAGGACTGGTACAAAGAAAGACATTGTCCTTATGAAAAACTGAAAAAGAATTAATAGCCATAAGGGCTTGAAGCCCGGACATCCATCTGGCAGAAGTAAGGGCTACCAAAGTACAGTCTTCCAAGAACAATACTGTAAGGAAACTGAAGCTGCTGGCTCAAAAGGAGCCTGAGACAGTTTCGCCAAAACAAAATTAAAATCCCAAGAAGGAGGAACAGGCTTCCTGGGAGGTCTAATATGAAGGACACCTTTAAGAAACTGTCTGGCCTTGATCCTAGAGGACAAAGGAGGAGCTAAAGGCAGACAAGCAGAAATAGCTGAGAGGTGGGCTTTAATTGAATAATGTGCCAACCTAGCATTGAGCAATTCACACAAATGAGAAAGAACCAAGGGAACAGCCACTGTAAGTGGGTCCAGGTTATGAGAAAGACACCATACAGAAAACCTCTTCCACTTGAACAAGCAGGATTTCATAGTAGTGGGTTTTTGGGCCTCCTGCAGAACCTGAAGCACATCCTCAGAAAGAAGGTGTCTATAGGGAATCAAAATCTTATCACCCACAGTGTCAGTTGAAGAGTGGACAGGTGGGATGTATGAGAGATCCCTTGTCTTGTGTGAAAAGATCCACCTGTGAATTATCTTGTGATGACTGCCCTTGGCTAAGTGCAGATGAGGAGGGAACCAATGCTGTCTGGGCCAAAAGGCAATCACCAGCAAAATTTTGGGAGCAACCTGTTTTATCTTGTACAGGACTTCTGGAATGAGAAAAAGGGGTGGGAAGGCAAAAAAATATCCCCTTCCATGAAAAAGGTAGGGTGTCCACCTTCCAGCCCAGAGGACATGCAGTCCTGGCACAAAACTGAGGAAGCTTCCTGTTCAGAGTGGAGTTAAGAGATCTATGTGAGGAATACCCCACTGGTGGACAATGTCCAGAAACACATCCTTGTGCAGCATCCACTTGTGATACTGCGTTATGGACCTGCTCAGGAAAGGCTGCCACAAAATTCAGACTTGAAGGAATGTACATCGCCTGAAGTGTGGCTTGGTACTGAATTGCTAGCTCCCAAACCTGGAATGCCAACACTTGCAAAGATAGGACCTTGCCCCCCCCCCCCCCCATCTGTTGACGTACATCACTCTGGTGCTGTCTGTAAAGACCTTTATTAGCCCCGTAGAAAAAGAGGATGGAAAGTAGTTAAGAAAACATAAGAGATCTCATCTCCTTGATAATGATGTGATCCCCTTCTCTTGCTGAAGAGACCAAAGGACTTGCACCTTTAGGTTTCAGAAGGAAACTCTCTAACCCCCATCTGAGGTATCTGTGAACAGTTCTTGAGAGGGAAGTGGAGGCTGAAAGTGAAGCCCTGTATTCAAAGTCAGTTGGTGAATCCACCACTGAAATTCCAACTTGAGACATAGAAGAGGGGGACTGGAATCTAGATGATGATGAGACTGTTGAAGCCAAAATGACTTTGGATACCACTGAAGCTTTCTCACATGCAAACTGCTGAAGGGAAACATAGGGACGGTGGATACGAAGAATCTCAGAGCTTTCAAATTTCCTGGCTGAAATCAAGGCCAGAGGAAGAAGGGACTGAAAAAAAGAAAATCAGTCAAAGCCTTGGGAGGATGCAGGGATAGTAGCATAGGAACAGTATGGATCCTGCATCCCAAAAATAAAAACATGATGCCATGACGGGGACAGGCAGGACTTTTGAAAATTTACAATGAAGCCCAGGCTTTGCAACAGAGCAATGATCCACTGAAGGTGCTGTAAAAGAATATCTAGAGAGGAGACTTGAATAAGCAGGTCATCACAGGATCATAAGAGATTACTAAGCTAATGGCTCTGGGGCCCTTACAAGCCTAGCTAACAGTTTATCCTCAGAAAAGAAACCACAATCAGCACCGGTCACCCCTGTCGATGGGGGACACAGGTGGAACTCCTGGGACAAATTTGTGGTTGCCCATCCACTTATCAAGGTTGTGCTTGAAGAGGGTCAGCGACATACTTTGCATGACGTGTATGTGGAGTCTATTCCAGAGACGGGGCAGCCTCTGGGAGACAAATCTGTCTCTCCAGCAGGTTTTGTTAATGTCACATATTAGATTTAAAGCTTTTGATCGGGTGCTACACGAGGAGTTAGACTTACAAATATGGAGCATCTCTAGTAGAGTAGGGTCTGAGATTGCCTTGTAGGCAAGAGACAGGTCACCTCTGAGCAATCTGTATGATACAGAGTAGAATAATAGTGATTTGAGCATGTCCACACAGGACAGGTGTTAGAGGCCATAGATTCTCTTTGTGAGGTATTTCTGTCACCTTTCCAGTTGGTGCAGGTGTTTGGAGAGGTACATACCAAATGAGGCATGAGGGAGGAGTACAGAGAGGTAATAACCTCCTTTTTTCTGGATGCAATCTCTTTACTGATGAGATGAACCAAGTAAAAGGCTTTTCTGACCACTGTCGCTACATGATGGTCAAATGTGAGACTATTGTCAACTTCTGTACCCAAGTATCTCACCACAGGTTGTGTGCTTAGGGGGCTGCCGCTAAGGTGGTAATCAGTAGGGGCCGTATTTTTACAGAATGGTATGATAATACTTTTTTTGCATTTAACTTAAGGCCATGACTTTGGCACCAGTCATTTGTTGCTGTGATACCCTCTTGAAGTATAATGTCATTTGGGGAATCAATGACAGCACTCAACTTACAGTCGTCTGCAAACTTGGTCAGCCACAGGCCCTTTGTCTTTGCCCGGACCTCTGAGAAGTAGATGCCAAAAATAGGGGTCCCAGGACAGATCCCTGGCAGACACCACTAGTGACAGGTCTAGTATTGGAGGTAGTGGCACCTATTTTGACCTTGTGGGTCCTATCAGTGAGCCAGATGGCTACCCACCTGAGGAGATAGGGATTTACACCAAGTACTGTTAGCTTTTTGATGATGCCCAAGTGGGGGATTGCGTCAAAGGCTTTGTCCAAGTCAAGGTAAGCTGTTTGTACTGACTTTTCCTCATCTAGTGCCTTGGTGACCATCTCAAAAAATGTCAACCAGGTTCACCAGGCAAGATCTGCCCTTGACGAATCCGAACTGGGTGGGATCAAGTGCTTAGAGATTGCCTATGTCCTTGTTTATGAGGTCCATAATAATATGCTCCATGACCTTACAGATCAGACTTGTCAAGCTAATGGGGCAATAGTTACCAGGGTTAGTAGTGGCACCACCTTTGTGCAAAGGGATGACAATGGCAGTTCTCCACTCTGCTGGAATGAAGCCTGTACTTAGGCTATGGTTGAATAGGGTGCTCAATGATGTGGCTAGTTCTTGATGGAGATTTTGCAGAATATAGCCTGGGATACTAACAGGCCCCATGGAAGCTGTGTTCTTTGCCTTGGATAGGGCCTTTAATACTTGATCTACAGAGATGTGAGATGAGGGGCAAGTATTGGGGATGTCAAATGGGGTGAAGTTTGCGCTAAACCTATCTGCTAGCAGGTTGGCTAGGTCAACAGGAGCAGTATAAGTGGCACCTTTATGAACTAATTCTGAACAAACCTGGACTCTGCCATGGAGATTTCTGAAGTAACTGAAAATGGCTTTGTGGTTGGCCTTTGTTTTGGAGGCTAGTTTTGATTCATAATTGGCTTTGAAGGTTTTCACTAGTGATCTCATTTGCTTGTTGAGGATAACGAGGGAGTTTTTCCAATTGGGAATGTGTGCCTTTTTTTACCCTTGGACAACAGTTTCTTCCTTTTGTTGTAATGTCCGTTGATAGAGGATATCCACTACATAGGTTTGTGTTTCCTTGAGAAGCAGGTTTTAGCTCTGTTGGGTATGGCTGAGTCTATGCAGTTGTACGGGTGCTTGTATACTGCATTGGCATACTGTTCAGCACATGTGTCTGCATCCTCTGAGGGGGGGCATTGGTGTGAAGCTACTGATAACCTCCTTTAAAAGGTTGTAGACAGTTTTGAGACTTTTATTTAGCCTGGTTACGGCTGGGGGGGGGGGGGGGTTGGACGGGATAGACACTTTGAATGAGACAGACCGATGGTCTGATCTCACCAGCAAAGAACTTACTATGGGGGTGGTGCAGCAGTCACCTATGTTTGTGAGAACAAAGTCTAGAATGCTATCTCTCCTTGTGGGGGATGAGACAAGCTGGTCTAGTGCATTAGAACTGATGAAATCAAGGAATCAGGTGAGTGCATTAGAGTAGGAATAGTGCACACAGTTTATGGTGGGGTAGTTAAGTCACCAAGGATCAGGGTGTTAGGGGGTACCTTGATGGACTCAAGTAGGTTCAGGTAGGAGGAGTGGGTGTCCTGAGTCATGGAGGGGGGTCTATAGCTGGCTATAACGTGAATGGGTGTCTTTCCAATTGTCAATTGCACTTGGAGAAGTTCTAGTGTATCATGCTGGCAAACCAGTCTGGAGGTGTGCTGGTCTTTAATGAAAATAGAAACTCCACCATCCTTAGTCTTCTCAACCTCATTTTGGGGTTGGAATGTGTGGAATGAGGTATAGCCTGGTAAGGCAGGGTTGCTCTCAGCAGCCTTGAACCAAGTTTCCGTGACTGCACAGATGTCAGCATCTTCCAGTGCTAGGAGAGCCTCCAGTGAGTGCATTTTCAGATTAAGGCTCCTAGTGTTAAGAAACATGACCTTCAATTTGCTTTTTGACAGATCTTTTATGTTGGAAGATTTGTCTGTGGGACACTGCCTAAAAAGGCACAATGGGGGAGGCAAGAGTCTTGGCCAGAATCCTGAATCCCAGGGGGGGTAATAAGTGGAGGCCATCTCTGGCAAAGCATCGAGGTCTGTCAACCATGTCATCCCAGGCAGACAGATACTGGATTCCCCTTGGAATGACAGCAAAAACTAAGCCAATTGTTGAAGTCTACTTTTTGTTGGTACTGTGGTATCACTCTCGGTGAAGGTAGGATGCTGCTTAGGGCTATGGTCATACCTGCCTGGGATGTGCACACTGATAGCTCAATCATGTCTCTCTTCATATAGTCCGGGGAGGTACATCTCAAGTCATTCACACCAACATGAACAATGACAGAGTCATACATGTACCTGTTGTGGAGAGACTTCAGTGCATGCATGATGTGACTGATTCCAGCACCTGTCAGACAACTGGCCATGATCTTCTTGTCGAGCTTGGTGAGGGGGACATTGGTCTGTCTCACAACTTAATCACCCATGACTAGTATGTTTGGTTTAATGTTGTGCTTCATGGGCTGTGTTTGTGAGACACTGGTGTGTTGTCTGCTGTCTGTGATGTGTTTGGTGTTGTGTGGAATGTCTGTGTGTGTTTTGGAGGTCTCTGCTGTTTAAGTAAGTTTTTATTGAGGATCTCTGTATATGTGGGTGTGTGCTGTGCTTGGCTATGTGATGTGGGTGGTGTGGTGTTTGCGCGGGCAATCTCCTCTTTGTCATGGATACTGACTGAGGCTAAAGAGAGCATGGATTCCGGTTTACTGATACAGATGCATCTCTCGCAAGTAGAATAATTATGTGCTAGGAGTAGAGGGTTGTCAGTGAAAAGGCAGTTGCTACACTGTCTCAATATGCCCATGTCGACCAGGCTGGCAGGAGAAACTGATGGGAACTGTCCAGACATAGTGTTCCGAAACTTGGATGGACTTGGGGAGGGAGGGTTTTGATAAGGGTTTTTCCACAACAGTGTAGACCACAAAAAACTTGTTAAATGTAAAATAACTGGCCTGAACCCAAGTGCTAAAACCAAAACTAAGAGGGTTAGAATAAAAGACAAATTTAATCAGGCTACTAACAAGCAGTAATAAATACAGCAGAATCGAACCACTTCAACACTTAACAGTAAGGAGGAACAACACAATAAATAATGAATAAAGTTTTTCTTTTGGTTTTTTTTTTCGTGGATAGGGAAGGAACAGAAGATAATTCAAGATTAAGAAACTAAGGTGCTTGGCCTTCCCAAATGCTCTCTCTGTACAAAGTAGAATGAGCTGATGAGATGGGACTGGCAGGTGTCTCAAAAATCAGAGCAAGGGGGTAGTCCTACCCAAATGATCACCCTGTACTCAGTACAGTAAGCAAATGAGATGGACTGCGAGGAGTGTCAAAAATCAAATTTACAGCAGGGGTGGGAGACTCCAAAGCCACCAAATTTAATAACACACCAACACTACGGTGGGAAATCGCAGACACCAAGTAAAGCAAATCTCAAGCAAATTAATAAATGCAGCAGTTTTGTTAACTAAAACAAAATGCAGACACCAAGAAAAGCAATTTCAAGCAAATTAATAAATGCAGCATGAGGAAGCAGTAGAGAGAAAGTCTGATGGGATAACATTCAAAATAAAGGAACCTTCAGAAATTTATTCGGGTGAGAAAGATCCAAAATGGGTCTCCAAGTGCCCCCTTTCCTGGGGACCAAAAACATTCTGGAATAAAACACCTTACCCCTCTTTGAGCAGCTGGAACCTCTTGAATAGTTCCCTGATTCAAAAGACCCTGAAGCACCCCTGGAAAAAAAAGCTTAAGTGGTCTTGAGATGGCTAAGAAATGCCTGTGAGGGGGGGGGGTTCCAAACCATGAAATATCCTTGGCAAATGATGGAAAGAACCAAAGAATTATGGGTTATGCTTAACCAGACAGGAAGAGACAGAGAAAGACGATGTGAAAGAGGAATGTTGCTAGGAAGAATCAAGTGGTCAGACAGCACCTGGTTTATCAGAAAAGGAAGTCTTCTGAGCAGGAGGAGGCAGTGTATACTTATCAGGTGGAACCCTAGCACCCTTCTTGCCTTTAGGGTGACTATGAGACTGCCTTCTAACAAAAGCTGGTTTATTAGGATAGTTTCTCTGGAACTTTGGCACAGGGGAAACATGTATTTCAGGTCCTATAACTTATTGCCTTTTTCCTGCAGAGACTTGAACAAATCAATTTCAACGTAACACAACAAAACAAACTGCAAAATCCCAAAGAATAAGGCACCACATCTGGAACAACAAATTTATTATAAAGTGCTTTTCGTCCACACAAAATAGTCGAACTTCTTCAGATACAAGTACTTCATTCACAAGAAACCGTTTAAATAACCCTCTCAATAAGTCACATGACATCCCAGATAAAAAAATTAAAGTGCTAGTCACATCTACTTAAGGAATAACAGCAGAGGATTCTGTGCCATCTGATCTATAACTCGAAATTTAAATGCGTGCCCAGGATTCATAAAGATATGCTTTGCCAAAGCATTTTCCATTTTTTTCCAAAGCACAGAATCCAAGGGAAGGCCCCATCCAGTTAGAACTCCAAAGACTAGAACTTATTTTGCAAATTCGATTAAATGCCTACAACCACCCAGGACTAAATGTTATGTGTTCCCTAATGTGTGTATTGAAATTGAAAAATCTAATGAGATAGTATTGGGGACCTTTCCCCTAGATATACTTTTACATTTTTAAGTTTTATACTTACTGTTCTATTAAATTGTTGGACTGAAGTTTAACATATTTTTGTTTTAACTAATGTAACTGTAGATTTTAGAAATATTAACATGGTCATTTTAAATATGTGCTGTTATTCCTTAAATAGATGCGACTAGCATTTTAAATTTTTTAGCTGGAATGTCATATGACTTACTGAGCTGGGATGCCATGTGACTTACTGACAGGGTTATTTAAACTGTTTCTTGTGAATGAAGTACTTGTAGCTGATGAAGTTCAACTATTTGGTGTGGACGAAAAGCACTTTATAATTAATTTGTTCTTCCAGACATGGTGACTTAAACAAATCAGCTGCAGCAACACCAAACATTTATTGCCATAGAAGCATCCATCAACTTAGTCTTAATATCAAGCAGAAGTTGAAAAGCTGTAGCCAGGAATATCTCAACACACAGCCAAAAGCAGCATCTGCTGCATCATAACTACATTTAATGGAATGGCAATCTACCTGGGAAGAAACCTCTAACAGAGACAAAGCAGAAGTCTTTCCCTCAGAATTAGAAAGGTCAAAAAATAACCTGCCAAGCCTGAAAAAGGACAGCCAAAAGATATCTGGTCACAGGAGTCTGACAATTAACAGCCTGAAAGGCTAGGGTGGCTCAAGTATAAACCTTTTTACTCAGCCTTTTCATAGTCCTGCTGTCCTAACCAGAAGGAAGAAGCTTGGTAGAAGGCAGTAATTTAGAAGGCTTGCTGGATGCCACACAGACCACCAAAGGGTCAGCAGATGGACACGAAGGAATTTGCAGGCATCAAGCACTTTATAAAACCAATCCATTTTTTTAGGAGTAAGGTGCTGAGAGTCTGGGCCCGAGATGCAGAAGAAAAAGCATGCAATAAAGCAGCCAAAACAGGAAACACAGCAGAAGGCCTAGGAGACTCCATCTGAAGGAGCTCATATCACCTCTGCACTTCAGACACTTGGGAATAATCCCATTTAAAGAATTCCATCATCCTGGCAATGGTATCCCCAAAGGAAATCTCAAAAGGAGATTCAGAACTAGCAGACACCTCTTCTTCAGAGGCATAAATCAAAGGGAAAGGAATCTGGCTAGAACAGGCCAGGAATTCCTCATCAGAATCTTACCCAGAGGATTCCTGATCCCTAGATCTCTTGATGGGGAAAGATGACCAAGGAGGAGCTGGGACAGACACCCCCTGAGGAGGCTTCAAGGCCACAAGAATGCTGAACAAACCCTGTGTAAAATTCTGCCATTCACTTGGAGGGTCATTAGGAGCAGAAGAAATGTGTTTTGTCTTTTGCTTCTTTCTTAAAGGGATGTCTGCCTTATGAAACTTTAAGGCTCCAACATCGGCCTACATTCAATAACTGCAGTCGGGACTTGCTCCCTCACCAGTATCTAAGGAATCCCCCTAGGCCCTTCAGTGAAATCAGCCATAGCTTCCCCGAATGCCCAGAACAGACATCTGCAAAGCCTCAGAGGATGTATGAGAAGTTGGATCCATGCCAGCCTCCGAACTTGTCACTGTAGAAGAATCCATCCCATTAACTGGACAATCCTCTGGGCTTCTACTAGCCTCAAGAGAGATGCCTGGTGAAGGAGGCACAGCCAAAGAATCTGACCTGACATTTTTGTCCTCCTTTGAAGATGGCTGATCCTCAGACCAGGAAATACCTTCCATAGCATATTTTGCTAAAAACTTTACACACTGGTTTTCAAGACAGATAGTAATCGATGAAAGGCAACTACATTAGGTCTTTGGAACAAAGGCCTGACAAACAGGACAAGATGCATGGCCATGAGAAGCACCTAAACAAAATAACTGCTCATGACGGTCTTTACGGGAATCTGTTGCCCACATTGGTATTCACCCCACAACACCTCAATGGGGCACTTATATGAATGGCTAGGTAAACCAGCAGTGACTCGCGATCGGACCAATGATCAAAGATCATGTTCGGACTGGCAGCAAAGAACTTCTGATGATGATACGTCCAGACATCACCTTTACACCCTATGCCTTACACAGGAAGCATACATGTGACATACAGCTACAATTAACCTGAAGGCTTTGGTATACTGGCCGGATGTCGGGCTGCCCTTGGCAGGGGATCCCTCATGAAGATGGCAGTTTTTGCGAAGCATTCATTATGAATTTTGGGATGTTGTAAAACTTGTTTAGCTTTGAGAGATCCAAGATAGGCCTCTAGGTGCCCTCCTTCCTTGGAACTAGAAAAATCCTTGAGTAAAAGCCTTTTCCCTCTTGCCCTGGAGGAACAGGCTGAATGGATCCTTGGTAAAGTAGTTCCCAGAGAATAGCTGGTAAGAGGCTTCCCTACTCTTATGGTGGTTTTGGAATGCCCAAGAAGGGTTAGATTTGCCCGGACTGGATGTAGTACTCCCTTTCATATGCTGCTGAGGACTTACTGGTCCCCCGATGATGGTTTTCTATTAAGTTAGTTAGGAGGAGAGTTTTCCAGCCAGATGTTTGGAGGGGAAAGTGAGCAGGGGTATGGAATGCTGGGACTGAACAGAGTTACAACTGGTCTCTGCATTGGGTGGGCTGTTTGGAGCTCCCTGTTCTGTGCGACTGTCCTGGTTGTTGCCATCTCCTGGACTGCCTCGGTCTTTTGCCACAGGGATGCCTCCTTTTGTCTTGTCTCGGGGTGAAAAGGCCAAGGTTTAGAAGGGTAAGTCGGACTGTACCCTGATATCAGAGACAAAATTTCTTTCAGTTTTTGCTTTTCTTTTTTATTGGGCTTCTCAAACTTTGTTCAGTTGGAGGACTGACAATTAGAAATTAAGTACTTACCATAAGTTGGTATCTGTGTTGTCCATTTTCAATCTTCCTCACAAACAGGTTACGGATCCGATCCTCAAATCTGAATCGCCAGCATTTACAAAAATTATGATCCAAATCTCAAGCTCCTCCCTCTACACATAATGCTCTATTCCTTCCCTAAATCAGCAGACAGAGTTTGCTGCCTTACTGCCCATTACGTAATAGAGACAACAGAAACAGGAAAAGATTGAGGCTCAAACCTGGAACATGAGAGTTACATTATTATCCAAAGTTCCTTCAAGGAGTGACATGGCCAGGAGATGGCTGGGACAGAATGTGAGGAAGAATGAAAATAAGACAACACAGATGCCACGTTATGGTAAGTACTTAACTTCTAAATATGTTGTCCTTTTCATTCTTCCTCACTAATGGGTCAGAGTCACCAGCTACATAACTCTCAGTAGGCCCTCAGGGAAGGACATGCTGAAGCACTGTTGATTCAAAGCAGCTCTGCTTCTGAAGACAATGTCCAATTTGTAATGTTTAACAAAGGTATGAGTCTTTGACCAAGTGGCTGCAGCACAGATATAGTCAATGGAAGTTCTTGATGAGAAGGCAGAGGAAGTAGCCACAGAGCTAGTGGAATGAGCTCAAGGACGAGACAATTCCAAACCTTTCTGAGAATAAATCACGAAATACAATCAGTAATGTATTTAGTCGGAATAATTTTGGAAACTGCTTGACCTAAGTGGTTAGGGGAAAAGGATACAAATAACTCATCAGTTCTATGAAGATAATGTAGGTATCTATGAGGATTAAGACAATGCAGCAGACATTCACCCTTATTAGTAAGGCTTGGAAAGAAAACTAGTAGTTGTATGCACTGATTAATGCTGGTCTCAGTGGCCATTTTAAGCAGAAAAGAAGGGGTGGTTCATAGAGACATCCTATCTTTATGGAAAATAATGCAAGGAGGCCTAGTCAATAAGGCCTGGAGCTCAGAAATTCTTTCTGCTGAAGTGACAGCTACCAAAAAGATTGTTTTCCATGAAAGAAACTTCATACCACATTTATTTGTTGGTTCAAAGGGTTTCTGGGTCAATCCTTGGAGGACCACCGTGAGATCCCAAGGAGGTGAGAGATGCTTTATTGGAGGCCCAAGGAGAAAAATTCCCTTCATGAAGGTTTACATAATCTGGAAGCTGTCAGACAAAATGATTCATTTCCAGTGTGGAAGCTAGATAATGCTGCTAAATGAAGTTTAATAGTAGGAAAAACTGTTCCCTTCATTAAAAAGTGGAAGTGGGGGGTAGGCACAGAGGAGACCCAGAAGGCCAATTGTGAATCAAAGCATCTCTCAGTGACTTTCCTGGAAGGGGGATCAGAGCGAAGTACCTGCTGCACTTTTTGAGGGGAGAGGCAAAAAGACTGCAGCAAGGCTGGCCCCAGAGGCTGAAAATCATGTCCATTACTGTCTGATAGAGGGAACACTCGTGATGAATCAGAATGGACCTGCTGAGTGTCTGCCAGTGTGTTGGTTTTTCCAGGTATGTGCGCTGCAATTAGACAGTGGTCTGAAGACATCTCCCATTCCTAGACCCTCATGGCCTCTCTGCACAACAGGTAGGAACAGATTCCTCCTTGTTTTGCTGATGTACCAGACTAATGACATGCTGTGTGTATTGCAATAGTCCCTATGGGAGAACATCCTGAAAGGCTTGCAGCATTAGGAGGACTGTTCTCACCTCTAGGACACCGATATGCAACTTGGTCTCCAAGCAGGACCATGCACCTTGGACCATCTTTCTCTTGAAATGCCCCCCCCTCCCCCCCCGACCCCAGTCGGGGAGCATCCGTGGTCACTGTGGCTACTGGGGGAGGAAGAGAGAACAGCCTGTCCAAAAACAGGTTGCCTGACTGGATCCACCATCGAATATGACGTTTGCAAACTGGACTGAGTTTGATGGTAACAGACAGAGGCTGGTAAAGAATAGACCACTGTACTGCCAAATTTCACTTGAGGATTCGAATGAAGAATCTTGCTAGAGAGACTAGAATAATGGCAAATAACATTGACCCAAGCGCTTGCAAGTGTAGTTTCCCTGGAGGGAACAGAAGAGACAGCGAGTCCCACACCCAATTTCTCAAAGATATGATGCGATGAAGAGGTAATGAAGCCACTTGAGTCTCAGTATCCAGTTGAGTTCCTATAAATTCCAGAGTCTGTACATGAGTCAGGCTCGATTTAGCAAGATTTATCGTGATGCCTAGGGAGTTGAAGATCTGGAGCAAGTAATTCCTGGCTTGTAGAAGTTGAGGAGGAGTGCTTGTCTATTTTGATATGACAGTAGGCATCCTGGAGATCTATAGAGCGCAACCAAATATCCTGGTGCAGAAGACGCAGAATGGACTGAACTGTAACCATTCTGAACTTTGTCTTCCTTACATACCAATTCAGATTGCTTAGATCCAGAATTGGTCTTGGGTCCCCTGTTTTCTTTGGCACTAAAAATAAGTGGGAGTAAGTGCATCCTTCACTGATGGCTCAAACAAGGAGCAGCCACAGGGGGCATTAAATGATGCCTTGAAGGGTTCTGCAAAGCCCCATAGCCTCACCCAGGTATGTCTGAACTGCAATGCCTGAACCAGCTGATTGTGAGGCACCCTCTGCTGTGTGGGAGATTAGCCTCATTTATGAATCAGCAACAGACGAAAGCGTAGCCAATTGGAGAGAAACCTTCTTGAGATCCTCCACAGACATGGACTCAGAGTTTGAAAGCTCCTTGATTAAATCTCTATGTAAACAAGCAAAATGTGCCAAGTAGTTTAACACCTCAAAGCAAATGTGGCCAAGGCATAGATGCGCTTTCCAAATCTGTCCATCGCTATGGAATCCCTGTTCGGTGGATGGACAGAGGAGCTTTGCTCAGCTAACTCCTTAGTGGCTGCTGCCACAACAATGGCATCAAGGACACCCTTACTCCAATGGGTTCTGTCTGATGGAAAGACTAGAAATTTATCTGGGCATCTGGGGATGGGACTGACAGTGTCCAGTGGGAAATTAAATCAGTAAGTTCATCCACTTGGGGGGGGGGGTCACCCAAGACATAGATGAGCCAGCCCCAAAAGCTTCCAGGAAAAACAACTCAGGAGGTTGGGAAGACCACCCACCCTTCTGCTTAAGGATTGCCAGAACATCTCCAAAGGAGATTTCATCAGGTGGTGATCATGGGGATCCTTCTCCCTCATTAAAGTCAGTGTCTTCCATGAGAGACTCCATAGGGGGGTCTATTTGCCTCCTCTTGCAAGTTTTCCTCCATGGTACCTCTTTCCCTGGGGTGTTCATCGTAGGTGTCAGAAGAATTGGGGAAATCACACTGGGGAGTGAGTGGAGGCTTCCCAGAGTTGGCTGACTTTGAGGAGAATAAATGATGGGCTCAGAGCTCAGACCCGATGCAGGGTGAGAGGCAGGACCAGAGATATAAGAGGATGACTCTACGCAGAGTGAAGGCCCTCTTTACTACCTGGAAGGCTGACAGATCCAGGGACATCTCTCTTGTTCTCCTTGGAGGCAGCTGAGGATGAGATGTCAGGCCAACCCTGGATCCAAGCCCTTTAAAGAAAACTGGTCCCGGGTTGTCAAAAGCCGAGGCACCAAGGGGAAGGGACAGATATGACAAAGCAGGAGCCAAACACAACCCCTTGGACCAGGCGCCAACCTCTCAGATCCGAGATCTGTCCTGATTTGACAGTGTCTGAGCATAGTCAGTCAGGGAAACAGCCAGAGTAGAGGAAGGGAGCTTCCTCTGATCAAACACCAACCTTCCTGGGGATCTTGGATCCTGAGACTTCAAGACCAAAGGCCTGATAGGAGACAGTACTGGTTGGTCAGGTGCACTCACGCATCTGAGAGGGGACGGAGTTGCCAGAACCCATAGGGATCTGAACCTTGGGAAATCTCTGCATCACCCTGTCCATATCTGCTTCAGTCAAGCTCCTAGAAGACCTGGATGATGCCACAGATGCAGGCCTGGAATGCTTCCTAGGAGTGTCAAACAACTTCAAGGGAAAAGTCTGAGAAACAGGCTTTAACAGGAATTCTGTTAATCAACTCCTCGCTGTTGGATCCAAAATGTCTGGGATCCGAGCAGGAGGAGGAAGGTACTGGTGAACTCAAAATGGTTACCACTCCTGTCAGATCCAAAGAGGGCTCTAGATCCAAAGGAGATGGTATTGTATTTGGATCTGAAGGGGTTGGATATGAAGTCTTTGCCAGTTTTTGAGGAGGTTCCGATGAAGCTCTTGCTGACTTCTGTAGGGCCTTCTTTTGGATTTTTCAGAGCCATGATGGGATTTTGAGGGGGTTTGGGCTCCAGGAGAAGATGAAGCAGAGCTGGAAGTGAGCCCTTATGTATTAGCTTGTTGTGGCGATCGGAGATGTTCATGGGATTAAAGGCAGCACACATGCCACAGGCCGACCTCAGATGCTCAGGGCCCAGGCAGTAGACGCACTTCTTGTGGGCATCGGAATTGGGTATCTTATGCCCACAAGTACTGCATCTCTAAAAACCAGAGGGTTTTTCAGACATGGCTACAAAAACAAAAAAGAAATGTAGCAAAACACAACAGGTTCTTCAAGGACTAGCATAATCATTACACACACTACAAAGTACAGTTTTGTACACTTACCATAAATGTAGATGTTAGAATGTATTCACTGTTGCAGTCATTACATTTGGGTAATCTGCCGGCAGGATGCCCTCAGTCGGCCTGATTAACAAAGTGTTGGGTCCTACGTCGGTTGCTGTCCCTTCTTCCATGATGTCAGGTCGTCAGGGGTATAAAACATGCAGCCGACATCATTACCTCAGTTTTTCTTGCCCCAGATGTCAGGTGCCCCCCGAATGTGGAGCAAAATAAAATTTTAAAACACAAAAATATATATCTCCAACCAAAAGCAAATACACTAAAAAGGCTTTTAAGCATAGTAACAGAAAGTAGAGGTACAGTCAGAGAAAAAAGTACAGTTGTGTACCTACCATAAATGTAGATGTTCGAGTGTATTCACTGTTGCAGTCATTACAATTGGGTTATCCTGCTGGCAGGCTACCCGCAGTCAGCCTGAATTCCAAATTCTAAGTCCGGCGTCTGTTGCTGTCGCCTCTTCCCTGACGTCAGTGAGCCAGGGGTATAAAAGATGCAGCCGACGCCATTTTCTTCAGTTTTTCTTGCCCTAGATGTCAGGTGCCCCTAAAATGGTAGGCTAAATTATGCCAATAAGCATGCATGCACAAACAACAACTTTTCCTTCATCTACAAGCAAATACACCACATAGGTTGTATAGAATAGAGAAGTACAGATAAGTCCCAGCAAAGGAAAAGGGGGATGGTGGGAGGGTAACCTGGACTGCAACAGTGAATACACTCGAACATCTACATTTATGGTAGGTACACAAATGTACTATGTTCATCGTGTTTCACTGTTGCAGTCATTACAATTGGGTTGAATCCCAAAGCTAAGGTAGGGAGGCTGGTGCTAAATAGGATTAGGAGCTGCCAGAAGATAAGTGCTTGGTGCTGGCAGAGGAAAGTCATTGAGACTGTTTCCTGTATGGCTGTGATTTTTCCTCTCAGCTTTTGGAGGTAGAAGCACCCCATTGTTTAGGCCTGTATGAGCCCTGGGGTTGTGATCTGCCTCTGGGGTGTCTGTATCTGCCTCTTTGTGGCCTGTGTGACACTGGAAAGGACCAATTCTTTGTAGGCCAGTTCCTGCTAAATCTGGGAGGCTGTACCTGCAAGAAATCCTTGACTGTTTGCATAGATTTAGCTTTATCCTGCATTTTCTTCAACACCTCTTCTGCTTTAATACCAAACAAAGTATCATGCTGTACTGGAGCATCTAATAGTTTTGCTTTAACATGATCAGGCAGATTATGCTCTTTTAACCAAGCATGCCTCCTAATAACAGAACCTGTAACAGCGGCCCTGCAGGAGGCCTCTAGAGAATCAAAACCACATTGCAAAGTATGCTTTCCCACTTGTTCAGCTGCATGCAATAAATCCTGCATTTCCTTGTTTTCTGCACATTCTGAATTTAACATTTTCTGTTTAAGCAGTGACATAAGATATTGCTGATATTTAAGCATATGAAACTGGCAATTTAAAGCTCTTATAGCCAAGGTAACAGAAGTATAAACCTTTTTCCCTCGTCTGTCCAGGGCCCTAGAATCCCTATCAGAGGGGATAGGGTTTTTTGCAGTGGAAGCCTTGACCCCTTTGGGACCCTGAGAGATAGTTTCTGGGTCAGCAGTAGGGTTTTTATAAAGACATTTATGTGAATCAGGAACCCTGTATAATCTGTCTGGCTTAACAGGAGCTGGAGGTAAAGAGTCTGGAGACAGACTGGACTCTGAGAATACATCATCTACAATGTCTAAAACAGGAGGAATAGCAAGGGGCCTGTGCGGAGGTAACAAAAGGAAGTCTCTGAGCCTTTTCTTGGATTCTGGGTAATCCTGACTCTCCCAGTGGAAATGCTCCCTCATAGTATGCAGTGTCTCCCAAAAAGAATAATACTCAGGAGGAGAGGCTGAAGGGATAGATTCTTCAGCATCAGAATCCTCATAGGGAGGAAGAGAATATTCCTGTTCAGAAGAGGAATCAGAGGAAATGGAAACCTGATCTGAAGACTCATATTCTATCTCTTGCCTAGGTCTCTTATCAGGAGGGGGATGGGAACCTCTGATCAAAGTAATTAGGTCTTCGGCCATTTTAAGCATCTGTTTTTAGGCATGGAGGTCTGTCCAGGACAATGCTGCACTTGTTTCTTTGTCTTTAGAGCTGCTTTAGTCTTTGTCTTTGAAGCTGAAGTAGGTTTCACATATAACTGTGTAGGCCTGAAAACACCCTCAGAAGTCGATGCCTGCTCAGCGGCTACAGACCCATCTGAGGGAATAGTTTCCGAGTGTCCAATACCTTGAGTTTGCAGCGACCTAGTCAGCTCTACGTGGGAGTTGGAAACGTGGCCTGTGGCTCTGAGGTAGCGGGTGTCAGGGGCTGCGAAAGCACCTCACTGAGAACCGGCGACTATGCTAGCGGAAGCCTGGTCGTCGGTTTTGGACCTCGGATGCCTGTCCTTTTCTTTGCATTTTTTTTAAACTCCGGTAGTTGACTGTTCTGACGACATTATATAATTGAATCTTCTGCCAAAGTAATGAAATACAAAATCGTACTGACGCTTAATAGTGCTTTGGTAAAATCTAGCACAAAATTGACAACTAGCAATGTCGTGGTCAGGGCCTAGGCAAGGAATACAGTAAGAATGAAAATCCTTATGAGGTATTTGCTTCCCACAAAAAATACAATTATTAACTTTTTCAGACATCGGTCTGGAGCACGAAAAAAGTTTCTGCAACGGGGTACTTAGCTTTAATGAAGACTTCGGATCTGAAATTCAAATTTGAAAATCTCAGGAGTCGGCCGACCGGCACTTGCGAACTGCTTTTGCTTCGGGCACCACGCGGCAAGAAAGACTGAAGAAAATGGCGTCGGCTGCATCTTTTATACCCCTGGCGCACTGACGTCAGGGAGGAGGCGACAGCAACCGATGCCGGACTTAGACTTTGGAATTCAGGCTGACTGCGGGTAGCCTGCCAACAGGATAACCCAACTGCAATGACTGCAACAGTGAAACACGATGAACATCAGGGGGCTGGAGGCAGGGTAACCAGGACTGCAACAGTGAATACACTCGAACATCTACATTTATGGTAAGTGTACACAACTGTACTATGTTCTTCGTGTTTCACTGTTACAGTCATTACATTTGGGTAGATTCCCAAAGCTATGGTTGGGAGGATGGATTTATACAGCATTAGGACCAGCTATAAGGCCCTGCAAGACAGCAGTGGCAAAGCCAGCTCTGGATTTAGAGAAAATTGGTAAATGATCATGCTTGCTGAAAGTATGAACTGAACTCCAGGTAGCAGGCTTCTAGAATATCTCTGGTAGGAACACCTCTGAGAAAAGCTGCAGAAGTAGATGCAGCCCTGGTGGAATGAGATCTGATCCCCTGGGGGATAGGTTTTCCATGGTGCTTATAACAGAAATGAATGCAATGGCTTATCCATTTAGAAAGGGTATGTTTTGAAATAGCCTTTCCCTCTGCCCCTGCAGCAAATGCTACCAGCAGTTCAGATTTTCTTCGAGTGTTAGTCCTGTCCAAGTAGAATCTAAGTTGTCTGTGCACATACAATGAATGCAGAATCTGTTCCCCTTTGTTTTGTGGATTGGGAAAGAAAGTTGGCAAATGAATAGACTGATTACGAGCCACACTGGATACCACCTTGGGTATGAAGGATGGATTGGTCCTGAGTGACACCCTGTCCGCATGAAAGATGATGAAAGGCTCCACTGCCATAAGGGCCTGTAACTCAGAAATCCTTCTAGCTGAAGTGATTGCAAGATGGAAGGCTGTTTTCCAAGAAAGAAATTCTTAAGTCTGCAATAGCAGATGGCTCGAAAGGAGGTAGAGCGAGTTTCTCCAATACAAAGTTAAGGTCCCAGGCAGGGGTTGGAACTCTCCTGGGTGGTCTCAAGATTTTGGCCCCTCTGAGGCACTGCTTGAGCAAAGGATGAGAGAAGAGGGGAGGTTTTGTGTTATAATGTGCTGAAATGGCTGAGGCGTGGATTTTAATCGAGGAAAAAGACAGGCCCTTGTGAAGCATCTCAGTTAAGTATTGTAAAATCTGAGGTAAATTGGGCGCTGCTGCGCTCATTCCTTGAGATTGATTCCAAGCACAAATCTTTTCCATTTGTCAGAATAAGATTTTCTAGTACTAGGTCTTCTCGTCTCCAAGATGACATCCATCACAGCCTTGCTGAGGGATGCTAAGGGTGAACTTAAGTGATTAGCCAAGCTGCAATGTTCGATGTTGGGAGCTGAAGGTGCAGAATCTGGTTCTCCTGCTGAGACAGTAAGGTAGGTGTCTGAGGCAGGTGCCATGGTGATATTTGTGACACACTGCGAAGGAGCGGGTACCAGTGTTGGCGTGGCCAGTCTGGAGCAATCAAAATCATTCTTGGTTTGTCCTGTTTGACTTTTAACAGAACTTTGCAGAGTAAAGGCAGAGGTGGAAAGGCATAGACTAATAGGTTTTCCCAGCTGAAGGACAGAGTATCCACTTTCCAGGCTTTTTTGTGGGGAATCCTTGTGCAAAATTTGTCCAACTGGTAGTTCCGGGGGGAGGCAAATAGATCTATGTCTGGGCTCCCCCATTTGCTTGTCAACATGTTGAAAATCCATGGTTCCAGTCTCCACTTGTGTGGGTCCATGAGACTTCTGCTTAGACCTTCTGCCAGTGTATTTAATTTTCCTGGCAGGAATTGAGCTTGTAGGTGCACTTGGTAGCTCAAGGCCATGTTCCACAATGCAGTGGTTAGTCTGCAAAGGGGGTAGGAATGTGTACCCCCCTGCTTATGTACCACATAACCGCAGTGTTGTCCGTCTTTACCATTAGTTGTCCTGGAAGAACCATTAGTTGTCCTGGAAGAATGTAGTCCTTGAAGGCTGTCCGAGCATTCTGTACAGCTAACATTTCTTTTTGACTGACATGTAGGTGCATTTGATTTGGGTTCCATTTGCCCTGAATGCACTTCCCTGTCAGGTGAGCCCCCCCATGCATAGTCTGATGGGTCTGTAGTTAGGGTTTGGGCGGCAGGGGGTAGTATGAATGGCAGTCCCTTGTTTTGGTAGCAGGCATCTGCCCACCATAGGAACTTCAGGCGTAGGAAAGGTATAATAGGAATCATTGTTTCCAGGCTGTGACAATGTTGATTCCATAAACTTTTTAAGTACCACTGACGTTTCCTCATATGCAGTCTTGCATACAGAACTAGAAGAATGCAGGCGGCCACGAACCCCAAGGCTTGCAGAATTTGTCTTGCAGATAGCAGGGTTTTTGTGGCCACTTGTTTGAAGTAAGTTACCAAATGAATTTGCTTCTCTGGTGTGAGGAAAGCCATCTGGGCAGTTGTATTCAAGCTTGCACCCAGGAA
Source organism: Protopterus annectens (assembly GCF_019279795.1). Taxonomy (NCBI): domain Eukaryota; kingdom Metazoa; phylum Chordata; order Ceratodontiformes; family Protopteridae; genus Protopterus; species Protopterus annectens. The sequence continues at coordinate 1,140,162,532 of NC_056741.1, read as the reverse complement.
TGTAATCTGTTGAGAGGGTACCAGTTGTGATTTCTTTTCATTTATGGTGTACCCTAAACAAGTTAGAACCCTTTTTACAAACGCCAGATGATTTAGAAGTATGGCCTGGTTTTCTGCCTGAATTAGACAATCCAGGTATGGATATATATGAATATTTCTTTGCCTGCAAAATGCAATTACTAGAGCAAGGCAGTTTGTGAATACCCTGGGCGCAGTAGACAAGCCAAAGGGCAGTTGCAGAGAACTGATCATGCAAGTAGCCTGCTTTGAAGCGAAGGGATCTTCTTCAAGATTCCCTGATTGGGATATGCAGGTAAGCTTCTTTTAAATCTAGAGTTGCCAAACCAGGCATCTTTGCCTAGCATAGGAAGTAACTGGTGAAGAGTTAGCATTTTGAATTTTGGAATGTCCAGAAAGGTGTTTAGAGTAGACCGGTCCAGAATTGGACGCCATGATTTGTCTTTTCTGGGTACCAGGAATAGCCTGGAATAGAAACCTTTTCCCTTTTCCTCTTCTGGTACCGGTTGAGTAGCCCCCATGTTTAAGAGGGGAAGTACTTGTTTCTGAGCCTCTGCCCACTGATTTGGGGGCAGGTCTGACCATCTGTTTGGTGTTGGCAATGTGTGGAAATGAAATCTGTATCCCTGGGACACTACATTTAAAACCCACTTGTCCTGGGTTATGAGTTTCCAGTTTTTTGCATGAAAAGCAATCTTTCCTCTGAAAGGGGCGGCTGAAAGGTAAGTGCTTGGTAATTTTAAAGGAAAGTCATTGAGACTGCTTACCATAGGGGGTGTCTTGTTATTTCCAGCTTTGGAAGTGGAGGCCCCCCATTGCTTAGATCTGAGAGTCCCCTGGGACTGAAACCTGGTGCTTTTGGTGTGTCTGGATTTGGCTTGAGAGGATCTGGAAGGAGCTGAAAAGGACCATTTCTTGGTAGGCCAGTGCCTACAAAATCTTGGAGGTTGCACTTGTAAGAAATCTTTTACAGTTTGCATAGATTTAGCTTTATCTTCCATCTTTTTTTAAGACTTCTTCAGCCTTATTGCCAAACAGGCGGCACTGATTTAAAGGAGCATCCAACAATTTTGCTTTAACATGATCAGGCAGAGATTGCTCCTTAAGTCAAGCATGCCTTCTAAGCACAGAGCCAGTAACAGCAGCCCTGCAAGAGGCCTCTAAAGAATCAAAACCACACTGCAAAGTATGTTTTCCAACTTGTTCAGCAGAATGCAATAAATCTTGTAAATCTTTATTTTCCACAGAGTCAGAAATCAACATAATTTTCTGTTTAAGCAGTCCAATAATATGCTGTTGATATTTTAACATATGAAATTGGCAGTTTAAAGCCCTGATAGCCAAGGTTGCAGAAGTATAAACATTTTTACCCCGTCTATCCAGTTCCCTGAAGTCTCTAACAGAAGGGGTAGGATTTTTAGCAGTAGAAGCCTTAATACCCTTAGGCCCTTGAGAAATGGTTTCAGGATCTGCAACAGGATTTTTTAAAATGAACTTGTGGGACTCAGGAACCCTGCAGTATCTGTCAGGTTTACAAGGAGCTGGAGGCAGGGAATCAGGGGCCATACTGGATTCCGAAAACACATCATCAACAATGTCTAGTACAGGAGGTATAGCCAAAGGCCTATGGTGAGGTAAAAGAAGAAAATTCCTAAGCCTCTTTTTTGAATCAGAGAATTCATGACTTTCCCAGTGGAAATGCTCCCGTAAGGTATGTAAAGTTTCACCAATAGAGAAATCCTTGGGGGGGGGGGGGGGGGGGCAGAGGGAATGGAATCCTCTGCATCAGAATCCTCATAGGTAGGTATGGACAAATCCAGGTCATTAAAAAGTCAGAAGAAACAGAATCCTGATCAGAAGATTCATAGTTAAGCTCAGGCCTAGGCCTCTTAGAAGGGGGGGGGGGGTTGACTGCCCCTGATTAGAGTAATTAGATCTTCAGCCATTTTGATCATTTGTTTTTTAGGCATAGGGGCCTGAACATGCGGCCTGGGCATCGTTTTTTTCAACATAGATCAAGATTTAGGCCTTAGTATTGAAAGTGGAGTTGGTTTGATATGCAAGTCTGTAGGCCTGAATACACCCTCAGAAGCCAGTGCCTGCACAGCGGCTCCGGACCCATCCAAGATAGAGACATCCGTAGGTTCCATAGATGAAGTATCTCGCGACATACCGGACTCCGAATGGGTCTCAGTAGAGGCCTGCGAGTCAGAAGTAGCGGGTATCAGGGGCTGCGAAAGCGCCTCACTGAGTACCGGCAAAAATGGCGACTGACTTAGGAGAAGCGTCGTCAGTTTTGGATCTCAACGGCCTGTCTCTGTCTTTATCTTTTCGTTTTTTTGAAATCCCGGTAATCGGATGGCTAACCGACGTCATTTCTGGATAACTAAACAGAGAAATGAAATATTTAGAGGCAAAAATGTACCGACGACGGATAGTGCACTAATTAAATAAAGCACAAAATAGACAGCAAGGTACGTTCGTGGTCAAGGCCTAGGCAAGGAATACAGTACAGATGTAAATTCTTTATGAGGTATTTGCTTTCCACAAGTAATGCAATTATTAACTTTTACTGACATCGGTAAGGAGCAAGAAAAAGTTTCCCCAATGGGGTACTTAGTTTTAAGTTGAAGACTTCGGTTCTGAAACTCGAAAACGAAAATTTCAGGATTCGGTCGACCGGCACTTGCAAACTGCTTCTGTTTCGGGCACTGCACGGCAAGAAAGACTGAAGTAATGATGTCGGCTGCATATTTTGTACCCCTGATAACCTGACGTCATGGAAGAAGGGACAGCAACTGACTCAAAACCCAAGACTTTGTTAATTAGGCTGACTGAGGGCAACCTGCCAGCAGATTACCCAAATGTAATGACTGCAACAGTGAAACACGAAGAACATCTCACTTTAAACACTCTTAAATATGTTAACACACTTTTTATACATATATTATTTACAAAGATACAAGACATGCCAAAAGGCACTTAGGAAAGTAAAGAAGAGCACATCCTAATGCCAGCGAATTTCTATAAATTGAGCGGGAGGAGGACAGGCAAAAGGCTATAACCAAGTTAGATAAACTGTAAGAAGCTAAAACAGTTACTCAAAGTTTCCAATACAAAAATCAAACTTCACTCTCATGACTTGAGAACAAGATCTGCGTTTTGACACTGCGGAGGTAAACAAGCTCCGAGTTGGGGGTGAAAGAGCATTACGTGAATAGAGCATTCTGATTCTAAGTCTTGTAAATGCGGCAGAGTCTGATCCAAGGATAGGATCCATAACCCATTCATGAGGAAGAATGAAAAGGACATCATCAGATCGAATTCCTTGTCAAGTACAGCATCCCACATTTCAGCCTTAAAGGAACACTCCGGGCTCCAACACAAATTAACTCAACCCTGAGTCTTTTTCTTTCCCTGCAAACTCATCCCAGCCATCATCAGTTACCAGAACACAACAAAAAGTTTTCCCCGTCTACATTTCTGCCTTTTCCTAGCGTAGGGCAGGAAAGCCCATCCCCCATTCTTTGGTATCGCATGCTTTCTGTCTCAGTTGGTCTGCACCTTCCTGACGTACCTTCGACACAATCAAATCAGTAGTCCCATCTCGTGCTGATCCTCCCACACTGTGACATCGACATTATTCAGACCGGCCCATGTAGCAGTTGCTATAAAGTTCAGCAAAACTTATTGTGGAACTCTACTCCGTCCACTGTTTCTAATCGGAAGAGAAACACCATCAGCTCAACTAACTTCTCCAGCCAGTTCTTCGGCAACAGACAGAATCAGCTCTAATTAATTAGGTAAGTTCCTAAACTATATGTAACTATCTGCCGACAACGTATATTTGTCCTTTGGTTCTCGTTTCTTTGTACAGGTATGTAGTGATCTCCACAAGGTTTTATCCAACTTCCCTGGTGCAGTCAGTGCATGTATGTATATGAGTGTTTCTGTCTGCATGTATGTGAGTGAATGCGTGCATGAAAGCAGTATGCATGTCTGTGTGAATGCAGAATAGGCTGAGTTTGCATGCATGTGAGAAAGTGAACAGTGCAGGAGAGAATGCGGATTGCGTGCGAGAAAACAGTATGTATGGATGTCTTTGAGCATGCAGGTAAGGTTGTGTGTGTGTTTATGACTGCAGAAATCAGGGTTAATGTGTGTGCCTGAACACAAGCTACTAATGTGTGCGAGAATGCTTAGTGCATGCATGGTAGCAGTGTATATCTCTGTGTGAATTGCGAAAAGGGTGTGTGTGCTTGTGTGTTTTTAGTTACCCATGCATGAGAGAATGAAGTGTGTGTGTAAGCAGAATGTCTGTGTGTATGAGAGAGAAGTGTGTGTCATACATCCTTCCCTTTACATAGAGAGCAGGGGGTTGTAGAGCTAAGTGTAATAAGCCGATCGCTTACAATGTATCGATCGGCTTATTACTCTAAAGTCCTTTTTTTATTATGTTTTTTTTTTTTTTGGGCTTTCATTCTAGCTTAGGGGTTAGGTGCTGCCTGAAATGACTGAGCAGGGACATGTAGCAGTCACTGTAGTAAGCCGATCGCTTACAAAGTAACGATCGGCTTATTACTGTGAAGTTATTTTTTATTTTATTTAATTCTAGCCAGGAAGCTGTTAAATGGCAGAGCAGGGGGGTGTAGCAGTCACTGTAGTAAGCCGATCGCTTACAAAGTAACGATCGGCTTATTACTGTGAAGTATTTTTTATTTTATTTAATTCTAGCAAGGAATTTCTTTAAATGGCAGAGCAGGGGGGTGTAGCAGTCACTGTAGTAAGCCGATCGCTTACAAAGTAACGATCGGCTTATTACTGTGAAGTACTTTTTTATTTTATTTAATTCTAGCATGGAATTTTTTAAATGGCAGAGCAGGGTGGTGTAGCAGTCACTGTAATAAGCCGATCGCTTACAAAGTAACGTCGGCTTATTACTGTGAAGTACTTTTTTTTTTTTATTTAATTCTAGCCTGGAACTTTTTAAATGGCAGAGCAGGGGGGTGTAGCAGTCACTGTAATAAGCCGATCGCTTACAAAGTAACGATCGGCTTATTACTGTGCAGTTCCTTTTATTTCTTTTTTAGTTGTTTTACTTCTAAGCAATAAGGAATACAAGAACTGCTGCAGTTACTTACTCTCGTGGTAGGTGGTCAGAATGCTTGGGATAACTTGTTATTGTGAGAAAGTATCAATATAGCGCTCAGGTTGAATTAACAGATATGCAGCGTCTCTTACAGCTGATGTTGGGAGTGGACACTACAGGAAAGAAAAGTAGTTGATCTGCAAAACACATTACATGCCCAATCTGATAAATTAGTGCGCAGTTTTGTATTGGACTCTCTATGATAGAGACCTGAGTTATACACACTAAATCTGAAACGTTCCTTCTTCAAAGCAGCGGAACTGCCTTAAACCCAAGTTGCTGTGATTGAGTTTAGTTATTTCTATTAATTTCCCCTTGTTTACAAACAAATCTCCAAGAGGACTTGTATGGTAAAAACGTAGATTTGAAGTCTATGCATTCATCATCGGCATTTGACTTCATGCCAATCATCATCACCATTTTCAGTGGATAAGAACATTTTCTCTTTCTTGGTCCCATTACACCATGAATAATGTTGATAAGCTTTACAGGAGGTTGAGACATGCCATCTTTTGTGTAGCTTATCCCAAACACAGCAGAAAACTGCTGCATCTTCGTGAGTAGTTTAGTAGTATTGATGTAGCAGTCCATTCTTTGCAGGCAGTTTTCGAAGTAAAGTAACACTGAAAAGAGGAAATAGGATCATAAAGCAGTCAAGCCGTGTGATGAGGTTAAATGCGAAAGCAGTATGTACCGCTCGTATGTATTATTTTCGTTCATTACTCGCTTTAAATTTGTAATTTTTTTGGGGTAACAAAAACAAATGTAGAGTAAAAAAATGAATGCAGAATACTAGCAGAGTCCTGATCAGAAATCAGTCATTATGTTACATGTGCTTACACGTTTCTGTAGTGGGCGTATGTGCAATCACATACAGTGCTATACTGTAACAAGTGTTTACTTGTAGTTTGCAGACAGTTTGTCATATTGTGGAACAGATGCCTAGTCATTAGGGTTACCAACTGTCCCTCGTCCCTCTTTGGGCAGTTGTGTGGCAAATGTCCTGAGATTTTAGGACAAAAAATATTTCCCAAATTTCTTTAATAGTTGCATAAAACAGTTATTTTGTATTTTAAACACTTGAATGTTATAAAAAATAGCATAAACAACTCAATTGCTGCAATAAGAAGCTTTTATTTTGACAAAAAGTGAAGTTCTGTCCTCTGCACTGGTGGATATACAGTAAATATAATGAGAATGGTTGTTCAGTTATGAATTAGAGCTACTGTACCATTTAATGAAAAATAGTTCTATGTTCCTGCTTTTCGTGGACATGTTTGAGTTTGATTCTTCAAGTTTGCTTTGTCTGTATAACATTTGCAGTTTTCTGGTTAAAGCTGTCAAATAATTATTTTAATTGCTTCACTGGAACTAAGAATCTTAGGTTTATATTTCCTATATGATGAGCAGCAAACAGACACTTCCTGATTCTGAGTCATGTGATGATACAACTGGTTGATAATGGTGTACTGTACTGTATTTGTATTGGTTATATACAATTGTACTGTTGCCATTTTCTTGGTAAAATGAGGCCCTTGTGGGTGATAAATAATATCGGGAACAACCCTCCCTATTTGTGGCATCAGGCGTCAGAATTTCCCTTGGTGGTTTGTTATTTTCCCTAGTGCCCAACTAGTTAGACATTATTAATTACTTGTTTACATGCTAGCATAGTCTTTGTTATTCATCTATCATCAGTACAATAACCACGCCTATGCCTGCACAGTCATTGTTATTTTTTTGATGATAGAATGATTATAACTATCTTCAGTTTTTAACATGCATTTGTTTTCAAGATATTTATTTGCTTAAGGGTCACACTACTTTTTCTTTTTTCTTTTTTTACTTAACACATTTTAGACACCGTCACCCTTAAGCCCAAATCATGGATAGTTGAGGGGTATGATGCCTTGTGTATGAGTATGTCTCAACTCAACCTGACTTTTACTTAGATTTTAGCTCTGTCCCTCTTAATCCCTCCTAAACTGGTGGCTTTTGGAGAAAAGGTGCTGCATTAAACTTAAATAATGATAATAATTAGTGTTATGGACTTTATTTCAGAAAATATATATAAATATATATATATATATATATATATATATATATTCACGTAAAAAAAAAACTTTGCTAGAATCTCCTTGTGTTCTGACTGAGTGTGCTTCTCAAACAATCTGGAAATATAGAGCTGATAAATATTTTTTGGCACTTTTCAACTAGTCAGCATTGAATAAAACATGTACTTGACCAGACACATACAACAGCTGGAACATTTTTAAAACTTCCTTACTAGAAGAATCAAGTATCTAAACACATTGTCTTATACAGATCACCTTACAACCCTATCACTATACATGATCTCCTACAGGTTACTGAGCAGGAGTGGCCTTAGGTCAACTGGTGCCCTAGGCAAAATGGCTCCATGGCACCCCTACCACACCATCTGGTGCCCCCATCCTGTCTACCTACACCAAATAAATATGCCTAAGTCCGGCTATGTTACTGAGAGATGATCTATGTCTGGCATACAAAGCATCCTTGGATCCAGCACTGATGGACCTTTTGGACATCCACAAAACGAACAGTATCAGAACCATTAGATCCAAGGATTTAAATTTTGCTTGTGACATAAATAGGCCATGTTGATGAGACACAAATGTGTCTCAGAGGGTCCCCATGCACTGGAACAAGCTTCCCATCCATGTTAAGCAGAGTCCATCCCTAGACCTATTTAAGCATAACTTTGACCAATAGGTGGGAAATTGGAATTCATTCCTGTTGCCATCTATCCGTTTTTTTCTGGACTATCCACAATCAAATCAATTTTCTGGTAGTCAGGAAAACACTGTACAAACCAGTATTCTGTTTCATAAACTATCAGTGTTTGTTAAATTGGCTGATTAACTATGCTTTTTGACAGAAAACCCTAGTCAATCGGCTGAAAGCAGGCATCCAGAACAGAAAAAGAGGGCATTCCCATCAGGTGATGTCACAAAATGGGCAGAGCATGGATGGGAGAGGGGTGGGGATGGGTGGAGTTATGGTTGATGTGAGGGGTGTGTCTTAATTCGGTTTTAGTCACAAAGAAATCTGGCAACCCTAACTACTGTGCCAGTTTTTTATGACTAACTCCGCAATATTGCCCTCTATTCTTTTTTAATAGCCTTCCTCCATTACTTTCAAGCTACCATGCTATGCATGTATCTAACACATTAACTTCCCCTCGAGCTCTTCTAAACTATATTTCCATCACCTGTGTTTCTTTTCTTTGTGATTTACAAAATGCTTCTCCGCACCCCACAGATTAGTGTATTTCCAATTAAACGTTTGGCTTTTGTCTGTAAGGATCTTGGTTCTTAACAATTTCATATAACTTAGTGTTGTTGTATTACTTTTATGGTGTAACTTAATTGTACATTGAAGTTTGTGCCTTTTGAGAGTTGTCCGACTGTCTACAGTAAAGAGTGTTCTGGTAATTACCAGACCTTGCAGTATTTTTGTGCATTGTTTTATTTTTTACATAGCTGCATTATCTGTAAGTAACTGAGCCAAAGAGTATGAGAGCAGAGTCTTGTTTGCTTTGAAGTAGTATGGGTAAATAGCAATGGAATTAATTGAAATCCTTGCATCAGACAGTTAATTATGGCTGGCTTTGTAGTAAGCTGCTACTAGAGTAGGACCCACGTTTTACAAATCAATATCAAGGATTTTTTATGACAATTAGTGGGGCTTCAGTGGTCTACTGAGAAAGACAATTTCCTATTTGAACATTTCTTATTATATTGACTTTCATGTGGGGGGGTGACCTTTGGATTAAGTATCTTGTGATAATTATTCACGGCTGAATTTTGGGTTCAGCTGTCAGTATTTTTTGGAGGCAACTATATACTGAAACTTGCATGGTAAGTTTCATGTTGTAAAGACTACTATGGTTTTGTTGCATTGCTTTGGACTTGTGCTACTTTCTGGGCACACAACTAGGATAAGGTGGAATACATGGTTTATGACAATCCCTGCACGAGCACCACTTCCCTGATTTCCATAATTTTAATACTGTATAGTGAATGTGAAAATGACTGATGGAATAGTTTCATAATTTAGTGCCCTTGGGTTTTGTAGTTTGGAATGCAGGGTCTGTTTAGTGACAGAGAGAGCAGGAGTCAAGAGTTTATGCAGGACATCCTGAAGTAAAAAGAGGATCTAATTATGCGCTGTGGTAATGAAGGGTTTGCATGTTTTTTGGAAGGCTGTAACAACTGATGCACTGTTACAGTTTTGTTATTGTCAGATGTAAAAATGTCTATAGAAAAAAATTAAGTCACCAGTGTACTTGAGGAAATATTGCCTGAAAGAGAGACTGCTGTACTTGTGAATCCTCCAGTATTTTCAATGCACGTCAGGAAGATTTATGAAAGACTATCTGCACAGCAGATTTCAGCAACATGGATGTAGCAGGTGCAGTTCACATAGAAGATTATGCAGGTGTATTCATGTTTCAGTACTCTGCGTAGCTGCAGTGTCAGGTGCGTACTGGCTCCTATCTTAACAAATGGGTGGTAAAGGAGACTGGGGGTTGGATGACAGCATAACATCTCATAGCTGTGTCAAAGGTTAACTAGTGTAAAGTCTTAACCAGTCAGCACCCTCTGTTCACTTGCAGTCCTGGAATTAAGAGTTGTCAGAATTACCAGTATCGTCTGAATATTTCCTGGCGTTAATGTTGAACTGGCAGATCTTTCAACATCACCTGAATATTTCCAGATGCTTTTTATAACAGCAAAATGGTAGTTAAAGCCTCTGTTTCAGCATAGACTAGCAAAAATCACAAGTAGCACAGATGGTATAATATACTGATTACCTTTTGGAATTTGTTTTTATCAGAATTATATATACTCCTGAGCACAGCACCGACCTAACTGGGATACTGAAAACACTGTTTGATTACTGACCCCACTGATTCACTATTCCTAACACCAGATTTCCATTGGTTCATGAGTAGGAATCATTCAGTCATGAATTAATGATGATTCCACATGTTAATTCTCCAAAACAAAAATCTACTCTTTACACATCGGCGAAGCACAGTATCTGTAAATTCCCTCTCTAGATCTCTGTATGGGTTTAAGCATTATATAAATAACATTTTCTTAAGGATCTGCCTTTTCCTGTAAGTGTTATGACCCTTGTGTAAGTTACCCAAGAAGGTAGATGTGGAAGTTCATTCTATGTTCAGAAACATAATCTACAGTGGATGTAGCAGAGCAGGAAATATCCATCCTTTACCTGGAACAATGATCACACCAGTGATGCTGTATTTGTCCAACCCTTAGTAGAGTTAATCACTGAAGGCATCTTTGTCAGTTTGTTTGCCATCTGCAAAGCACTATGTTGTATTTATAGACTGACAGTCCTTCATCACAGTTCTGTGGAGCCATTACAAACCTGACCAGTAAAACCTGATTTTCTGCAATATATAGCCAGCGTCTAGGGGCAAGAGGATGACATGGTTTTGTCCATACCTTGAGTATCTTGCAGATTGCCCCAGCAATAATAGATAAAGCCACTACCCTAGGTGCAAATTTGATTCCCCATCCATTATCTAAACTACAGATGAATAGTACCAGGGAAGGGCCCTGCTTAATTTGAATAGGAAGCCTGTTCCAAAGAAGGGGGCAACATGTTTTGTTTGAGTTGCTGACTAAGTTGAGATCCCTAGATTGGGTCACCTTGGTGCTGTTTAACCTGCGGATGTGTAGCACTGCCATCAGGGCTGGATTTTGTCTTGAAGTCAGGCATAGGTCACCCCTTAATAGTTAGGCTAAAAGCCCTATCCCTTTATTTTGTCTCCTGCATAGGGTAGGTTGACACCCATTATATTCTTTGAGTAGCTTCGGAGGTCATTCCAGCCTGTAAGTGCCTAGTCGAGTACATACCCAATGGAGTGTTGCACTCTGTTATTGCGCTGAGGGGATAGTACAGCTGGAGTAACATATCCTTGGGTCTAGATGACATACCCTTATAAGTTGTGCCACATAGAATTTTCACCACTGTGGACACATGGCAGTTACAGTTCAGGTTACTGTCACTCTCTACACCTAGATCTCTCACCTCTGAGTCTACTCTTACGTGTGTGCTATTGATATTGTAATTCATATGGAAATTTGACTTCCCAAAAGGTATGATGATGCATTTTTTCGTATTTAGTTTTAGGCCATGTTTCTGGCACCAAACATTTGTCTGATGTAGACCTTCCTGAAGGATATCTGCATCGGGGTTTTCAGTGATTGCCCCCCCCCCCCAACTTGCAGTCATTGGCAAACCTTGTCATCCAGAGGCCTTCCAGTTTAGCCTTGACTTTAGAAAAAGGCTGTTCCAAATGGGAGTGGTCCCAGCACTAAGCCCTGTGGCACACCACTGGTGACTGGCTTCTTACTGGATATGGATTCACCCACTTTAATAAACATGTGCTCTGTCCGTGAGTCAGTTGGCAATCCATCTGGTGCTAATGGTATTTATGCCTAGTTTTGTGCATTTATTTATAATACCCCAATGGGAAATTGTCATATGACTTGGGCAGATCGAAGTAGGCATTATGTACTGTTTTACCATCATCTATGGCCTTGGTAACTTCTCAAACAAGTCCACCAGGTTAGATTGGGTAGGCCTGACCTGCCCATGATAAAGCCAACTTGGTTTGAGTCCTGTATGTGGTGGTCTCTTCCCTGGCCTTGCATGTAAGAGGAGTCAAACTTGTGGGCATGTAATTTCCCAGGTGAGTTGATGTTCCTCATTTATTTTTTTATATTTGTTGACCGGGAGTGTCCGACTGGACGTAGGTCCATTTTCAGTGTAGGCCTGGGGAGAAAATCTCCACAGTTACAATAAACAGACAGTAGTTACATTGGATTACATAGCTATTAACAATTTACATATCAATTACTTACTTCATATTTACAGATGAAGAACATAGTCCATCAGTAGACAAAGTACAGTTGTGTACACCTACCATAAATGTACATGTTGGAGTGTCTTCACTGTTGCAGTCATAACTGTAGGGGTGATCCTGCCGGCAGGCATCCCGAGGTCGGCCAGAATTCCAAAGTCTGGGTCCGGCGTTGACTGTACCAGCAAGTACCCTGACGTCAGAACGCAGAGGTATAAAGCTGAAAGCCGACGCCATCTTCTCCAGCCTTTCTTGCCCCAGATGTCAGGAGCCCACAAAAAAACAGTGTCCAAAAAGGAACACAAATACACCTCAAAAGAAGCAAAAGAGAAAGCAAACAAAAATAAGAGGGGACTGGAGGGAGGGAAACACAGACTGCAACAGTGAAGACACTCTAACATCTACATTTATGGTAGGTGTACACAACTGTACTATGTTTCTCCATTTCTTGTTACTGTTGCAATTATTTCTGCATACATACTGTAACAGCATAGCACAGAGTACCTATATATTTAATCCTGAAACAATAAGCCTAGATACTATTTTTTTCATGATTCTAAGCCTTTTGGAAATTTAAGTTTTGTGATCCTCTTTACTCTTACATGAGCCAGGGTTCCAAAGCAGATATCTATGAATGTTCTCATGCAGAAATATGTAATGTATATAATGATGCATGTATGACTTCATATATATATATATATATATATATATATATATATATATATATATATGTATATATATATATATATATATATATAGACAAGCACATATGGAGTGATACATACCTGTGTGCACATGCATGCCTCTGAATGCACAAGAATGGTGTTGAATATGCAACCAGTATGTAGCATATTACTGGAGTTAACACACTTGTCAGCATGGGAGTTGAAATGCCTTTAGTGGAAGTATTGAATGCAATATATTTTCCATAGAAACAACCATATAAAACAAGGCTCTACATTAACAGGAGACTAATGGCTGGGGGGAACATGTCAAGCATTCCCTTCAATGAGGAACAGACATTTGGAAAAGTTTATTATCACACACAGCTATGTTCACCATGACCATTTAATTAGCCTGTGGAACTCAGTAAAATAAATATTTACTTTACAGTTTAAGAGCAGTCCTATGACTCATCAGAAAGAATAAGTGATCATTTGAACCCTCTATTGAAAATGTTTTTATATATCCTGAAGCCCAGCAACTATATAACTACATGTTATATACTACTCAAAGATCATTCATCTGCTGAGAAAACATTTACTACACAATTACATATGCAGCTTTGGGTAAAATGAAAAATAGTAAAGAGGTGTTAGCAGTCCTTCAACCCCTGACTGTGCTGAATGCCTTTAAGTGAAGACTAGACAAGTTGTCCTCCTTTCTTTATAGTTATCTGTCTCCAGTTGAGTGTTTACACATGAAAGACCTCTATCACCTTGCTAACTGGCTCCCTGGTATTCAATCCTATCCAAGTCACCTTAGCTGGAAAGTTGTCTGTCTTTGTTATTCAGTCATTTCACAGTCACCTTGGCTTTATTGTTGTCTGTCTCTACTTGAGTATTTCCACATTAAAGACCCTTATGTTCCTAAATGGCTTCCTAGTATTCAGTCCTTTCTTATTCAGGTTCACTTGATAGTTGTCAGTCTCTGTTTTACAAATTTAAAATAAATGCTATATCTTGCATGTGAAAAGGCTTTCTCAACATTCACTCATTTAGTAAGGCACCCTAAGACGTGATGAAAATTAAACTTTTCAAAATGTACACGAGCCAATACTGAAAGTTTTCTATGTAGTATGCACTGATGGTTAGGTGAGTGTCATAAAATTAAAGTACATATTTACACCACAATGCATGTAGCTCTGTTATTTATTTATTTTTTTTCTAGCACAGCAACCCCATCCCCATACAAACCAGTCTTTTTCACGGTACTCGACATGTTGGTGACACACAGATGTAGCATACAGATTGTGTGGTGGCCAGAACCAAGGGAAATAGATTGACTCTAGTCAAATTTGAATTGGATGCTTGGATAACTATCATGCTTACTTCTGCAACCAACAGCTGTGTGTGTGTATGTATGTATGTGTATATATATATATATATATATATATATATATATATATATATATATATATATATATATATTTTTATATATAATTTTTAACATTTATATACACATACATTCAAAGTAGATATAAACAGTGTGTAGGCAGTAAAAGGGTATATAGCAAATTAGTATTTATGAAGACTAATTGAGGTGAAAAAGTAACGAAATTAAAAAGTTTTTTTACGTTCATAGATGAGTAGTACACTCATGGGCCTGGAGCCTTTACAAGCCTAGCCCAAATGTATAACCATATTATCGTGCCATCTACCCTTACTTAACAATGCCTCTGTGCTCGGCTTGACCTCAGAGACATCAGATTGGAAGCAGTGCTTCGTGACTTAGTTACAAGTTGCGATAATTACCGAATATGCTTTCATTTTATAACTGAATTAGGGTTGGTACATGGGCAGGGCTGTGTGATGCTTTAATTTTATTTACAATATATTGACTGGCGTAGAGCCTTGATGTGTATGGACCATCGTTTGGCTCAGTCAAGGAAAAGAAGAATATCAAGTAGCAATAAGCAATGCAGAGAAGTAGAAAATACAATATGTAACAAGAAAAGTGTCAGAATGTACATGACGGTATTACAAAGAAATTGCTACTTCTAATAAGGGGTTTAGTATTGCACAGTAAGCAAATGGTCAGTATCAATATGCAGTTTTAGGAGCAGGCCTAATGTAGATCACTAGGGGTATATTATCATAGTGGGATGACAACCTCTTATCTCTTTTGCATTGACAAAGTTGGGTGGTCTGAGCCTTCCCTGATCACATTTTGAGTCTTGCTGATCTCATCCAGTTTTCCTTTAATTTCATACATTTATTCCATGATGCTTCTTAATGCTGTTCAGGCCCTGCAGGAGTTGAAGTGCATCCTGGGAAGCAGTTCAGCTTAAGGCAGAGGAACAATTCTGGACTGGATGTCAGTCCTTTACATGGTGTGCATATTTGACTTGCAGACACAGTCACTGACACATGAAATGGGTTACCTTTGAGCAACTTTGAGTATTGCCAGGTCACATCTCTGTATATCACTGAGATGTGGGAGAAGACTAGATACTCTTGAGAAAACCTATGTCGACAGACGGAGGGGCATGCTGATTTCACACATGAAGCATGCCAGGTGGAAACTAAACTGAATTACCTAAGACTGACACAGTAATTCAGTTCTTAATAAGAATTTACACGCAATTTTGTTGATGTTGTAACAAGATAGGCTTTGTCGAGGTTTTTGCTCATTCATGTTGCTTGTTTTATCCATATCAGGATTGCATGGAATCAAACTTGTCCCAGCAAGCAGTGGATATAAGGCAGGAAACGGCACCTTATGGGATACCATTTCATCTCAGACTCACTCAAACACTTACCTACTATGTATTCAACTAGAGACTGAGTATTGCCACTTCACATACCTGCATGTCTTTAGTATGCAGGTGAACGGAAGTCCCTAACAAAGTACCCACTCCGACATTGGGAGCACATGCACACTGTAGATGAAGTTCTTTGAAATGTGGCTTTATTACCGCTGTGCCTTGGGGTCTACCTTGTCTATTTCCTTATTGATTTTTTGCTGTTCTGAATGCATTTATTATTCGGTGGCACAGTGGTGAAGCGGTTAGTTGTCACATCAGAGCAAAAGGTCCTCTGGTTTGATTCTCGGCTGGGCTGCCTTCTGTGCCGAGTCTGCATGCCCACCCTATGTTAGTGCGTGTTTCCTCCAGGTGCTCCGGTTTCCTTCCACATTCCAAAGACATGCATCTGGAGCATTTCTACCCGTGCCTCCATTGAAAATTGATTCCGTCCCATTCATAATGGGTCTAATGAGGGATGAGTACAGTGGGACAATGACCTATTTTTGTTCTGGATGAAAAGCCCTTGGTGATGAGATGTGCCACATAGAAGGATTTCCTGACTGTTGTGGCAATGTGGTTATTGAGGGTGAGACCACTGTCCACCTGTGTCCCTAAGTCTCTTATCACACTTTCGGTGTTTAGTGTACTTCCACCTATGTGGTAATTCATGGGTACATGTTTTTTCCTAAAGGGGATAACTATACATTTCTTGGCCTTCAGCTTGAGCCCATGGCTCTGGCACCAAGCATCTGTTTCTGTAATGCCCTTTTGCAGAGTATCCATATCATTTGGGGATTCAATTATGGCTCCCAGTTTGCAGTCATCTGCAAACTTTGTTAGCCAGAGTCCCTTAGTGTTGGCCTGTACTTCAGAGAAGTAGATGTCAAACAAGAGCGGTCCCAGGACTGAACCCTGAGGTACATCACTTGTCACTTGTCTGGAGCTGGATTAGGAGTCAGCTACTGTTAGAGTGGGTTCTGTCAGTAAGCCAGTTGGCAACCCATCGAGTGATGTAGGGATTAATGCCCAGCTTAGTAAGTTTATCTATGATTCCAGAGTATGGGGTGGTGTCAAAGGCCTTGGCGAGTTCCAGATCGGCTGTGTGGACTGTCTTACCCTCATCCACCGCTCTGGAGACTCATTCAAAGAAGTCTATTAGGTTCAGGAGACTAGATCAGAGTGGAATGGGAATAGCATTGGACAGACACTAGCACAGAGGGGGTAGTCTAAATTGGAACAGGCTGACCTGAGGGGAAATAATAAGAGCCATATCGACAGTCTTCATAGAGGCCGCAGAAATCTGGACAGTGTGTTTGCAGAAGTGCAAGGTAATGGAAATAAAACAAGTGTATTATCCTTGTATGGAATGACGTGGCAGAAAAAATTCTATGGAACTACAATTGCCAGCTGCTTGAAAGACCTTTTTTTGGATTTTCAAATTTTTTTTTTATGTCCCTGTCTCAGATATGTAGTGTTTTATGGCCAAATCATTGATTTTGTCAGCTTTACCTGAGTCGGATATTGTATCAAATGTCTTAGCCAGGTCCAGGTTGGTGTTCCTGTGAGCACAGTTTACCCTATGTGCATTGCCTTAGTGACTTTCATAAAGTCTAACCAGTTACGTAGACATAGCCTTCTCAAATCAGCTAAACCGAGTTTGGCCCAGTGTCTTTGAACAGAACATTTACCTGTGAATTCAGTCTGTTGCTTTCCATATTAGACTATTCAGACTAATAGGCTTGTAGTTTCTGGGATTATTTCATTCATGTCATAAGACTGTTTGCTGGTGAAACACTGTAGTATGTTTGCAATGTGACACATGTTGGCAGTGTGCATACAGCCAATCGTGGCCCTATTGTTAAGCCTGGCAAACGGCACATCAACGTCTGTACAATTGGACATACCTGCGACTACCAAAGGTTTGATTTAACCTGGGTCAACATCAGTTTAAGACCTGGCATTTTTCCACATGTTGCCAGTACTGACAAAGTATACAGCTTCCTTATGTTGCATCTTGACATTTTTTTAATCCCTCTTGAGGCATAGCAACAACGACAGTGGAACCACAGATCTCAACACCTCTGAAATTGTTTTAGCTGTTACTGCCATTTACCTTTTATCATGCACATAATTATTTAAGGGAATGCAAATTGCATTTAGTCTAAAGCCTCAGACACTAACACATGCTGGGCCACTATCTCCAGACACAGGCATATTCTTCACTTGCTTTCAGTTTCCTGCTGTGAAGTACTATTCAAAGAGCATTAATCTGCTGAGAAAGCATTTACTACACAACTACATATGCAGCTTAGGGTAAAATGATAAATAGTCACGAGGTGTTAGCGGTCCTTCAACCCCTGACTGTGCTTAATGCCTTGAAGTGAAGACAAGTTCTCCTCCTTTCTTTATAGTTATCTGTCTCCAGTTGAGTATTTTCACATGAAAGACCTCTCTCACCTTGCTAACTGGCTCCCTGGTATTCAATCCTTTCCGAGTCACCTTACCTGGGTAGTTGTCTGTCTTTATCATTCAGTTATTTCACAGTCACCTTGGCTTTATTGTTGTCTGTCTCCACTGGAATATTTCCACATGAAAGACCTTTCTCACCTTCCTAAATGGCTTCTTAGTATTCTGTCCTTTCTGATTCAGGTTCACTTGATAGTTGTCAGTCTCTGCTTTTTTAATTTAACATAAATGCTACATCTCCCATATCAAAAGGCTTTCTCAACATTTATTTAACAGATTTTAGCAAACAATTATAAAAACAAAGTGATTATATTAATTTGGTTTAGTAGTGTTCCCTAATAGGGACTCACAATTCTCATGGAAAGACACAATGTAAAGTACAGAGACATCAGATTGGAAGCAGTGCTTGGTGACGTAGTTACAAGGTATGATAATTACCTAATATGTTTTCATTATATAACTTAATAAGGGTTGGTACATGGGCATAGACAGTTCACTTTGAGACACTGTTTGAGGTTTTGTTAAGAGACCTGAGCAGGACACAGCTGTCTCCACCCACATCCCCCTTGATGACCATGTCCATGCTCCCCTGGCAGTGCCATCAAAAAACATAATTTCATGTAACCAAGGACATAAATCAGGATTTGTATTGAACATTGGAAAACATTTAGAGGGTGTAATACATTATATACTTTGCTCTATTGAGTTAACATGTAAGAGAAGGATTGGTCCTGAGGGCTACCGTGTCCGGCTAAAAGATAATGAAAGGCTCCACTGCCATGATAGCCTGTAGTTTGAAGTACTTCGAGCTGAAGTGACTGCCAAAGGAGCGTGTAGTTCTGAAAACCTTGTAGCCGAAGTAAATGACAAAAGAAAGACAGTCTTCCAAGAAAAATATTTTATATCTGCAGTAGCTGCTGGTTCAAATGGAGGTAGGATGAGTTTTTCCAGCACCAAATTGAGTTCCCATGCAGGATTATGCTTTCTCCTGGAAGGCCTTACATTTTTGGCCCCTCTGAGGTACTGCTTTAGCAGGGGATGAAAAAAGAGCGGAGGGTCTGCTTTGTAATGATCCGAGATGGCAGAGGCATGGATTCTTACTAAAGAATAATATAGGTCCTTGTGAAACACCTCAGTTAAGTATTGCAAAATCTGAGGAATATTGTGCTTTGGTGAGTCTATTCCTTGTGCTTGGTTCCAAGCAACAAATATCTTACATTTTTCAAGTTTAAGATTGCAATAACACTAGGCCTGCTGTACTCCAAAATGACGTCCTTCACAGGTTTAGTGAGATATGTGATTGGTGAAATTAGTTGATTCGCAATGCTGCAAAATTCAGAGTTTGGCGCTGAGTGTGCATAGTTTGATAGTTCTGCAGAGACAGTAGGTGAGCTATTTGAGGCAAGTACCACGGAGCATTGTGTGACATATTCCTTAGACATGGGTACCATTGTTGGCAAGGCTAGTCGAGCAACCATAATCATTTTTGGTTTTTCCTGTCTGACTTATAATAAGACCTTGGAGAGTAGAGGCAGAGGGATAAAGGCATACACTGTTTATTCCAGCTGAAGCATAGAGCATCCACTTTCCATGCTTTTTTGGGATGAGTTCTTGTGCAGAATTTTTCTAAATGATAGTTTTGGGAAAAGGAAAATAGATGTACGTCTGGGCTTCACCATTTTTGTGTTTACGTGATGAAGACTTTGGATTCCAGTTTCCAGAATTCCAGAATTGTTCTAAATGATAGTTTTGGGGACAGGAAAATAGATGTACGTCTGGGCTTCACCATTTTTGTGTTTACGTGATGAAGACTTTGGGTTCCAGTTTCCATATGTGCGTGTCCATAAGATTTCTGCTTTGGTTGTCTGCCAGAGTTTTTGGCTTTCTTGGGAGGCATTGATCGTGAACATGAATTTGTTAAGTAAAGGTTGTGTTCCACAAGGCCATGGCTGGTCTGCAAAGGGGGCAGGAGTGGGTACCCCCTGCTTGCTTATGTACCACATAATGGTATTCTTTTCTGTCTTTATCAGTAGTTGTTCTGGATGAAGGAAGTCCTTAAAGGCTGACACAGCATTCTGTACAGCTGGCACTTCTTTCTAGGTTGATATGTAGATGCAATTGGTTTTTGCTCCATTTGCCTACAATCCATCTCCCGGTCAGATGGGTCCCCCCAGCATAGCGTGAAGCGTGTTATGTTAAGGTTTGGGTGGCATGGGGTACAATGAATGACAGTCCCTTGTTTTGGTGACATGTGTCTGCACACCCAAGGAACTCTTGTTGCAAGCAGGGAATGAGAGGAATCATTGTTTCCAGGCTGTGACAATGTTGACTACATAAGGTTTTTATGTACCATTGAAGTTTCCTCATAAGCACTCTCGCATATGGAATTAGTACAATGCAGGTTGCCATGAACCACAAAGCCTGCAGACTTTCTCTTGCAGATAGCTGTGGTTTTGGTTCAACTTGTTTGAAGTATGTTGTCAACTGAATTACTTTTTCTGGCATGAGTTAAGCCATCTGAACAGTTGTATTCAAGCTTGCACCGAGGAATTTATAGGACTAAGAAGGCAAAACCTACCGGTAACAGAACCAAATTGTTGTGGCTCAAGTTAATTGATTATCATAGTCTAGATTTATGATGTTGGAAATGAGACATTCCATGGCTTTATAAGAAAGGCTGCTTAGACAGATGGCTCAGTAATATCTGTGGTTCGTTTGGAACCCCCCCCCTTATGTATGGGCATCATGCTGGCTGATCTCCAGCCCTCAGGGATATAGCCTGTTTAAAAATTCATGTGAAATAGCTTTAACAGAGGTTGCAATACTCTGTACTTATTGCTGATTTTTACGCTGTACGGTATATTATGAGGCGAAGAAGGAAGGATGATGATAGGCCTTGAGTTTGTGGTGTCAGTATTTCCACCTTTGCTTAGGGTGATGTTGAAGGCAAAACACCCCATGGAAAAGACATATAATTCCTGCACGGAACTCTTTATAAGTACAGACATGGGGAAGGTGATGCTGTCTGCAGATACAATGAGAAAGGTAGTAGTTGGCTTGCCCGGTGTATTGCGGCAGGGTTTGAGTTATAGGTGGAGTCACAGTCTGCAGACACTGCCATCTTTTAGACTTGCTGTGAAATACTATTCAAAAAACATTTATCAGCTTAGAAAGCGTTTACTACACAGTACCATTTATCCCTAAGCTGCATATCAATCATTCTCCTGAGGTGTTACCTCTCCTTCAACCCCTGCTGTTACTGGGATTTACCTTTTCTCGTGCATATCATTATTTAAATAATTTTAAATGCCATTCAGTCTCAAGCTTCAGTGATGGACACCTGCTAGGCCACTGTCTGGAGACACATAGGCATCCTATTGACTTTACTGTAATTTCCTGCTGTGAAGGACTTTTCAAAATCCATTAAGCAGCTTATCAAGCATTTTCTACATTTAACAATTTAACTGAGCTGCAAATGCAAGACTTTTCCGAGGTATTAGCTTTCCTTTAACCCCTACCCTGTTTAGTGGTTTGAAGTGTACAATAGCAAAATGTTCCTCCTTTATTTACAGTTTTCTGTCTGCAGGCGACTATTTCCACATGAAAGACTTCTCTCACCCTCCTAACTGACATCCTGGTATTCACCCTTCGTGAGGCATCTTGGCTTCCAAAATATCTGTCTCTGCTATTCATTCCTATTTTGAGTAATCTTGGCTCTTTTCTTGTCTGTCTAAAGGTGAGTAATTAGACATGATAAGCCTCTGTCACCTTTGTAAATGGCTTTGTGGTACCCGATCCTTTAGGATTCATGTGGTGTTGATAGTTGTGTGCCTTGCCTTTAAAAAGGGTTGAATGTGTCCAAAAATTTAAGGACAGGTTTAAACTTCAATGCATCTCAATGTTTTTAATTCTATCAGAGCACCGCCACCCACATTTAGCCAGAGAGAGACAGCTACACATTTACATATATGGTACTTGTAACACAATCACCATATGTGTTATGTTACAAGATATGCCTGTCAAGAAATATGTATCTTTTTTTTCGTCCTGCCTCTGTTTGGGTATGCTGACTAATGCGCATTTATGTACGTATACCATACTTGTGTGTATATCAGTATTTATGCATTTTCAAAGTGCTTACTGTAATTAATGTGTATGTATGTGTGTGTATGTCAGTGTGTGTATGTATGTACAATGTTTGTGGAAAGGCCTATATAGCGCAGTAGTATTAGTGAAGAATAAGTGAGGTGAAAAAGAAGCAAGATGTATACGGTTGATAGGTTCATAGGTTCAAGGGTGTGTGGTCAAATCAGACCAGGCAAGAGTTGACTATTCCTGTACAGCAAGGGTCGCTCCTGTTGATAATGACACAGTGACAATGTTGCTACCTGTAGTTGGTGTAGAACAGATTTTTGCCAGGACATTCGAATTTAGGAATTCACTTGCTCAACTTTTACGGCTATTGGTAGATGAGGGGAAGTTGCCTCTCCCGAGTGTGAAGGTGTTTTTGGTTGTATCCCAATATTCTAGATGTGAGCTTAGGATTTTCACATTCCACTTGCTGCAATGATGGATATGGTACATATTAATTGATGGGCTGTGATGGCCCCCCACTTAGTAGTGTGTTGCGGACTTGCCCCCTGTAAAACGTTTCAAATAGTGTATTTGGTCAGTAGCTTTAGCAATTGTCACTTTGTGGGTTATGATTGTTGGTACATATGCTTTCGCCAACCTGTGGTGGAAGGGGGGTTTATTACATGATTGACTGGTGTAGCTTGCGAAAAATTACTAATCTATAAAAATGTCAGATTGAGTTGGTAAAAATACAGTCTGCATAATAGTTTGTGCTATCTCTCTAAAATTGCTTCAGTGCTATACCACCACATGCATATGTCTTTGAGGGTCCAGTACCACATCATGTTGCTCACAAGATGTCTGTTTATTTACAGGTGGTCATAATTCTTTATGATAACTCCTGGACTGAAAAATATGTAAAAAAAATATTTCCTATTGTAGCAGCACAAACGTGTGTATGTCCTGAATTACATGGCCCCCACATAGTATGTGGGTACACATTATCGGAAACACATACCTGCATGTGTTAATGTGCATGCTGATGTGACATATGTCATTTTACTTGGACAACATGTCACCTTCTCGAACTATGCAGTAGGCAGGCATGATAAGGGATGATTTGTAAAAAGGTGACTGCATACATATGGAATCGTATATCATTGAGTGACTTTGTGAGCCTAGATAGTTATTTGCCTTTAGCGTACACATGATTTTGACACCTGGCCATGACCCATCTACTGTTGATAATATTTTTTTGGACACATAAACAGATTGTTACTACTGTGGGCAGTGTATAACTACAGAATTTGCCTGCTGCTGGTTTGTGGGTTTCTAAAATTCCCTTTCAACCCTGGCTGCCAACAGCTAATGATTTTCATGTGTAGGAAGGTAGCCGGTATTAACTGTAAATTAAGAGACTGTGTTTTTGTGCTGAGAAAGCGGTGTGCCACTATAAGGCTGACATCATTTTTAAGGGACATAAACGAAGAACGCTTGGTAACAGTATTACTTTCAATTCTTTCAGTGTGGGTACTGTGATGGAACCAGATACATGCACAGTGAAGCAAGGCATGCAGATGGAAGGTCAGTATTGTATTGAAAAAAAAAAAAAAAAAAAAAAAAAAAAAAATTTCATCTGCTTTTACTGTACTTGTGTTTTTACCTACTTCTTTTTACTTTTGCATCATCTTAAAATACTCAATTGTATTTATTACTGCTTGGTGTAACTCATTCTAAGCCTTTTGGTTTAAACACTTGGGCTTCGGACCAGTTAGTTGTTTTGCACTGTTGTGGCAGAACAGGTAGCTTACATCCTTCTAGGTTGAGAACTGCTGATTGAGGGCTCAGTGTCTGTTATTCTAAAAGTGTATTAATTCTGGTTTAAGCACTTGGGCTTTTTCAAGCCAGTTATTTTACATTAAGAGGGTTCGTGGTCTGCACTCTTGTGGGAGGAGAGGCTGGACTCTGCCCTTCTGAGCTGGGAATTTCTGGTTAAAGGCTTATAGTGCATGCATATCTGAACTGTTTCTTACTGAAGTTGGTGCGCCTTGTTTGCTGTGGCATAGACTGGATTCGGGCCTGCTGGATCTAGCTTTGTTTGTGTAACTTGAGCACTAATCCAGACATTTTCTAAAGTATTCAATGGTATTTATTACTGCTTGGTTGTAACTTGATTAAAGTGTAGCTATCATTCAAGTCTTTTGGATTAAGCACTTGGGCTTCAGACCAGTTGTTTTACATTAGGAAGGTTTGTGGCAAGCACTGTGGTGGCAGGACAGGTAGCTTTCATCCTTCTAAGTTGGGAACTGCTGATTGAGAGCCCAGTGTCCAAGTGTATTAGTTCTGGTTTAGGCACTTGGGCTTCAGGCCAGTTATTTTACATTAAGAAGGTTCGTGGTCTGCACTCTTGTGGGAGAAGAGGCTGGACTCTGCCCTTCTGAGCTGGGAATTTCTGGTTAAAGGTTTATAGTGCCTGAATATTTGAACTGTATCTTACTGAAATTGGTTCACCTTGTTTGCTCTAGCATAGACTAGATCCAGGCCTGCTGAATCTAGCTTTGTTTATATGCTTGTTGTTTGTTTGCTTGTTATTTCCTGGAAGCTAATTCCACCTAATACGCAACTTCTCAGCGCTTCTGTGGATCACTAGTGATATCTGCATTGCTTACTGTACTTATTTCCTTGTTTCACTTGAAAGAAAGTTACTGTTTGTCGTTTTTGCATTTAGTTACTTGTAACACATTGCACTCAAGTTACCTGGCACTTGCTCACTAAAGCAATTATATAAGTCAGCACTAAAAATAAAAGCACTACACCCTCACTCCCCACTGGCCCTTGTTTTCAATTAAGGATTTCCCAATATTATTCTAGCATGTCCAAAGGTCAGTTGTCAATCTCCTCCGGTCCAGCTGGTGAATCTGGGAATCTTGAGGCAATGTTATAACTGCCTCATATACACAGACAACCCTCTCCTCCTCCCACATAACACAAATACTTGCGAGATGCAGCTATTTAGCCAAACTGGAGGCTGAGCTCTCTCAACTCAGGACTGGCAAGACCAGACAGGAGGAGAAGGCAACTACACACACCACAAAACCAGCCTCACATAATGCTACCACTCCACTGAATCAAACACATAAACACACAAAGACATACTCGAGGCTCTGAGTAAAATTTACCTAAACAGCAGAGGCCTCCAAAGCAGACACCCAAACAACTGCTACCTCAAGACACCCCACAAGCAACACATAAACCACAAAAGCAGTGTGCAAAGCAGTCACAGCCCTTAAGGCCAAATACAACACCAAACATACTTGTCATAGGTGACTCCATAGTCAGACACACTGACGTCCCACTCACCAGGCTGAACAAGGAGAGGGTCACAGTAAGCTGCCTATCGGGTGCTAGAATCCGCCACATAACACAAGCACTCGGGTCACTCCACGGCAAGTACAAATATGACACAGTCATTGTCCATGCTGGTGTGAGCGACCTGAGACGTACCTCCCTGGACTACATGAAAAGAGACATAGAGGAGCTCTCTGATTATGTAGCCCAGGCAGGTATGACCCTAACCCTGAGCAGTATCCTTCCTTCACCAAGAATGATGCCACAATATAGAGACAAGATGATCAGCTTTAACAATTGGCTTAATGTCTGGTGTCATTCAAAGGGGATCCAGTGTCTGTCTGCCTGGGATGACATGCTTGACAAGCCACGCTGCTTCTCAAGGACGGCTTGCACCTGTCACCCTGGGATTCGGATATTGGCTAAGGCTCTTACCACCCCATAGTGCCTTTTTAGGCAAGGCTCAAATTCTAAACCTACCACCCTAGAAAACAAAAATGGGAAGAAACTGAGGGTAATGCTGCTCAATGCCAGAAGTCTAAATCTCAAAATGCACTTTTCGAGGCCCTTCTCAGTATGGAGAACATCGATGTCTGTGCTGTAACTGAAACCTGGTTCAAGGCTCCTGAGAGCACCCGGCACTATTAGGTTTTACCTCATATCATGCGTTCCGCCCCAAAACCCGGACCACACCACAAAAGGAGGGTGTATCCATATTCATAAAGATACCCACACCTCCAGGTTGGTGGCAACGCAAGCTCGGAAACCATCCAGGTGCAACTAACCATAGGCAAAACTGCTCTACAAATTGTAGCATGCTACAGGCCACCCTCTCAAACTCAGGAACCCCACACAGCCTTCCTGAAGACACTGGAGGGTATAAATGTATCTCAAACACCATCATATTGGGTGACTTCAACTACCCGAATATAGACTGGGAACATTACTCAAGCCCTAACTTTCTAGCCCAACGGTTCCTGGAGTTCATAAATTCAAATGCCATGGAGCAGCTAGTCACTGTTCCCACGAGAGGAGAAAATATACTAGATCTCATTGTCACAAACATGGGGACAAAATGCTCCACACTGGAAGTATATCCCTCATTGGTGAGATCTGATCATAAACTAATCTCACTGGAAATCCACATCCGCCCACTCCAAACAAAAAGACCATAGTGAAGAACTTCTCTAAAGCAAACTTCACACTACTCAAGACTGGTGTAGTATCCTTCAAGGCCCCTGAGCCAGAGGAAACCACAATCCAAGCTGCGGAAGCCCTTACAAATGCCTTCTATGAACACCTCCAGGACTGCATGGATCAGGCAATCCCAAATAAAACCAAGACTCTTTCCACAAAGGGCAAACGTCCAGTCTGGTGGACCCCAGCCATTAACAAACTTTACAATAAGAGGAGAAAGCTATTACATGATAGAACAAAATCCATAAAGGAAGTCACCCTGATCATTATTAGTAAAAATTACGAGCACTCATAAAATCAACTAAGGCCAATTTTGAGAGAAAAATTGCCATGGATTCAAAGGACAATCATAAGGCCTTTTTCAGCTAGGTTAGGAACCTGGGTGGAAACTCCCAGATATGCTCAGAATTAGTCCAAAATGATACAAAAATCACTGAACCCACAGACATTGCCAACATACTGGCAGACAGGTTCAGTGCAAACTTCACCCCTCTCCCCTTAAAGGAGAGATAACTATCCCAGCCGAGTGTAGCCTCCCGGACATCTCAAATGCGCAGGTGAAAGCTGCTCTCTCTAAAGCTAAAAACACAGCATCAATGGGACCGGATGGTGTCCCGGCTGTGTGCTACACGAGCTAAATGAGGAATTAACCCGCACATAAGGCAGCTGTTTAATCTCAGCCTTACCACAGGATACGTGCCCAAGGAGTGGCGACGGCAACTGTGGTCCCACTCCACAAAGGCGCCTCACGGACCCTGGTAATTACCGCCCATAAGCTTAACAAGTCTAGTCTGCAAAGCTATGGAGAGGATCATAATGGAGCTCATAAACAAAGATATAGGGGACTTGCAGACATTGGACCCGACCCAGTTTGGCTTTGTCAAGGGAAGATCATGCCTTTTGAACTTGGTCGACTTCTTGAAACAGTCACCAAGGCCATTGATGAGGAAAGGCAGTCCATACAGCCTACCCTGACCTTGCAAAGGCTTTGACACAATACCCCACTCGGGTATTGTAGAAAAACTTACCAGCTTAAATGTAAACCCATATGTCACAAGATGGGTTGCAAACTGGCTTAAGGACAGAACCCACAGGGTTAGAGTTGCTGGCTGTGTCAGACTCCAAGCCGGTCACAAGTGGTGTCCCACAGGGCTCGGTCCTTGGCCCCTATTGTTTGGCATCTACTTCTCAGAAGTACAGGCCAGCATGGGAGGACTTTGGCTGACAAAGTTTGCAGACGACTGCAAACTGGGCCATAGTGGAAAGTGCATCGGACACGGATATCCTTCAGAAGGGACTCACGGAAACAGATAGCTGGTGCCAGAGCCATGGCCTGAAGTTAAACGCCAGAAATGTATAGTCATACCCTTCGGGAAAAACAAGGTAACCCCAAGCTACCATATAGGTGGCAATCCACTAAGCACAGAAGAGGTTATCAGGGACCTGGGGACCCAGGTTGACAGTGGCCTTTCTTTTGACACTCACATTACTAAAGTGGTTAGAAAGACCTTCTACATTGCCCACCTGATCATGAAGGGATTCACATCCAGATCTAGTGAGGTCATTGTTCCCCTGTACTCTTCACTTATCAGACCAATGATCGAGTACAATGCCCCATTCGGGATGTATCTCACCCGACATCTGCAGCAATTGGAGAGACCCCAAAAGTTCCTCACCAAAAGGATAAAGGGACTCCAAAATCTGTCATATGCTGCCAGATTGAAGAAACTTCAGCTCTATTCAGTTGCATACCGTCTGCTCAGAGGTGACATGTGCCTGACATACAAGGCCATGTCCAACCCGGAATTAATGGACATGCTCCACCTCAAAAAATCCAAATCCACCAAAACCACTAGAGCAAGCGACTTAAACCTTAGCACGGATATAAATAGGACGTGCTGGAGGGATAGATTTATCACTCAGAGACTCCCTATGCTGTGGAATAAAATCCAGGTCCATGTGAGGCAGAGCACCTCGCTGACTCTGTTCAAGAGAAATCTAGGCCTGTGGATGGGAGATCGTAGGTTTACCCCGGGAATCATCTCTGTGTCACTGCTGGACAGAGGCACAACAAACTAATGGGCACAGTATTTTTTCATATAAGGGGTGGCGTAAGCCACAAAAATTTGGGCTAGGCTTATAAATGCCTTAGGGCAGATAGCCTAGTATAAACCTATGAACCTATGAGTTGAGCTGCTTTCTCTTTTTGAATGCTCATACTGTAATGGTCACAGTAGTGGGTTGATAACACCATGATCTGTGTTGGTTTAGGTGTCCCTCGGAGACCTATCCAGGTGTGGATATGTGGCCATTCCTACATGCACTGGTCAGCAAGAAGAGCTTTAGAAATAGGAGCCAACAATTTGTGGCAAAGTGAGTCCGAAATGCAGGTGTCGTGGGTCGGGAAAAGAGGCTTGCAGTGGGATGGTCTGCTAAGCTGCCTGCGTGCGAAAAACGGCAGAGGTGAAAAACCAGATATCCTAGTACTGCATCTGGGAGGAAATGACCTGACCACATGCCCCCTTGTGGATCTGAAAGTTGAAATTAAGAAAATTTTGTGGAGACTGCTTACATGGTGGCCTAATCTACATATCATATGGTCAGACATCATACAAAGGATGGATTGGAAGGGTGCACGTACCACTACGGCCATTGATAAAATCAGAAGACTGCACAATGGTTTCATGTGGGGACAAATGGAGATGTGCAAAGGATCTGTGATTCACCATAATGCTATTAATGCTCGGCGGCCAGAGTTATACCGGATTGACCATGTTCACCTCAGTGACAATGGACTAGATATATTTTTACGTCATTTGACAGAGTCTGTAATATTTGCAAAAACTACGGTGCTCAGTTGTCCTGGTATGTAAATAAATGTGCTGACCACGCATGCAAGAAAAAGTTGTTTGACTGGTTAATTTAAGTGTTTGTCTGTAGTGACACAAGTAATCGGTCCATAGGTCAGTACACAGCAATATGACATAGCCACAGGCTTGATAACACATGTAAAATAAATAAAAACAGTTAATGTACTATTGGGTCTGTCTCAGTTGTCATGGATAATGGGGTGGGGGCATGGAAAGCTCTGTTGCCAGTTGAGTGGTGAAGATCAATATGTACTGCATTAACCCTACTAATAACTTAGTACGGCATGGCATGTGTTGATCATTTAGTGACCAAGTGAGTGTTTAGCTCTGACAAGAGCAGAAATCATTGGTATCTGACATTATTAGCCTCTGTTTTTGGTATACCATGACGGTTGTGGATAGCACACCTACTATTTTTATCAATTTGAATATGCATCATGGTAACTGGTGGACTACACATCCCCTATGTTTACAGCCAGTACTCGCTGATCATCGCTTCTGTCAGGGAAATAGAACACTGGAATCAATGCATCCAGACAGCAGAGTGTCTGCATGGGCCTTTCCAGTAGTATCTTGCGGCATTCAGTTGACTACGAAATCTGTCGAGCAACCCTGAATGTTGCTAACCAAATGGGTTAGATGGCGGTATATGTTGTTCTTGGACAAACAGTACTAGTTACAATGTTATTAACTCTGCTTGACAGTAAAGCAATGCCGTGAATACCTATAACGGTTGCTTTGGTTAACTATAGGGGAATGTCAGAGTACAGGTAAATGTCCTGATGCACGGTTGAGTGACAATTTGCTTCATTTTTTTAATTGTGTTTTCTTGTGTTTGGCATGTACATCAAACTTGTTAAACTGGCATACGACATCACTGCATGCATTTCCACCCTTGCTGACAACTCAGCCATACATAAAGTTTTGACGCTTACCATCACCTACTCTGTTCCGAAAAAGCATGGTTTCCAAACCTATACCCATTTACTGTCTCTGCCAGTCCATCATAGACTCCATGAAGTTACATTTTTGTCAAACCTAATAAATTGATTATAGCAGCAGTACAAGGATATGACTGTGTCATCATCAGCTTCTGAGTGGTAATTGTGCTTCATCTTCTGAGTGGTAATTGTGTTTCAAAGTTAAAGTGATACTGTAACTATTTTTGTATTGTGCTGTGCAGTCAGTACATGTATAGGAAAAATTCAGAATTCACAGTGTAGATGAAGTCTACTTGTCTATGGTGAAACTTGCATAGTACGTGAAACTGTAGTCACACGTTTCATCAGCTTACACGTCATGTTTCCCTGTTCATGCTTAAAATGTGGAATGCTTCCGCAGTGATTGAAATTGGGAAATGCCATGCATCTCTGCTGTGCAACTGGATTGATGTCATGTTTCAATGGACAATGTGTTGCTTTTTGCACTTCACAGAATAATTTGGCGTGATGTTCGGGATGAATATGCACGGTCCAGTTCCTTTCAGTTTTGAACCCGAATATGCACCAGGAGAAAGAAGACCAAAACGACGCCGAGATAACAATGGAAGCAGTGATGTAGAAGAACATGAAGAGAACACCCAGAGCATGACTTGGTGCACGTGTGAAAAGTGTGTTTTAATGAATACGCCACAGGAATGCTACTGCTGTGTATCGTCCCATCGTGCACGTGCTAAAATTGCTCAGCTTGAACTCGCTGTTCAGCCAGTGTGCATCACTGATCACACAGACTTTGAAATGGCGTGCCTAACGCCACTTGTACTGGAATTGATTCTGCGGTCAATGCACTACATTACAAGGCGATCACGCAGCATACAGTGGACCAATAGGTAAGGGAAAAGTGTCTGATTCGAAAAGATGGTTGTTGTTACAGCACATAAATACTCACCGGTGCTATTTACGTGGTGCTATTTCTTACCTTGCACTCTATGAACATTACTTTTTAGAACAACACCAATTATGTCAGGTTAACTTTCATAGCCAGAGAAAAGCATGGTGACTTCCTTTCCAGCTATTATAGGTAAATGACTAGGTTGTGGTAATACATTGGTAACTTAGTGCAGAAAGGTGTAAAACTGATGCTGCAGTCAAACGTTTACGTATTAGGGTCAGATTGGAAAATATTATCCGTTGTCTAGATTTCGGTGATAAGTGAAGAGTTGTATGTTGGCCAATTGTTTGTTGCAGGTAGCCCACACAAACAAGTCATAGTCCTAACTGGAAATGTGAACAGAATGTTTTTTTGATACTTGTGATGAATTCATGATGAGGTGTAAGTTGCTATAATAGGTGTTGTGATTTGACAGGTTGTACCGTGTGGTGGCATACCGTGCTTATGTGCTATGGATTTTTGAAAATCGAAGACTCGGACGTGGGAACAGAGTTGTAATTCCAGCATGTGTAGTGTCACGTATACGACAAAAATTCCCTGAAGACAACAACAAATATGTTGGTTTCCTTCCTTTTGATGGGTTTTGGGTATACCCGGAGTAACGAGCACACATTGGTGTAATGAAAGTTGAATGACTATTCATTGTCTATAATGGACCCCGGAACATTATGTTTCTCTGCTCTAAGGATGTATGAAAGTGTAAAATGTCCTGTGCTTGTCAATGGCAATAAAAGTTCTAATTATTTTTAAATTGTTTTGACTTACGATTATTTGAAGCAGACAGTGTGAATAACTGATGTACTAGAAAGGTAAAGATGGATTAGTCATGTTTATTTGCAAATACTGACTTTGGGTGTATTGCATGCAAGTTGTGCATTGTAGGTAATGTGTGGTCTGCTTGATGGCAGTGTACGCAATAGAGCCAATTATGGTCCTGCCATACATCATGTCACCAACGTACATATGGGTATTACTGCCTTATCAGACCATGGCTATGGCTCATGACGATACTGGTAATAGTTGAGACTGTGGACATGTACAGCTGATGCCTACCTAAGTACACTGCTGTACTGAGTCAATGAAGTTGACTACTGATGCGGAAATGTGTCAGTGTCCAAATTGTCGCATTGGACATGACACGTTCACTATAGACATAATCCAGACCCGTTTTACGGTTTTGTGTACTGTGATGTACATCTGTAAAGTAAATTTAACATTTTCAATATGTTTCTGAAGTCAGGCACAAGTGATGACAACTGTAATATCATTGTTACATGTGTACTGGCATTGTATGATGCCTTGATACTGCACTGCTGAGTATTTTTCGCCGATTGACAAAAGGGGTTATGGGAGGTTGCGAAGTACGATTGTCATTGCCTAGTGTGATTTTGTCCTTGCTGTAATATGTGAATGCACACACAAGCCAATCATGGGTGACAGCTCATTGGTGTGAAATATTGTAGACACAATGTGTAGTACAACATATTGACAATTCAGGGTGTGTGAGTGTGTTGTAGTAGTCTTTCAGGCTGCTAGAAATGATGGTACTTTATATGCAGGCCAGTTTAAAATTGCCAAGGCATTGATTTACTCTGCGATTATGACCAAATCACTGAAATAGGCTTAGTCCAGCTGTATTACTAAGGCCGGATTACGTAAGGTAGTTAACTGAAAGCTATGGCTTCAAAGGGCGACAGTTCAAGAGCGATTGATAAGAAGTGGTGAGGTACACACACACACACCCATACCGACCACCACAAAAGCAGTTGTGGCTTGTAAAATTTTTAGTAGACCTTGAGGCGAATACATGGCCGGGTGTATTCCACCAAACTGTTATGCATTCATAGTACATCTTGCGTTTCTGTGATGGTGTAGTCAGGGCCATTAAATTTTTTTTGTATAAATGAGCTCATCTAACAATCACTTTATATTTCTATTTACAGATAGCCATATATTGCATTGCAGCAGTGAAATATATTTTGTTTAAAGTTATGTGATGCAGCCAATATGTACTGTTTTACAGTATACTGGTGTGTAACTTTTCATTCAATAACTGCATGGATTTAAAAATAATAAAAAATTTTTTTTATTAGGTTAATCAGTATTCTACACAAGGATTTGACAGAATGCCGCAATGTTTGGCTTATGGCTGCCAGACCAGAAGAGGGCGCATGCCCGAAGGGATGTCCTTCCACCGATTTCCGCGGGATGCACAACTATGCACAGTGTGGGTCCGTCGATGTGGAACAGATGTTGGTGACATTCGCAAATTTGTTAGGGCTGAGATAATCAGCAACCCCCCAAAGCATTACCTGTGTTCTCTTCACTTTACGGAAGACATGTTCGAGTTAGACTTCCACTATGAATTGATGCCAGATTCCATGAAACCACGTAGACCTCGTCGTATATTGAAGGCCAATGCACTACCAACAATGTTTGACTTTGCCCAAAAACACATTCGGAATACTTCGGTGCAACGTATTGATCGGAATATGCGAAGAAAGGTATGTCTGCTGTTACATTAACAACTACTGTTAAAAGATGTCTGGACACTACTGTCCAACGACCAGTATTGAGCAAGCAAGCTTAAAGACCATTAAGCAATACAGGGCTTGTATATAGTCACTCTTAAGGATGATGTCGCTTTTTAGTTACTTATTGAAGTTAATGTGAAATATCACATTATCTGTAGTCTAAAGTCAGGTGGAGATACATATTTGTTTGTTAAGTATGTTATTGTATTTGTACTAGATCAGCGGTGTGCACAAATATTACTGTTGTACTTGTATTTGCGACCTAAAAGGTGTGCAGAAATGTTACTGTTGTAGATGCACTTGCAAGTGCATCAAGATCACTGTGTCAATTAAAGTTTAAAGTGTAGTATATGAAGTTGTTCCCCTGTATTTTGCAGCTTGTGGAGGACCTGCTGTCAGAACCACAGCCCATACAAGAGCATTTGGAGGATACAGCTGGAAGCAGTAATATGCAGGTAAATCAAATGAGTTGCATCTGGCAAAAGTACACTTGAAATTCGGCTATGCAGTCCCGTTTTAAATTTTGGAAGAATGGTTTATAAGTAAGGCGTGATGTGCAATGCATTATCACATTTGTACTGCAAAGATAGCGCGAAATTTCATTATTAGATAATTGGAAAATAGATATGTGACTGACTAGGGTCCAGTTGATTAACAGTTGTACATCTCAGTGAGTATCCATTAGAGTCTGCACAGGCTTGTAAGTATGAGTAGTTAAATCAAAATAAAATGTGCATTTACAGGATGGATGTTCTGATGAACCAAAAGTTAAGGTGATAAGAGTGTTGTCATTTACACTTTCCTGTAATGGGAATTTTGCATGTAAAGATAACTGAAAGAGGAGGGTGTGTAGGACTCTCTTGGTGTGAAGAGCTCATGCTGAAGTAATGTCTGTTAGAAAGGGGAAGTTGTACAATCCTGGTTACCAATTCACAGTACTTTGGTAAAAATGTTGAGTATGGCCCACTTTGGTAGAAGAGGGTACATAAAGACATGGCACTGACACATTCTACAAACCTAAAGGGTCTCTATACATAAAAGGATAGCCATGCAAACATCAATGTCTAAATCTTAATTGTTCTCCATTTGGCTCAACAGCAGCCTGCATCAGTATTGGAGCATGATCGCTGTGAGGGAATGCAGATGGACGTTACTGAGCAGAATCGCAGTGTTTACACGGAGTCGGGCATACATCCTACTTATGTAAGTGATATGTACCGATTAGTACATTTGAGAAAATGCAGATGATATCAGTGTGCAGTGATTCCTTTGGGTTGTGAATCAGTAATCACCCGTTTCTCTTTCGGGTTTTGTAGTGGACCTTTTTATTTACATCCCTTGGCACCTGGTCCCGTCATTGTAGCACATTGTCCATGGTCAGCTTGTCCCACAAAAGAGAGCAGACAGTATGCAAAAATAATGAAGGGATATGACACGGACGAGTGTAGCATAGCTGCATGTGTCCAATATATTGACGGTAGCAATTTCAGAGGTGCATTTCTGTTGAAATTGTTGGGCTGGTAGGCAGACAACTGAATGGAAGCTTCAGTTGTGGTTGTTGTGTATTTCAGCTTAGAAGTTGTAAATCAGGTGTGATATGCAACCAGAAGTGCAGGTGTCGAAATGACCAAGTTAGAAAGACTGTGACTCCGGACAGCTATTATAAGTCTTACTGTTTGTGATGTTATTGTAAATGGCCACCACAGCACAAGCATTACAAGCATGAATGCCCCTCAAGTTATATTCACAGCACATCAGTTCGTAACATGATTGTCATGATTCATTACGACATACCTACACTGACCTGTGGCAGTGAAAAGGTTGCTTTTTAGCCATGAAAATGCTACAAGGCTTTTTATGTACCCGGCCTTATTGTGTATGCTAATTGTAATGTATGACAATAAGTTCTGAAATACAGTGCTAAGGATGCCTATACTTTGTATTCTAAACAGGTGGAGATGGAACTTGGAACAGTGTGCTCAGAGGTCATTGTGGACAACAGTGAGGTAATGATTAGTGGATTGAGAAAAACAGGTAAGTTGAAGAATAAGTCCTGTCAGACCCAAAATATGCTGACTGCAGTAAGTATAGGAATACAGGCAAATATGCAAGAAAGTAGTAGTAACACATCAGAAGCTAAGTTGATCCAAAGCCATAATGTTGCTGTTCAATTTCCAGAAATAGTCGTGCCAACATTTGTAGATAACAATTACAGTAAGGTGTCAAAATGCATACAGAAGAGAAATGCTTTGAAGCAAAGCACAGAAGAGGACGTATGTCATACTAATGTAGAGAGTGGGAGTAACCATCATTCAGTGGTACAGTCTTGCACTGAAGTAGTGCAGGTCTAAGAAGAAAATGAGGGCAGCATGTGTAGTGACAACAGTAGTGAGGACTGTATGTCTGAAGTAAGTACATCAAATATGGGTAATGAGAATCTGGAAGACCCAGACTGGGGAGAATCATCTATAAGCATGTCTCAGTCTGAGGCAGATGATTCATTCCAGGAATTGTCAGTGGAGGAAGACATTGTTGGACAAAAAAAATTCATTGTTTTCGAGGCATGCCTCGATAACTTGTTGATGAAACTTATATGTCCAGTGTGCAGGGCAGCAGCTTGTGAAATTGAGAAGAAGACCATACTTGGAACTTTTGTTTGTGTTAAAGTGTCCTGCTTTAATGGACATGAAATTCTAAGCTGGGAAAGCCAACCACTACTTGGTCGAATGCCAGCAGGCAACCTAATGAGTGCTGCCGCAGTACTGTTTAGCGGTACTACTTACGCACACATATCAAGGTTTTGTGCCTACATAGGTGTAGAATTCATAGGAAAGACGACATACTACGACATACAGAGCCAATATCTTTTCCCAGTTGTGCAATTCCATTGGCATGAGCAGCAGAAGGAGCTGTTGAAGGATGCTGAAGGGAGAATGATAAGGTTAGGTGGTGATGGACGCTGTGACAGTCCAGGATTTTCTGCTAAGTACTGCACCTACACTATGATGGATTTAGACACAGGATACATACTGGATTTTGCTGTGGAGCAGGTCTGTGAAGGGGTGGCATCAGTGGGACTTGAGAAGATAGGTTTTGAGAGGTGCATGAGAAATTTAATTAGTAAAGGTGTGAGTATCGGAGTAGTAGCAACAGATAGGCATCGGGTATAGCATTACTAATGCGCACTCAATTCACTGACATAGATCATCAGTTTGACATTTGGCACATGTGCAAAAGCATTCAAAAAAATTATGCTGGCTGCCAAACAGAAAGGACAAGAGGATTTACTACCATGGTGCCGCAGTATTTGTAATCACTTGTGGTGGTGTACAGCAACATGTGAGGGTGATCCAGTATTACTTATGGAGAAGTGGTTGTCCCTGTCATATCATGTGACTGACCAACACAGCTGGGGGGGTGCAACCAAATATGTGAAATGTCCACATGAAGTACCAGTACCTCGTGGGACTGATAAGAAATGGTTAGAGGAAGGAGGGGAGTGCCACAGTGCACTTCACAAGATAGTAAGTAACACACTGTTTATAAAAGATCTGCAGCAGATGACAAAGTTCTGTCATACTGGCAATCTGGAGGTATTCCATGCATTGCTGTGTCGTTACTGTCCAAAGTTAGAACACTTTAGCTATGGAGGCATGAAAGCAAGAACAATGTTAGCGGTCTTGGACCACAATGCAAATCAAAATAGGGAGCATTCAGTGATTAGATGCCCCTCTAGTCGCTCCGGTCCAGTTGGTGCAAAGAGATACAGAATAGTGTATCCCAAGGCCAAGCAGGAGTGGATAGCAAAGCCTATATTTGATGGTAGGAAGTATGACTACATCTATGACCTCATGATGAACGTAGTGTCTGCCAAGACAGGTAGTCTAAGTGTGGATCCAATGCAAGTACCAGAGCTGCCCAGAAACATAGCTAGATGTGAGCGGCCAGAGAAAAATACTGTGATTGCACGGTTACAGTCCCGCTTCCACAGTAAGTCCTAAGGTGGACGTGAAAAAGTGTACAGTTATGACAATGTGATAACTAACTGAGTCCAGGGTACAATAAGGATAAGTTGCTTGTCATGTGCGTATGTGAAAAGAGCCAAATTTTAGCAAGTGCCATTGCTACATATTAAAGACCAAACAGTGTCAGACAGTCTGCGAGACTTTGACAGCAGCGGCTGATCTGACTACTGTCACTTAGTACAGAAAAAAATACTGGTAGAAGCGTCGGTATTGAAAATGTGAGAAATGGTAGAGTGCGTCAAGCTTCATATTTCTTTAATAAATGAGACAGTCATGGTAAGGCAGTTACAGAAGTAGATGTGAACTCGTTTATGATTGTTAAATGTACCTGTTGGATGAGAGGGTAGATTCAATTTGTGTCACTTGCACTGTATCAGCTGAAGTAAGTGTTGGTTTTCATCCACTTTTACCCATATTTACAGTTGAAGGCTTGTATCGCTTTGAACCTGGGTGGTATGTGTGAGTAAAATAGGGAATGCCCTTAGATAATGATATGGAACTGTTATATTTCTGGTGACATGTCAGTGTATAGTAGCTGAAAACGAGTTCTCTGAGGGGTATTAATGTATACAGAGCAACAGCTGATCCATGAAAAGTGTGTATGGATATCATGGTATAATTTTTAACAACTGTTCTCTCTCGTCTATGAGTCCTGGTGATTGAGAAAAGGTGATCGGAAAGTTGGGTGATCCATTTTGCGGTAATGAGATCTTTTCTGTCATGAACATTGCTGGAGAGAACCGTCCAACTTACGATGGATTTGACATGGATGCCAGAATTACCAAGCTGACAGTAAAGGTGGGTATCACCAGTGATTTTACAGCATGCAAGAAGTAAGGATCAAGTCATACATAAGTGTTTTTATCTGTAACCTAACAGTATGTGTTATTGATGGGCATTTACAGGCGATGTGAATGTGGAGAGCTCAACTGAAGAAATATAACCTGAACAAAGTGAAAGTATCGGCAGAGTCCTCATGGTAAATATTGCACAAAGGAAATATTACAGCCAAGGTAAGTGTGATTTAGTTAATAATTATAGCCCTCGAAGCAACGATGACCGCTCATAAGCGAGTTTGAAAGGTAGACAATACTCATACTTGTTAGTGAAAGGAACTGTGATGATAGTGCATGATACATGATTGTTTTCTTTATAGTGAAGGAATTATGTTTGAGAAAGAGTGCCATTGGTTCTAGGCTGCCATATTCAAAGTGTTTGTAGTGCGTAGATAAAATGTATAGTGATAACAGCATTCAGGAATACCAGCTGGAACAGGTTTCAGCTCACTGCACATTGCTGAACATGAACACTGCAGAGGCATGCTGTATCAAGGATGATGGACAGTGAGACCGAACCATGACAGGGATGGTTGTTGAGACTATGTCTGTTGCATGATGCACTTGCAACGGATAGGGAATGGGAGAGTTCAGTGGCAGTCAGTTGATTACATTCTGTGGTGGTATAATCGATACACTTAACAATTGCAATGGTCATTGTCTGGTGACTTGATGTGCTTGACACAAACCTATGTTAGATATTGTAAGGGAAGGGAAAATTAAAGGTTATGGTCTGCTGACTTGACAGCATGGGGTTGTGACACTATTATGAATGTTTGACGTGCAATTGGAAGGGAAGTGCAAGGATCGGTGGACGGACTGCTTGTAACATAAAAATGAGAGGCAGTGGTAGATCAATGCTACTAATTAGTGGACTTGCAGTTGATGAATTGCTATGTGTTATAGCAAACATTCATGCACATAGTTAATTTAATTGGAAATTTTGTATCCTTATTTTGGCACACTGAATGGAGGCACACACGTAGGATAAGTATATTGCTGGTCGTGCATGGCTTTGTGTGTTCTGGACTTTTTCATACATGTAAATGCATCATTATATTGGTTTGATACACTTTGGTATTACAGAGAGTCTGCTAGTTGTAGTAGTGCACTGAATTAGATCATACCATGCACAGGAATAAAGTCAATCATACTAAGCAAAGCCATTGTATGTATGAAGTATGTACTGTACACCAAAAATACATTGAGCCTATATAATTAGCAGTAACCAGTTTCTGTAGACACTCTTGACCAGTCACTGAGAAGACATTCATTGTTAGACATGAGCTTGATAAGCAAGTGGGTGGTGACATGGCACAGGAATCACAATGTTCAAAATCCTGTGTTGCAGTTATTGCCTGTAACAGTGTTTCTAGTCCAAGCCTTTGTGTAGTGTGCTCCCTGTCACCTGTGCAGATGATGAAGGCTGGTGCCCTTGACACACTGTAACTTGTGTGAACATGTACTAAAGTCTGATGCACAGTGTGAGACAGCGTAACATCATGCAGCTGTTACAAATTTGATGCCAAAGGGGTTTCTGTGATGTAATACATGCATGTTGGGTAACCTTCAGTATTTTGTAGGGCTTACACACACTTATAAAAAGGGGAGAGCACTATGACATGTGCCTTTGGATATCAGATGTCAATATTTAGGAGAACTTGGAGTAAGCTGTGCAATATTGCCCAAAGGGCACAAAGCACCGCCTGGTACAGTGACTTGTAATAGTGTAGACAGGAAAATTATGGAGTCAAAATTGTCAGTCTGTACTCATGAAACTGACAGTAGTATTACTTCTGTGTGCTTTACTGCCTGACTTGACAAGTTTAATTACTGCAACTGCAAATTGGATGCTGCAATACTTCTTTTAGTGAAGGGTCTAAACCCTCTTACGTTATGTTTTCTGTGAACTGCACATGTCAAATTATTAATGTGAAAAATACAAATAACTGTCTGGCTGAGTAGTGTCTAATGCCAATTAACTTATCGATATTTGAGCAGTGTAGCAGTAAGATTTGAAATATGCACAAAGAAAGGCAGGGACGGCCTCAAAATAAATTTAGTAATA
Source organism: Protopterus annectens (assembly GCF_019279795.1). Classification (NCBI taxonomy): domain Eukaryota; kingdom Metazoa; phylum Chordata; order Ceratodontiformes; family Protopteridae; genus Protopterus; species Protopterus annectens. The sequence continues at coordinate 1,140,121,651 of NC_056741.1, read as the reverse complement.
TGGAAAAAGGACTAAAGGATTGCTAAATAGTATCAGCTGAATTTGCGATGATCATATTAAGCTCCCAAAGTGCCTCAGTTATCTGCATTATGCAAGTGATACATACCTGCACATATTAATTAGTAGCCCAATGCAAAAAAAAATTCACTGCATGGAGTATAGAAAACAGTGAGTTTTCAGTACATGCTTTTACTGTGCCAGCATCATAGACACAGGTTTGCAGTCTACTGTTTGTGGAGATTATGCTAATGTCAGTGAAAATACAGAAACAACATGTCACTAGGCTGATGTTCTTCAAAGAGATTGTAAAACATACATAAGTGAACATAATAATGTCTGGTAGAAATAAGGAAGAAATAAAAATAGTGTAGACAATGAAATAATCAAAAGTTATCCTGCACTGTTGTACGAAACTGAATTTGAAATTGTTTACATAAATCTTTCTCCTGCTGTCTAACACATGATTCTGCAGGCAGAGGGGAAGACATTTGAAATGGCACTCCCTTCCTTTCAATTCTGAGCTGTCAGTTGCAGTGGCAGTTTTCACACCTCTGCAGTAGTGTAGGAGGAGGGGACCTTTCAATTCAAGAAGGACTACAAAAGAACACTTAGAACAAAGGCATCCAATTTAGCTACAACTCTGTCTGCTGCTAGATAACTTCAAATTATACTGTAAAGGAAGCTCTGATCTAAACACAAATGAGGGTGATTAGCAACAGAAAAGAAGCAGGCTTTACACAGAAGGAAACCAAACTGACAATGAGTCACAGATTTCCCATTATATGTCAATGGCATGGGAAATCACTGTTACTTCCTTATGTCTGGCATGAGTCACAGAAAGGAGACTTGAAATGCTTTATGGGAAAGAGAAAGGCTTGAAGGAGAAGAAGATCACGTTGAGATAGCAAGCCCCATCGGTAGCCATGTTGTGGTAAACTAGCTAAAATTACTAATAAAGCATTTAGAGTCAATTTTAGGTGTTAAAATAGGTCTGGAAACAAAGATAGACTGAAATAAACATATTTTTTTAGTTCTAGGGTGGAGTGTTCCTTTAACCTGAGCTGATAGGGGCTAGTTCCCGAGCCTTGCATGTCTGTGAATGACATAACCTGTAGTAGCTGCTCTGCGATAAGCAGCATAGTCACACTTTAAGGAGTGCCTGCAGAAAGTTACCCAAAGCTGCAACTTCCATCAGTGACCAAGTGGTCCAAAAATATTAGTCATTTTCAATGGATTAAAATTATGACTTTAATGAGACTAAGTGTAGAATTTTGCATATTGTCAGAAGTAATCTGAATCATCCTTGTAGTACAAATGAGAAGTTATGTACCTACCATAACGTTCCATGTTAGTTGTCTTCTCTCGCCTTCTTTTTTGCTGGATGGGTTCGGAGCCGATCCTCGGCTCCGACTCAGCACTTGCTAAGCTCGAGAGCTAATTTTACCAGCTCGAGGCAACCCTATATCCCACGATGCAAGGCGTGACTACCCAGATCTCGTTTGGTAGCTATGGAAAATCCTGCCAGTAACCTTCTTCCCAGAAAGGAAGAAGAGGAACTAAATGTGGAAAGAAAACAAAGTAAATAACCACTAGAGACCAGTGACACTTCCTACTGGGGCCCATAGAAAGAATGAACCATACCCAGAGAAGAGTACAACTTCAAGGTCTGTCCAGGCTAGGGGGAAGGAGGGAGGGACGCAAGAAAGAAGGCGAGAGAAGACAACTAACATGGAACGTTATGGTAGGTACATAACTTCTTAGTTGTCAAACTCGCCTTCATTCTTGCTGGATGGGACCGCGTCCCTAGCACTTCTATCCTGGGTGGCTCAATGGAACAGACTCTTGAGAACTGTGGAATCAAACCTAGCCCTGTCCCTGGAGGCCAAGTCCAATTTGTAATGAGAGACAAAGGTGTGAGGAGTGGCCCAAGTGGCTGCCGCACAAATGGTGTCAATAGGTAGTCTATCCTGAAATGCTGTAGAAGTGGCTAGGCGTCTGGTAGAATGTGCGTTTTGTTTCGAGGGCAGTTGCTTGCCCCTAAGGAGATACACATGAGAAATGGTAGAAGACAGCCATCTGGATAAGGTCACCTTGGAGACTGGAAGACCCTTCCTGTTTTCTGCATAAGAAAGAAACAGTTGATCAGATTTTCTGAATTGTTTAGTTCTGTCCAAGTAATATCTGAGTTGGCGATGGACATCCAAACAGTGAAGTTTCTGTTCCGCCCTGTCAGAATAATTAGGGGGAAAAAATGGCAATTCAATAGATTGGTTAATATTCGTCTGGGAAGCAACCTTGGGCAAGAAAGATGGATTAGTTCTTAAAGATACTCTATCTTTGTGGAAAACCAAGTATGGGGGACGGACACAGAGAGCATGAAGTTCAGACACCCTCCTGGCTGAAGTAACAGCAACCAGAAAAATTGTCTTCCAGGAAAGACATTTTAATGAGCATGTAGCAGCCGGTTCAAAGGGGGGCATAATCAAGGATGCCAGCATTAAATTCAGGTCCCATTGCGGAGGGGGATCTTTGATTGGGGGTTTCAGCAGAAAGATCCCTCTAAGAAAAGCTTTGCAAAGCTTGTGAGACATTGTGTTTTGATCCGCTAAGCCAACATGAAAATTTGAGATCACTGCCAGCTGGACTTTAACTGTCGAGGAAGAAGAACCCGATTGAAAAATCTCAGCTAGGAAGTCCAAGACTGACTGCACTGGAGCAGTAAAGGGGTCTATGTCCCTGGAGTTTGCCCAGAAGGAAAAACGCTGCCATTTACTAGCATAAATCCTTCTGGTAGAGGACTTTAGAGAAGCTACTATGATATCTCGCACGGGATTAGAAATCATAGGGAGCCTGGCTAAGGAAGGAAGTGGAGCAACCAAGCAGTGAGGTTGAGAGAATCAATGGCCTGGTGCAGATGACCCGAATGGTGGGTCATAAGATCTGGAACTGGATCCAGATGCCAAGGCTGAACCAAGAGATGACGATGTAGGGACGGAAACCAAATTTGTCGAGGCCAGTAAGGGGCAATGAGAATCAACTTGGCTCTCAAGATGGTAGCTTTCTGAATCACTTGAGGTATCAGCAGGAATGGAGGAAAGGCATAAAGAAGTCCCCGGGGCCAATCCTGGGTTAGAGCGTCTCTGGGGGGATGGCCTGGTAGTGGAAAGAGGGAGAAGTCTTGGCATTTGCTGTTTTGGGGTGTAGCAAAAATATCGCAGCAAGGGACGCCCCACTTCTGAAAAATCTCGTCCACTACTGATTGTTTGAGAGACCACTCGTGTGGCATGAGAATAGCTCTGCTCAGCCTGTCCGCTAAGAAGTTGGATCTCCCGGGGATATGCGTTGCTATCAGAAACCGATGAGAGGAGATTGCCCATTGCCAAAGTCTGAGAGCTTCTCGACACAGTGGATAGGACCTGGTTCCGCCCTGTTTGTTGATATACCAGACTACGGACATGTTGTCCGTCTGAACTGCAATAGTCCCTAAAGGAAGAAAGTCGCTGAGGGCTTGCAACGTTAAAAGCACTGCTCTCATCTCTAGGACGTTTATGTGCAGATGGTATTCTATGGGTTGCCAAGTCCCATGGACCATCCTGCCCTGATAATGCCCCCCCCACCCGATCAGAGAGGCATCCGAAGTGACTGTGGCAACTGGGACTGGGGGAACAAACAGTCGGCCTTGATGGAGTTGCGGGTAAGACATCCACCAGGTTAGGTGACTCTTGCAAGATTGCGTCAGGAAGATCTCGTGGCGCATGGGAAGCTGCTGGAAGGACAACTGGGTGAACAACATCCACTGCAGAAGACGCATGTGGAAGCGAGCTAAAGGAAGCAGTACGATGGCCGCAGCCATAAGACCTAGCACCTTCAGGACAAATCTGGCCCTGATCTTTTTGCCGAGTAGTATGATCCGAACATACTTTTGGATGTCCAGAATTCTTTGGTTTGTGAGTCTTGCTGACATCCCGACAGTGTCTAATTCTGCGCCTATAAAGGTAATAGATTGGCAAGGAGACAATGAATATTTTTCGAAGTTTATAGAAATCCCTAACTGGTTGCAGGTGTGAAGAGTGTAGTCTCTGGCCTTGAGAAGTTGATGCCTGGTGGTGGCAGAGAGGAGCCAGTCGTCTAGATACGGAAACACCTGGAATCCTTGACGTCTCAGGTGAGCCGTGACCGCTGCCATACATTTGGTAAACACTCTGGGGGCTGTAGTGAGACCAAAGGGCAGGGCTCTGAATTGAAAATGACTGGTCCCCAGCCGAAAGCGGAGAAATCTTCTGGAGCGCCTGTGAATTTTTATGTGATAGTACGCATCCTGAAGGTCTATTGAGCACATCCAGTTGTCCTTGCCCAAAAGGGTAGAATGGACTGAAGCATGACCATCCGAACCTTGCCGCCTTGACAAACTTGTTTAGTTTGCCGAGGTCTAAAATTGGTCTCCAATCTCCGCCTTTTGGGAACCAAAAAGAATCTTGAGTAGATTCCGGATCCTACTTGGTCTGCTGGCACTAGTTGGATGGCTCTTTTTGCTAGGAGCTTTGATACCTCCAGCTTTGCCAACTCCCTTAGACCGGGTGAAACGTCTGGAAGGGATTGATGAGGAACAGGATATCTCACGAAAGGGATATTGTAACCCTCGGATATGATCGACTATACCCATTTGTCTTGAGAAAGGGAACGCCAGGCTGTTGGGTACAGTGACAATATTCCCCGGACTGCCTCCAAGGGTGGACAGTCGGGCAACACCTCAGGGATGCTGGAAGGGTTTATCAGAGAGAGGCTCTCTCCTACCTTGATTCTAAGGACCGCCTCTGCCCCTAGGGCGGCGTCTATTGTTATTACCCCCTCTGCCTCTGGGGGTAAACTGACCACGTGCGTCCGGCGTGACTCCCTGAGATTTACGGAACCACATTTTCCCTCCCTTCTGACCTTTGGGATAGGGTCTTGAAGGGGTGGAGAAATGGACTCCTACGGCAGAAAGAGTCTTGCCGTCTTGCTCACACCTGGTCAATGTGTCCTTCACCTGAGGTCCGAACAAAGCCGAACCATCGAAGGGAGTATTAGTGAAGGACGCCTTAAAGGGGTCTGCGAAATTACAAAGCCGCATCCAGGACTGGCGCCTAAGTGCCACTCCTGTGCCTGCGGCTCTACTCGCCCCATCGGCTGCATAATAAATGAGCCGCATGGAGGAGTTAGTTATAGAGTTTAGGATTCCGATCTGTGAGGCAATCTTTTCTTGAGCCCCAGCAGCTGAAGGATCCTGAACCACCTCACCTAGTTCCTTGAGAATATCTCTCTGAAGCCGGGTAAGGTGACAGAGATAGTTCAGCGAGCGCATAGCGAAGGTCGCTGAAGAAAACATCTGCTTACCATACCTATCCATGGTCCTAGAGTCCTTGTTAGGAGGATGGACAGGTACAGAAGGATCAGCAAGTTCCTTCTTGGTGGCAGCCACCACCACCATGGCATCAACAGGGACACCCTTGGTGAGAAACTGTCTGTCTGCGGGGGCCGTGATAAATTTAGAAGGCCTCCTGGGGACTGGTTCCACAGAATCCGGGGCCGCCCACGCCTTTCGAGCCACCACTTGCATGAGCGGGTCGAAAGGTGGAGATAACCAGGAGGTGGAGGGTCGAGATCCAAAAGCCTCCAGGTATACCGACTCATCCTCGGAGGGGTTAATGGAAGGCCAGTTCCCCCTCTGCTTAAGGAGTTCCAGGATGTCTGAAAAGGAGACATCCTCAGAGGGGGACCGTGGGGAACCCTCCCACTCATCTAAGTCAGTATCTGGTGTCGTAGACTCAGGGGAGTCTGTGTGCTTCCTCTTGCACGTCCTCTTACGCGGGGGATCTCCCGAAGGATCAGGAGAAACCTCGGAAGAGGAAGTTCTTCCCAATGGGGAAACCTGGGGCGATGGACCTCTGGGTCCGGGAGCAAGAGAATGGGAAGAGACATCGACAGGCACCGAAGAGGGAGGAGCTAATGGAATTGACCGTTGACTCAGCTCCGGGGCTAGAACACTCCTCATCACCTCAAAGGCTCCCCTTTCCAGGGAGGCTGGAAGACTCCCGCTCCGAAGAAACAGGAATCACCGGTCCCGCTGAAAGAGAAGGCTCCGAGGCTGATGTCGGTGCCGAGCTCACCAATGCCGAAGCTCCAAGAGGGAGAGCGGGGTCGGACAAGGGTCCAATGCCACTCGCCCCCTCGGAGCCGACAAGGGAGACTCGACGACCGGATCCCTCCAAGGAAGGTCTCAAGGAGGAAATCGGAGTCGAAGACGACGGAGCCGACAGGGGAGGTATTGGCTCCGGCGCACCCACGGTCAACGTTCCGAGAAGCTCCAGCTCCGAACTCTGAAGGAGAGTCGGAGGAGGAATTTCAGGGGGATGAGGGATAGCGGTCGCCTGCTGAGACGGGCTATGGAGCATCTGGGCCAGTGCCTGTGACTTCAGCAGTCTACTTACCACCCTCTCCAAGTCATGGTCTGACAGCCTGGAAGACCTTGAAGATCGGCTCCGATGGCTCCGCTCTGAAAGCAGAGGAGATCCCGGAGCCGAGCGAATCAACTCCAGGGAAGGGGACCGAGATCTCTTCCTGGAAAGAGCCATCTGAGCCGAAGACCCTTCGGTTCCAGATGGAGCCGACAGCTTATCAGCACCAGTCTTGGTCAAAGATACGTCGGCTCCAGCCGGAGCCGACATTGACATCGATGCAAGTGTATGGGAGCCAGCCAGCACCGATACCACCACCTCAGAGATAGAAAGATCGGCTCCAGCCGGAGCCGATCTAGACTCCGAAGGAGTCGGAGCCACCACCGAAGGCTTAGTAGTCACAGCCGGGGCTTTAGGTGGCTTAGAGGGCTTTCCCGACCCAGTCTTGGTCGGGGAGCCCTCTGGCTTCAACAAGCCATGTAGGATTAGTTTATTCCTACGTTCCTGCATGACTCTCTGGCTGAATGAGTGACAAATAGCACAGGAGTCCTGCAGGTGTAGAGGCCCCAGGCAGTACACACAAGAAGTGTGACCGTCTGTCAGAGACATCTTCTGACAGCACGAGTCACACTTCTTGAAGCCTGAGACCTTTACTTCTTTGGACATGGTATGCCCAACACAAAAAAGCACACACACACAATCCAACCACACAGTTAGCTAATGAAAAGGGGGAAAACTGATTAACACACCCACACTTCCTGACAGAAAAATAATGGAAGGGAGGCTTAAGGCCTGAAGGGAGGAAAAAAACTAACCCTATACAAAGGAGAAAGGGAATATAGGGCTAAGACAGATAGTACTAGCTAACACTGACTATTAAGGAAAGAGAAGTAAGAAAATTGGACATTTTATGACTGACTTTAGTACAAAAAATACTAAAACTCTACCTGAGCTGGTAAAAGGAGACCTCTTCGCGAAGCGGCAAACGAGATCTGGGTAGTCACGCCTTGCATCATGGGATATAGGGTTGCCTCGAGCTGGTAAAATTAGCTCTCGAGCTTAGCAAGTGCCGAGTCGGAGCAGAGGATCGGCTCCGAACCCATCCAGCAAGAATGAAGGCGAGTTTGACAACTTAACATCAATATTTTAAACTAAAGAATCAAATGAACACCAGAACTTAGACATAAAAGTTAAGAGTTCCTGGTCCTAATGGTCAGACAGATAGGATCATGAGGAATGGATACACTGTGATCAGATCTTTGGACAGAATGGTTAGCCCAAAAGATAAGTCAGTTATGCTTCCATACTACAAGTCAATTATTACATAGAGTAATGAAGTTTAGAGGACAGGCAATCTGTACATCAGCATCTTGATTGGAGAACGTATTAATGTACAAGTAATGCCTGGTGAAAAATGAGTCTGCCACTTCACGTTAGCATATCAAGCTGCTGTGGAGCAAGGACTGCTAAAAAACAACACCCAACATTACTTTTACACTCGCTAAACAGCACTTTTGCTGTTTAATGAATGCGTGTACAAAAGCAGAGAAGACTGTGTGGGGGAGAGAGAGAGAGAGTGATCATATATGAATGAATGAGTGTATAAAAGCAGAAGTGAGTGTGTGTGAGTCATCCAGAAAGTGAGAGTGAACTTGAGTGAGTGCATGAAAGCAGGAAGACTGTGTGCGCACATGTGCGAGAGAGATCTTGTGTGAGTGAATGCGTGTATGAAAGTTGTGTATGAGAGAGAGAGAGAATGGGCTGTCTGTAAAATTGTTTTATTTCTTTTTTTAAATACTGTATTTTTTATATATATTTTTGTTGTAAAATGCTTCCTCCAACACCGTTAACATATGCTACAGAAAGTGTGAAACATTAGACAGAGGAACTATTTTACATCAAAAATATACAAAAAAATACAGTTCTTAAAAAATAAGTAAAATGACAATTTTACAGCGAGCCATTCTCTAAATGCAATTAATGCCCTCCCGGGTGTGTGTTAATGTGTAATTAACACCCTTACAGGGGTGCACAGGCCCGCCGCCTGTGGCATCAGGCCTCATAACACCTCTGGGCAGGTGTTAATTACACATTAACACACCCTGTTAGGTATTACTGCTTACATAGTTCAGGATTGTGTCTATATTCTAGAGCTGATGGGAGAGGGTGCAAAAGGCATTTACCAAATGGATTAGAGGATGCACACATTTAACATGTAAAAGACTTAATAGTCTTGATGTATTTTCTACTTTTTACTAGATGGATAAGGGATGATCTGATTGGATACTTAATACTTTAAAAAATGGGGCACTCTAGGAATTAATGTATTAAATAATTAAAGGTACACAGAAGAATGAGTTCTTAGTAGATTTAAAGTTAAATGCATCAAAAACAGTAGCTATGTTCTTCTAATCTCTGGCTGAAAGAAGATGGAACAATTCCATTAGAGGTCAGAGAGGCTTAAAATGTTAAAAGTATTAAAATAAAATTGAAAAATGGAATGTAGAAAGTTTTTTGGTCATATCAATATTGAGCTAATCTGAGGTCAATGGCTTTTAGTGAACATTAATTAAAGAACACTGAAAAAAACATGAAAGTAAACAACACAAAGAATTGAAGAAATAGATGCATGACATATGAAATGTGAGTGAAAAATGAGAAAGTACAGTTGTGTACACTTACCATAAATGTAGATGTTCGAGTGTACTCATTGTTGCAGATATCGCATTTGGGTTATCCTGCCAGGGGTAGCCCTCAGTCAGCCCGAATACCAGAGGCTTAGTATTTCTGCGTCAGTTGCGGTCACTCCAGGACAGACATCAGGTCGCCAGTGGTATAAAATCAGGCAGCTGACGCCATTACATCAGTTTTTCTTCCCCTGTCAGGAGCCCCCCAAAATAGGGAGCTAGGTTATGGTGGAAAAACACCACCAGTAGAAAGTAAATACCAAAAAAATCCCTGTAAGGAGAGAGCGACACGGGGGATGGAGGGAGGGAAACCAGGACTGCAACAGTGAATACACTCTAACATCTACACTTATGGTAAGTGTACGCAGAGTACAGTTGTGTACACTTACCATAAATGTAGATGTTCAAGTGTATTCACTGTTGTAGTCATCACATTTGGGTTATCTGCTTGCAGTAACCCTCAGTCGATCTGATTAATAAAGTCTTGGGTCCTGTGTCGGTTGCTGTCTCTTCTTCCGTGCCGTCAGGTTAGGTCGTCAGGGGTGCAGCCGGCACCATTACATCAGTTTTTCTTGCCCCAGATGTCAGGTGCCCATACATATACAAGGATATACCTCCAATAAAAAAGCAAATACACCAAAAAGCTTTTAAGCATAGTACAGGAGAGTAGAGGTATAGCCAAAAAAAGTCAGGGGGCTGGAAGGAGGGCAACCAGAACTGCAACAGTGAATACACTCGAACATCTACATTTATGGTAAGTGTACACAACTGTAGTATGTTCTACATGTTTCACTGTTGCAGTCATCACATTTGGGTAGATTCCCAAAGCTATGGATGGGAGGAGGAATTTAGATAGTATTGGGACCAGCTATAAGACCCTGCAAGACTGCAGTGGCAAAGCCAGCTCTGGATTTAGAGAAAAGTGGCAAATGGTAATGCTTGGTGAAAGTATTTACAGAACTCCAGGTAGCAGCTTCTGCGATGTCCCTGGTAGGGAAACCTCTGAAAAAGGCTGTAGAGGTAGATGCAACCGTGGTTGAATGGGGTCTGATCCCCTGTGGGACAGGTTTTCCATGGTGCTTATAGCAGAAATTAATGCAATGGTCTATCCATTTAGAAATGGTTTGCTCTGAAATAGCCTTCCCCTCTGCCCCTGCAGCAAATGCCACCAGCAGTTGTTCAGATTTCCTTTGAGGTTTAGTCCTGTCCAAGTAAAATCTAAGTTGTCTGTGCACATTTAAGGAGTGCAGAATCTGTTCCCCTTTGTTCTGTGGATTAGGAAAGAAGGTTGCCAAATGAATGGATTGATTAAGAGCCACACTGGATACCACCTTGGGCATGGAGGGATCGGTTCTGAGGGACACCCTGTCCACATGAAAGATGACGAAAGGCTCCACTGTCATAAGGGCCTGTAATTCAGATACCCTTCTTGCTGAAGTGATTGCTAAAAGCAAGGCTGTTTTCCAAGAAAGGAATTTTAAAACTGCACTAGCAGGAGGAAGAGTGAGTTTCTCCAATACAAAGTTAAGGTCGGTCTCAGGCTGGAGTTGGGGCTCTCCTAGGTGGTCTTAAATTTTTGGCCCCTCTGAGGAACTGCTTGAGCAGTGGATGAGAGAAGATGGGAGGTTCTGTGTTATAATGAGCTGAAATGGCTGAGGCATGAATTTTGATGGAGGAAAAAGAAAGACCCTTGTGAAGCATCTCAGTTAAGTATTGTAAAATCTGAGGTAAGTTGGGTGCTGCTGTGCTCATCCCTTGAGATTGGTTTTCCATTTTTCAGCATAAGATTTTCTAGTACTAGGCCTCCTTGCCTCTAAAATGATATCCATCACTGGTTTACTGAGGGATGGTAAAGGAGAGATTAGGTAATTAGCCAGGCTGCTAGGTTCAGGGTTTGAAGCTGAGGGTGCAGAATCTGGTTCTCCTGCTGAGACAACAGGGTAGGGGTCTGAGGCAGGTGTCATGGGGCCAACAGTGACACACTGCGCAAGAGGGGGTACACCAGTGTTGGTGTGGCTAGTCTCATGCAATCAATATCGTCCTTGGTTTGTCCTGTTTGATCTTTAGTAGTACTTTGGAGAGGAGAGGCAAAGGAGGAAAGGCATAAACTGATAGGTTTTTCCAGCTGAAGGACAGAGCATCCACATTCCAAGCTTGTTTGTGGGGAGTCCTTGTGCAAAATTTGTCCAATTGGTTGTTCTAGGGGAGGCAAACAGGTCTATATCTGGGCTCCCCAATTTGTTTGCCAACATGTTAAAAATCTTTGGTTCCAGTTTCCACTCAAGTGGGTCCATGATGTTTCTGCTTAGTCCGTTTGCCAGTGTATTTAGTTTTTCTGGCAGGAATTGTGCTTGTAGATGCACTTGGTAGTTCAAGGCTGTGTTCCACAATGTCATGGCTAGTCTGCAGAGGGGGGTAAGAATGGGTACACCCCTGCTTGTTTATGTACCACATAACACTGGTGTTGTCCGTCTTTACCATTAATTTTCTTGGAAGAATGTGGTCCTTGAAGGCTGTCAGAGCATTCTGTACAGCTAATACTTCTTTTTGATTGATATGCAGGTGCATTTGACTTGGGTTCCATTTGCCCTGAATGCACTTCCCTGCCAGGTGATCCCCCCAAGCATAGTCTGATGCATCTGTTGTTAGGATTTGGGCGGCAGGGGGAGAGTGAATGGTAGTCCCTTGTTTTGGTGGCAGGCCTCTGCCCACCAATGGAACTCTAAGCGTAGGCAAGGTATGACATGAATCATTGCTTCTGGATCCTGAGAATGTTGACGCCATAGGCTTTTTAGATACCATTGTAGTTTCCTCATATGCAGTTTTGCATATAGAATTAGAAAAATGCAGGAGGCTTGCAGTATTTGCCTTGCAGATAGCAGGGTTTTTGTGGTCACTAGTTTGAATTAGGTTGTCAAATGAATTTGTTTTTCTGGCATGAGGAAAGCCATCTGGGAAGTTATATTCAACCTTGCTCCCAGGAATAACCTTTGTTGACAGGGTACCAGGTGTGATTTCTTTTCGTTTATGGTGTACCCCAGACAAGTTAGCACCCTTTGTACAAAGGCCAGATGATTCAAAAGTATGTCCTGGCTTTCTGCCTGAATTAGACTATCGTCCAGGTATGGGTATATATGAATATTTCTTTGCCTGCAAAATGCAATGACTGGAGCTAGGCACTTTGTGAATACACTGGGCGCAGTAGATAAGCCAAAGGGCAGTGCAGAGAAACTGATGGTCCGTGTAGCCTGCTTTGAAGCATCGGTATCTTCTGCAAAATTTCCTGATTGGGATGTGCGGGTATTCTTCCTTTAAATCGAGTGTTGCCAACCAGGCATCTTTGCCTAGTATAGGAAGCAACTGGTGAAGAGTCAGCATCTTGAATTTGGAATCACCAAAAAGGTGTTTAGAGTAGACAGGTCCAGGATAGAACATCATGAATTGTCTTTTCTGGGTACCAGGAAAAGTCTTGAGTAGAAACCTTGTCCCTTTTCCTCTTCTGGTACTGTTTGAATAGCCTTTATGCTTACAAGAGAGAGTACTTGCTTTTGTGCCTCTGCCCACTGATTTGGGGGTAGATCTGGCCAAATGTTTGGGGTTGGGAACGTGTGGAAGTGAAATCTGTACCTTTGGGACACTATAGTTAAAACCCATTTGTCCTGGGTAATGAGTTCCCAGTTTTCTTGCATGTAGAGCAACCCCCCCCCCCAAGGGGCAGTCAATTGAGAAGTGCTTGAAAGTTTTAAAGTGAAGTCATTGAGACAGTTTACCATAGGGGGGAGTTTTACTACTCCCAGATTTGGAAGTGGGGGCCCCCTACTGCTTAGTCCTGTGAGTACCCTGGGACTGAAGCCTGGGTGTTCTGCTGGATCTGGGTTTGGACTGAGAAGACCTGGAAGAGGCAGGAAAGGACCAATTCTTAGAAGGCCAATGCCTACTAAATCTTGGAGGTTGTACTTGTAAGAAATCTTTAACAGTTTGCATAGATTTAGCTTTTTCCTCCATCTTTTTAAGAACTTCTTCTGCCTTATTGCCAAACAGGCGGTCCTGATTTAAGGGAATATCCAGCAATTTAGCTTTAACATGATCTGGCAAGGATTGCTCCTTAAGCCAAGCATGCCTTCTAAGTACAGACCCAGTGACAGCAGCCCTGCAAGATGCCTCTAGTGAATCAAAACCACATTGCAAAGTATGTTTTCCAACTTGTTCACCTGAATGCAGTAAATCTGTAAATCTTTATTTTCAGCACAATCTGGTATCAATATCATTTTCTGTTTAAGCAAACCAATAATATGCTGCTGATACTTTAACATATGAAACTGGCAGTTTAAGGCCCTAATGGCCAAAGTTGCAGAAGTGTATACCTTCTTACCCCATCTACCCAGTGCCCGGGAGTCTCTATCAGAGTGGGTAGGATTTTTGGCAGCAGTAGCTTTAATGCCCTTGGGTCCCTGTGAAATGGTCTCAGGATCCGCAGTAGGATTTTTAAAAAGGAACTTGTGAGAGTCAGGGACCTTGTAATATCTATCAGGTTTTCTGGGAGCAGGAGCCAAGCTAGATTCCGAAAAGGTATCAACAATGTCTAGTACAGGAGGTACGGCTAAAGGCCTGTGCTGGGGCAGGAGTAAGAAATCCCTAAGCCTCTTTTTAGAATCCGAGAAATCCTGACTTTCTCAACGAAAATGCTCCCTGAGAGTATGCAAGGTTTCATGAAAAGAGAAATCCTCTGGGGGGGAAGCAGAGGGAATAGAGTCCTCAGTATCAGAATCCTCACAGGTAGATAAGGGTAAATCCTGGTCATCAGAGGAAACAGAAAATTCAGAATCCTGGTCAGAAGTATCATAAGCAAACTCAGTCCTAGGTCTCTTAGAGGGGGGGAAGGCTGGCTTCCCCTGATTAAAGTAATAAGGTCCTTAGCCATTCTTACCATTTGTTTTTTAGGCATGGAGGCCTGACCATGCAGTCTGGGCGTCAGTTTTCTAGGCATGGTTCGAGTTTAAGGCCTTGAAGAAGAAGATGGCGTTGGTTTAATATACAAGTCAGTAGGCCTGAATACACCCTCAGAAGACGGTGTCTGCACAGCAGCTACGTACCCATCCAAGGTAGATACATCCGCAGGTTCCACAGTTGAAGCATCTCGCGGCATACCAGATTCCGAATGGGTCTAAGTAGAGACCTGCGAATCTGAAGTAGCAGGTATCAGGGGCTGCAAAAGCGCCTCACTGAGTACCGGCGAACTGGGGACTGGCTTAAGAGAAGCGTTGTCGGCAGCCTTGGACCTAGGCGGCCTGCCTCTGTCTTTATATTTGCGTGTTTTCAGAATGTCGGTAGTCGGATGACTTACTGAAGACATATCAGGATAATTGAACTGAGAACCAAAATATTTAGAAGTGAAAATATACCGATGACGGATAGTTAGTGGTTTAAATAAGGCACAAAACCGACAGCGAGGTACGTCGTGGTCAGGGCCTAGGCAAGGAATACAGTACGAATGAAAATCTTTATGAGGTATTTGCTTTCCACAAGTAATGCAATTATTTACTTCTACTGACATCGGTTTAGAGCAAGAAAAAGTTTCCCCAACGGGGTACTTAGCTTTTAGTTGAAGACTTCGGTTCTGAAACTCAAAAACGAAATTTCAGGAGTCGGCCAACCGGCACTTGCAAACTGCTTCTGCTTCGGGCACCGCACGGCAAGAAAGACTGATGTAATGGCGTTGGCTGCATGTTTTATACACCTGACTACCTGACATCACGGAAAAAGGGACAGCAACTGACACAGGTCCCAAGACTTTGTTAATCAGGCCAACTGTGGGCTACTGCACGCAGATAACCCAAATGTGATGACTGCAACAGTGAAACACAAAGAAAATCCACCAAATCTGGTTCCCCCTTGACATCGACAGGCATTGGTGTCTGAGAAAGCTCCACGGATGTGCCGGTCGTTGGCTGTGCATCAGCTTCCACGAGGGAGGTTGATGGAGCAGACTGATCCACCAAGCGCTCAACTCCTACATCGGTAGTTGGTGGGGCGTCCGGGTGCGAAGCGGCAGGCGATGGTCTAGGCATCTTGGCCTTCTTACACGGAGGTTCTTGGGCAGCCTCCGAAGTGGGATCCATCCTAAGAGCCAGCTGTTTGAGGCACTGGTTTTCTAAGTAAAGGTTTAAAGCTGCCAGACGATTATGTAAGGTCTTAGGCACAAAAGATTTACAAATAGGGCAGGCGTTATGGTAGTGTTCCCGGCCTAAGCAAAAAACGCATTCTTCATGGGCGTCCTTATGGGGAATTTGGCGCCCGCATTGGCACTTAACCTTTCTCCCTGACATCAGCTAAAAGCTACAACAACCACGCCTAAGCAATGCAAAAGACTGGAAAAAAAAAAAAAATAATTAGAAATGAAAAACCCAACGGGTTACTTATCTAAAGTCGATCAGACGTCTGAAGAGCGATCGTACGATGCAAAGTCGTCTGTGGCTGAAAAGTTCTGAGGATTGTGCGTGCAGACATCATACATAAGGTCCCTGGTTTATGGCCCTACATGTGATGTCCCACCAGCTGCAACAGCCAAGCGGAAGCTTTAGTATAGGAGCCGACGTACGAGTCGCCTGAAGGCAGGAAATCCCACACCAAGAATACTGTGACATGGAATAGAAGGACATCAATGACCATGAAAGAAACAAGCAGTGAAAGAGACAGGATATCTAGTACAGGAGGATAAAGCACAGACAACACAAGTTCAAGAAGTGGCTTGGAAGCAGAACATACACACTGGGGTGGATGGGACTGAATTACTTTTGATGACGCAGCCATCCTGAGGAAAGGCACATGTGATTTTCACTCAGACAGCTGCTGCCCCGCAGACAGAGACTTGTACAGCACCAATGGCCACTGAATGGAGGAATGTGACCATGGCACTCCTAAGCAAGTGTGAGAACATGCGAATGTAACGGGACAGCACAGGAGGCTCCTCAGCCACCAGGGGTTGGATTATCACCACAAAGAAACACTTCCATTGCCTGCACCAGGCTCTTGATTGGCATAAGGGAGTCTCATACAGTTTCCAGTTTGAGAAATTAGTTATGGTATTCATACAGCCCCAAGCTGGGAGATATGCCAGACCCTCAGGCTGGGAAACAAAGTGCACTAGCTGATGACAGCATAGGAGGGGGTGCAGGCAGAGGCACAAGCCATTTAAGTAACTGCCTGAAGCCAGAAGGATGGCACTTCTCAACAGCTCTTCTTCCAATAAATGGGATACGTAGTACAAGCAGAAGGGACTCAAATCCAAGTGAGGGGAAAAGTACAGTTTTGTACCTACCATAAATGTAGATGTCCGATAGGTATGCATCTGCAGTCATAACATATGGGTTGTCCTGCCTCAGGCAGCCCTTCGGTCGGCCGGATTCCAAAGTCTGGGTCTGGCCTCGGCTGATGTCGCACTTTCCCCGACGTCAGAGCGTCTGGGGTATAAAAGCATCAGCCGACGCCATTTTCCTCGGTGTTTCTTGCCCCAGATGCCAGGTGCCCTCTAGGAAGGCCAAATTTGGAGGAATGCAATAAATTCCAAACATTTTCCAAAATATATACATATATATATATATATATATATATATACAAACAAATACACCATAATAGATCCCCCAGCTAGCTAATGGAGGGGTAAGCACCCTATGAATACCACAGAGGGGAAGGAGGGAGGGTAAACCTGACTGCAGATGCATACCTATCGGACATCTACATTTATCGTAGGTACAAAACTGTACTATGTCCTTCAAGGATGCATCTGCAGTCATAACATATGGGTAGAATACCATAGCCAATCTGGGGGGGGGGAGGTACTAAGAAAAGGATGGTGTAGTTAAGATACCCTGCAGGACTGCTGCAGCAAAACCTGCTCTGGATCTGGAGTATAAAGGTAAATTGTAATGTTTGGCAAATGTATGCACGGAGCTCCATGTAGCAGCTTCTAAAATGTCCTTGGTAGCCACCCCTCTTAGGAAGGCTGTAGTGGTGGCTGTGGCCCTCATGGAATGAGGCCTGATGTTTGCAGGAACCGTCTTTCCATGAAAGGAGTAACAAAATCGAATGCAATTTCCTATCCACTTTGAAATTGTCTGTTTGGAAATTGCTTTTCCTTGTACCCCAGCAGCATATGCTACAAGGAGTTGGTCAGTCTTTCTGTAACTTTTAGTTCTGTCCAAGTAGTAGCGTAGTTGTCTGTGTATATCCAGAGTGTGTAGAAGTTTTTCCCCTTTATTTTGTGGATTTGGGAAGAATGTAGGCAAGTGAATAGCTTGGTTCAGGGATACCCTAGATACCACCTTTGGCATAAAAGTAGGATTGGTTCTCAATGAAACTCTGTCCTGATGGAAGATAAGAAATGGCTGTACTGCCATTAAAGCTTGTAACTCAGATACTCTTCTTGATGAAGTTATGGCCAGAAGGAATGCAGTTTTCCAAGACAGAAACTGTAGATCCGTCGATGCTGCTGGTTCAAAGGGAGGAAGTGTTAGTTTCTCCAGCACAAAGTTGAGATCCCAAGTAGGTAAAGGGGGTTTCCTTGGAGGATTGATGTTTTTGATTCCTCTCAGAAATTGCCTGAGAAGAGGATGCGAGAAGATAGGTGGATCAACATTGTATTCTGCTGAAATTGCTGAGGCATGAATCTTAATGGAAGAATAGGACAGGCCATTGTGGAACAATTCTGCTAAGTATTCCAGAATATGTGCCATGCTCGCCACTGTCACATCTAAGCCTTTTGTTGTGTTCCAAATGAGAAATCTTTTCCATTTTGTGGAGTATGTCTTCCTTGTGGAAGGCCGGCGAGCTTCCACAATAATGTCCTTTACTCTCTGTGATAAGTTATTTTGAGGAGGGTTTATGGAATTTTCCAGGCAGTTAGCTGCAATGTTTTCAAGTTGGGATGCATGATCTTGAAATTGTTCTGCGTCAGAAGAAGAGGCCATAGGGGGAGAGGCCATGGTTTCGTCTGTGACATGCTCCTCAATAGTGGGTACCAGTGCTGCCTTGGCCAGTCTGGAGCTATCAGAATCACTCTTGGCTGTTCTGCCCTGATCTTCAGTAAAACCTTGGACATTAATGGGAGAGGTGGGAAGGCATATACTTTTAGAGCTTTCCTCCAAGCTTGTGGGTGGTATGTCCTTGAGCAGAATGTCTTCAGTTGATGATTGTGGGGTGAGGCGAACAGATCTATCTCCGGCTTTCCCCATGCTTGTGTTATGAGTAGAAAGATGTCTGGGTGCAGCATCCATTCGTGTGCATCCATGGTAGTTCTGCTTAAGCTGTCTGCCAGTGCATTTTCTTTCCCTGGCACGAACTGGGACTGTAGTTGGATATTGAGTTTCAAGCATAGTTCCCATAGATTCATGGCCAGCCTGCATAGAGGGTAGGAATGCGTGCCTCCTTGCTTGTTTATGTACCACATGACTGTGGTGTCGTCTGTCCTTATTAACAGGTGGCCTTGATGGAGGAAAGGTTTGAAGGCCTCGATTGCGTATCACTGCCAGCATTTCCTTTTGGTTTATGTGCATGCGCAGCTGCCCTTGAGACCATAGGCCTTGGATACATTTGCTCTCCATGTGTGCTCCCCATCCTCGGTCTGAAGCATCCGTGGTGATGGTTTGTTTTGTTTTTGGTTTGTTGAAAGGCAACCCTCTGTTGGACTGGCAGGCTTGAGCCCAGCACAGGAATTCCTTTTGAAGGCAAGGAATGATTGGTATCAAAGTTTCCAAACTGTGACTGTGCTGAGACCATACACTCCTTAGGTACCATTGCAATTTTCTCATATGCAGCCTGGCTTGTGGAATCAGAATTATGCAGGATGCCATGTAACCCAGGGCCTGCAGGATTTTCCTTGCAGTTAGCTGAGTTTGTCTTGTCAGATTCATGAAGTAATCCGGAAGTTGTTTTTCTTCTGTGAGAAAGGCCATTTTGGTGGTTGTGTCTAGATCTGCACCCAAAAAGGTTATCCTTTGGGATGGAACAAGTCTTGATTTTTGGATGTTGACTGTGTATCCCAAGGCCTGCAACAGGTGGATGGCATAATCCAAGTCCTTTATCAAATTTTTCTTGTTGTCTGCTTGTATAAGGCAGTCGTCCAGATATGGGTAGATTTGAATCCCCTGAAGTCTGCAGTGTGCAATTACTGATGCCAGGCATTTCGTGAATACTCTGGGCGCAGTAGATAAGCCAAAGGGCAATGCTGAGAATTGATAATGCTCTGATCCTGCAAGAAATCTGAGGTGTCTTCTGCAACTTTGTCGAATAGGGGCATGCAGGTATGTCTCCTTGAGATCTAGAGTCACCAGCCAAGACTCCTTGCCCAGCATGGGAAGAAGTTGCTGTAGGGTCAGCATCTTGAATTTTGGCACAATGAGGTAAGTATTCAGTGCGGACAGGTCGAGAATAGGCCTCCATTGATTTTCTTTTCTTGGAACAAGGAATAATCTGGAGTAAAATCCTTGGCCTTGTTCTGAAAGAGGTACCTTTTCTATGGCTTTCATTTGTATTAAGTTGTTGATCTGCTTTAAAGCCTCTGCCCTCTGATTTGGTGGCAGGTTTGGCATTCCGTTTCTTCTTCTTGGCAAAGTGTGGAAGTGGAACCTGTATCCTTTGACTATTATTTGCAGTGTCCATGTGTCCCTTGTAATATAATGCCAGTTTTTTGAGAATAAAGAAAGCTTTCCTACCAATGGTGCTTCCAATTGAGCCCTGGTCAGCGGAATCAAAGGAAAGTCATTGAGTCTGTCCAGGTGTAGTAGTTGTTGTTGCTGTTCCTGCACTACCTCTCTGGTTGGTAGGCTGCCACTGACGGCCTCTGTAGGAGCCTCTAGCTTGCCCTCTACCTCTGGGACGCCTGTTCCTGCCCCTCTGGGATCTGTCTGAGTCTGGAAAGGACCAATTCTTAGTAGGCCAGTTTCTGCTGAATCTCGGTGGTTGTACTTGCAGAAAGTCCTTAACTGTTTGCACAGATTTTGCCTTTTCTTCAAACTTCTTTAAGATCTCCTGAGCCGAGGAACCAAATAATTTTTGTTTTTCCATTGGAGCATCCAGGAGTTTAGCTTTAACATGGTCTGGTAAAGATTGTTCCTTCAGCCAGGCATGCCTACGAATAACTGCCCCAGTCATAGCTGACCTACATGAAGCTTCCAGTGCATCATAACCACACTGCAAAAATGATTACTAACCTGCTGTGAGTTATGTACCAGATCCTGAAGGGATTTACGGTCAAGGGGTTCAGAAGAGGAAAGCTTCTTATGCAATTCATCTAACAAATACTCTTGGTACTGTATCATATGAAATTGACAATTTAATGCCCTCATGGAAAGAGTTGCAGAAGTACATACCTTCTTTCCCCATCTCTCTAAAGCTCTAGACTCCCTTTCAGAAGGTAGAGGATTTTTGGCAGTGGCAGCTGCAACCCCTTTTGGGCCCTGAGAAATAGTATCTGGGTCTGCAGAATGGGCCTTGTACAGATGTAGATGAGAATCCGGGACCCTGTAGTATCTATCAGGTTTGGCAGGTGCCGGAGGGAGAGAATCAGGGGCAGTACTAACATCATTGTACACATCATCAATAACATTCAAAACAGGAGGTATAGCTAAGGGCCTATGCTGAGGTAAATGTAAAAAGGTCCTTAATCTCTTTCTAGAATCAGAAAATTCCTGACCCTGCCAATGAAAATGTTCTCTCATAGAGTGTAGTGTCTCACCAAAGGAAAACTCTTCAGGAGGGGAGGCCGAAGGGATAGATTCTTCAGCATCAGAATCCTCGTAGGCCGAATAAGCCTCCTCCTGGTGATCTGACAACACAGATCCATCCGTAGACTCATCTGAAGAGTGTTGGTCAGAGGGCTCAGTCCTGGGCCTTTTGTCTGGTGGTGGTTGAGAGCCCTTGTCCGGGTGAGGCTGAGAACCTCTAATTAAAGAGATAAGATCCTCTGCAAGGCTGAGGATCTGAGAACTAGAAGAAGGTCTCGGAGAGGTAGTCTTGGGAGGCAAAGCTTTAGCAAGTTTAGCAGCTTTAGCCCTTGAAAAAGCCTTAATGGACATGGAAGCAGGGGGTCTGGCTGCACCACGTGCAGGAGTAGACTTTGTCCAAAGGAATGGTGTCAGACATTTCCTGGACACTGGTTTCAGTAGGTAGCTCAGTAGCCGACTCAGCCGGGGCCTCCAGGGCCGCGGTGGTCGGTTGAGTGGATTCGGTTAAAGGAAGTACCGAGGACTCGGTTTCGGCCGAAACCGAGACACTCGCAGTAGGCCTAACCGTGGTTTCAGCCAAAACCGCGGGCCGCGAGTGTCGGTCCTTGTCCTTCTGTTTTTTTCACCAAATGCGATGTTGGAGTCTCCGGCGGCATCTTATATGCAAAATTAGCCCCAAAGAATTCCTCTGCAAACTCCGACCGACGTCTAAGAGTTCGTCGGTTGAAGGAAGCACAGGCTGAACAGGCCGAGACGTCGTGGTCTGGGCCTAAGCAAGGGAGGCAGTAAGAGTGGAAATCCTTATGAGGTATTTGTTTCCCACAAGTTAAACAATTATTTACTTTATCTGACATCAGCTGAGGCAAGAAAGAGTCCCCAACGGGGTACTTAGCTTTTTCGAAGTCTTCGGTAGCTGAATCACAGGAGCTGACCGACCGGCACTTGCGAACTGCTTCTGCTTCGGGCACTGCGCGGCAAGAAAGACTGAGGAAAATGGCGTCGGCTGATGCTTTTATACCCCAGACGCTCTGACGTCGGGGAAAGTGCGACATCGCCGACCGAAGGGCTGCCTGAGGTAGGACAACCCATATGTTATGACTGCAGATGCATCCTTGAAGGACATCGGGGAAAAGAATGCAGCAGATACAAGCACTGCTTATTTATCAGAGAAGCATTACGATTAGTTACAAATGCACAACAAATATGATAAAGGAATTAGATGCATGTGCTCAGTATTAAAATAAAAAGGAAAGGTTGGCAACACTATAGATGTGAGAAACTGTGAATTTGAGAACATTCAGATAAAAACAGACTGCAAACTCAAAATTTATTCAGAAAGGTTTTGTACAAAGCATGTCATCTTATCTACACAAAAACTCTTAGTTTTCTTTTGAGGGAAAAATAAGTTGTCCAGGGTTTAACATTCAAAATGACAAAAATAGTAACTAATCAAATGGAGAGAGATGTTTGAGAGAATATATGAATCACATCTAGGAATACTAAAATGCAAAGAAAAAGCAACATGCAATGTACTTGGCAAGGAATGTTAACTCACAGAGCTGTATCATCTCCAATTAACATCAAATCAATCCAAAAGAAGGCATACAGTGACACACAATCACCACTATGAAAGTAACACTGTCAACCACAAGGGGTGCAATAAGAGGAGACCAAAAAGTGAACAAAAGGTAACAGCAGTTGCACTGCTTGGTAGTGGGCCACCTAAACTTTTCTCCTCCTATGTGTAGGAAGCTGTTCTCCTGCATGATCTTGGTCATCTTCCACCATGCCAGGAAAAAAAAAGATTAAAATTAACCTTCGGTAAAAAGTGACATACTGAGGAGGTAGGCTTTGAAGCAAGGACAGTGGAACTCAACTGTTGGCTCCAATTCAGACTGTAAAATGCATGTGCAGACTTGACTGAATCATGCAACCTGAAGTCAAAGCTTCTAGCAAACACCTGCAGTATACAGTTTAAGGGGAAGTATGAAAGGCACGGCTCACTGTAACTTCAACCCATGACTAACTCGCAAAACAAGGAACTTCATTAATTTCTCTCTCAAGTCATTAATTCATCAGTGTGGATGCAAACCCCCAAAGTCTGAGCTCTCACTGTAAGGCTAAACATCTACAAAAAAGACAGATGCTTCAATGGAAAAAGGACCCACCTAGAAAGTTTTAAACATTCATGACCTCTTCCATCTTTCACATCATACTGGTTATCCCTCAGGAAATAGAATCAAATATAACTCCCCCTACTATCACTAGGGAACAGGTCCTTAATGCTCTCTCTAACACCAAGAACACTGCATCAATGGGCCTAGACAACATCCCAGGATGCTTTCTAAATAGCATCACCTATTAGGGCCTCTGGAATTACTATTTAGCTGTAGCCTCCAAACAGGCTTTGTGCCTCACACAGGTGGGCTAACTACAGATGCTGGAAACTACAGCCCCACAAGTCTCACTACTCTTATATGTAAAGACATGGACAGAATTACCATGGAGATGATCAATAGAGATACAGTAAACCTCCAGACAGTGGACCCAATCCAGTTTAGTTTTGTCAAGAGCAGATCGTGCCTACTCAGCCTGGTGGACTTCTTTGAGAGGGTCACCAAAGCAATGGATGAGGACAAAATCATTCACACTGCCTACCTTGACCAGCCAAGGCATTTGGCAATACCCCAACTGGGGCATTTTTGACAAACTCAAGAGGTTAAGTGGGTAGCCAACTAGCTCACAGACAGGACCCAGGAAGTTAGAATTGGGGGAGTCCACCTCTACAAAGAGGCCAATCACAAGTGGAGTCCCTCAGGGATCAGTCCTTGGACTGCTCCTTTTTGGCATTTACTTCTCAGAAGTCAAGGTCAATGTCAGTGGTCTCTGGCTGACTAAATTTGCAGATGATTGCAAATTAGGAGAGGTCACTGAACCTCACAATGACACAAATGTTCTCCAGGAAAGGCTGACACAGGCAAATAACTGGTGTCAGAGCCATGGACTAAAACTAAATGCCAAGAAATGCATAACAGTATCCTTTGGGAAATCATCCATCCCTGCTATTATATTGACAACACACCCCTTAGGGTTGACCCAGTAGTCAGGGACTTAGGGACACACATATATAGTAATCTAGTCTATGATCATCACGTGTCTACAGTGGTGAGGAAATCACTCTATGTTGCGCAATGTATAAACAAAAGTATGGCATCTAAGTCCAAGGAAGTCATTGTTCCACTGTATTCGGCATTCATCAGACCTATCACTGAGTACAGTGCTCCCTTTGGTATGTATCTAACCAGGCATATACAACTGGAATGTCCACACAGGTTCCTCACAAAACTTACACCCTGTACTCTTTTAATGTCCTATACAGACCGCCTCAAGACCCTATCCCTGTATTTTGTCTCCTACAGGCTTTTGGGGGGAGATCTATGCATGGCATACAGGGCATTGTCAGACACCACACTGATGGACCTCCTGCATATCCACAAAACAAACAGTACCAGAAGTACCTGTTCTAAAGACTTAAACCTTGCCTGTGATATAAATAGGACCTGCTGG
Organism: Protopterus annectens; assembly: GCF_019279795.1. Taxonomy (NCBI): domain Eukaryota; kingdom Metazoa; phylum Chordata; order Ceratodontiformes; family Protopteridae; genus Protopterus; species Protopterus annectens. The sequence goes on along the minus strand of NC_056741.1, from coordinate 1,140,097,243 downwards.
AGAGATAGGTATGTATCCCAGAGACTACCCCCATCTATGGAACAGGCTCCCCATCCATGTGAAGCAGAGTTCCTCCCTAAGCCAATTGAAGTGCAACTGGATGGGAAACCAGAAATTCATCCCTGGTTTGGCACCTATGTCTCTAATGCAAACAGGTAACCAGTAAATGGCTCATCTCCCAGGCCCATGCTTACACTTATCAAGGATAATCAGAACTTGTCAGAGATTTGGGATGCATGGCTAGGCTTAAAAAGGCCCTTGTGATCATTACCCTAGTATCACGTATGACCCTATGGTGACCTTCTAAACATTCAGTTGAGCAAAATGCTTTAGGGTGCATATCTTCCAAAGCCTACGATGGCAAGGAGGAAAAGCAGGTCACTGGCTTCAACTGGGAGAAGCACTGTTATTCAACACTGACAGAAGGTTGACATGGACAATATACACAGAAGAGCTAAAGCCAATGACACTCCAGCTCTGATACCAGATCACACAGACATTAAATGGAAACTTCAGGTCTAAAGTTGTTTGGTACTCAGTAGGCACACTTTCTAAGGCTGACTGCAAGACGGCAACCTACACTAGTAATGGGGAAAGAATGAAGTGTTGTGACACTGAGCAAACTCCTTAACCCAAGTGGAGGGCAATATGGAAGTATGGTTCTCTCAAACACTGTTAAAATGCTTCACCAGAATAAGGACATGCAAATGAGGGTCCATCATTAGACTCACTCTCTGGAAATATTCTTAAAACACGACTCACTGTTAAGGGAATGACACTTTTGATCTAGTACTTTCAGCACTAGAATGCTATGCATGTTTGGCAATTGATATTAACATGCTGTGGCTAGAATATTAAGTCTGTGGCATATGTAATGCAATTACTCACAGTGTTAATAAAATGCAGAGTACACTACTTATAGTTGATGGTGTACATGAGGGGAAAATATAGCTAGCTTAAGTAACAGTGACACACAGACAATTCCAATGTCACGGTTTCCCTCGTTTACAAGGTCTGAGATTTGGATGCTTAACAGCTAACAAGACATTTCCCCAAATGTTTGACATTTATAATGTTAAGGAAAAAGGACTGCAGTAAAAACTATGTACACAAAGCAAAATCTGATAAGATCGATCTGTACTTATTAACATGCATACATCTTCAACACCATCACCAAATGCTACCCTCCTTCAAGGCTCAATGCCAATGTCTTAGTTAATAGAAATGTGTATATAATTACAAAACATACAAAGAGAAAGACAGTCAAAACAGGTTTCAGAAACTGCTTTCTGGCCTATGAAATTATTGACTCAAGGGCAACTGGCACAACATTTCTACACACCACGTACGTTTAAGTAGTCTTGCCTCTGATTTTTTTTAATTTTTTCTAGTATAGCTAGATTTTCTTTTCCAATGCCGTCATCCTCTGACTTTTTCCCTTCTGCAGGTTCTTCTTCTTTCATCTCATAATGATCCAAATCTTCTGTGTCCTGACAAAAAGAAAAAATCCATTAAAAATGGCATGATACATGAAAACATCAACAAAACTTTTGAAGATACCAGCACTGAACACAAATTCTCATCCCTTAAATATTCAGGTTCTAAGACAGTATCTCAAATGATTTATCATAACACGGGCACAGTACACACAAATTAAATTCTTTTAGAACAGGTATGTGTACTAAATGTACATAACCTCACAAAATGCTGATGATTGGTCTTCTTGACATATGCAAAACAGGCAGCGCTAACTTAGTAGCTGATTACACAATGGCAAATCAACTCAAACTATCATTTAGCTGTTGCAGAGTGAGGACTGTTAGATGCCAGTGAAATTATAAGCTATGTACTCAACATAACTAAACATCTGTACTGCCCATTTTCATTCTTCCTCACTTATGGGTTCAGCTCTGATCCTCAGACCCGACCTCTGCTGCATACTACAGACTTCAGATCCAACTCTCGTGTTCCTCCCTCTACCCATAATGCCCTACTCCATCCTTATTACCTCAGATAAGAGTTTTGCTGCTCTATGTCCTAATAACAGACAAAGAACAGACATAGAAGACAGAAAAGATGGGACTCAAACCTGGAACTTTAGGTTCCAAACACAGTCCAATAGGTCCTTCCAGAAAAAAGGATGGGGGGATGGATGGGAGGAGTTGAAGAATGAAAATGGATAACACAGATGCTTAATTATAGGGAGTACATAACTTATAAATCTGATGTCCTTTTCATTCTTCCTCACTTATGGGACAAAGTCCCCAGCTACATTCACCTTGGGTGGCTCTCATGGAAGGATATTCTGGAGTACTACCAAAACAAAAGTGGCTCTGTTTCTAGAGATAATGTCCAACTGTCTCTTGCACAAATGTCAATAATAGATGTTCTTGACAAAAAGCTGATGATGCAGCCATAGATCTCGTTTAATGAGCTTGGGGAGGTTTGGCAATGTCATACATTTTTGAGAGCAAATACATGAGATGCAGTCTGTAATCCACTTAGCTAGTGACTTTTGAAACTGACTGGCCTAGGCAATTTGGAGAGAAAGACAAAAAGCTGGTCTGAATTTCTACACTGTTTGTCCTGTGGAGGTAAAAATGTAACTGCAAGTGTACGTCACAGAGGTGTAGTATGTACTCTCCTTTATTTGCAAAATTTGGAAAGAATACTGGCAAGTGAATGGATTGGTTAATGTTATTTTCAGAGGCTACTTTAGGGAAAAAGTAAGGGTTAGTCCTCAGAGAAGCCCTATGTTTGTAGAAAATACTGTAAGGAATTCTTGCTTTTAACCAAAGTACTAGCTACTAAGAAAGCTGTCTTCCAGACAGAAATTTCAGGTCAGATATGTCTGAATGTTCAAAGGGTTTTTGTGTCAAACCTTCAAGTACTACCATAAGATACCATAGTGGTGAGGAATCCTTAACGGAAGGCTTTAGCAGAAAAATGCCTCATAAAAGCTTTACATAACCTAAAGGAAGCTAAGGAAAAAGACTTATTTCCTGTGTGAAAATATGAAATTGCTGCCAACTGAAGCTTAACTGTAAAGAAACCAGCACCATTTTTAAAACGTTAAAAACTCAACAATCGAAATAGATGCAGAAAAAGGATCAATGTCCTTATCTGCTGCCCAAGTAAACAACTTTTTCCACTTGCTTCTATAAACTTGCATGGTAGAATCCTTTTAAGTCAGGATAATGTCAATGACTGAGAAAGCCTGGACTGTCTATTACTGGAAGTGAAGAAACTTATGTGGTTCAACTTGTGGGCTTGAATGTTGGGGTGAAGATTTCCTGATGGGTGAGAGGAGATCCTGAGTGGGTTCCAGTATCCATGGAAGATAAAGATGAGAATGTAGAAAGGGCAACCATACCTGATGAGGCCAGAAGGTGGCAATGAGGATTACTGAGCTCTTCAGCCTGCTTGTTTTCTGCAAAAATTGTAGAATTAAGGGAAGAGGAGGGAAAGCATTAAGGAGACAAGCATGAAAGAGAGCATCTCTCACTGACTCCCCCTGAGGGGGTATCAGATTGAAGTACTTGTAGTTGACAGGGGTGGCAAATAGGTCGCAGCAAGGTCGACCCCAGTGCCTGAAGACCATGCTCACTACAGACTGAATGAAAAAGAACTTGTGAACATAAGAATGGATCTAGTTAGTTTGCTGCAGGAGGTGCATTGCTATAAGAAAGCGGACTGATGAGATTGCCCATTCCCAACCCTCAAGGCCTCTACGCAAAGGGGGAAAGATCAGGTTCCTCTGGGTTTGTTGATGTATCAGACTACAGCAGAGTTGTCAAGTTTGAATTGCAATAGTCCCCACGGGAAGAGCATCTTGAAATGCCTGCAACGCCAGAAGGACTGCTCATCTCCAGGACAATGATACACAACTCTGTCTCTTGGGGTGACCACAAGCCTTGAACAGTTCTTCCCAAGAAATGCCCCACCCTAGTTGAAAAGTGTCCATGGTCACTTAGTTACTGGGTTTGGTAGTACAAATGGTCTGCCCAGAAAAAGATAGTCAGACTGTATCCACCAGTGAATTTGTCACCTGCAAACAGGGGTGTGCTTTATTTGAAAAGAGAGGTGCTGATGTAGAATGGGCCACTGTACAGCCAGAGTCCACTGAAGAACTCGCATACAGAAGCATGCTAGAGGAAGCAGCACTATGGCAGCTGCCACTGACCCTAGAGCTTGAATCACTAATCTTGCTGGGGAAGAAGAATGGGAAAAAGCAGCCTGAACCGGATTTCTGAGGGAAGTAAAAGACAGGCAAGGAGGCTATTTAAGTAGATGTGTTTAAGACCCTGTGAATTCCAGGATATGAACTGTAGCAAGTTTCGATTTGAAAAGATTTCTTGTAATGCTCAAGGAGTCAAATCTTGAGCAAAAAGTCCCTGGCAAGCTGAAGTTGATGTTTGGATGGGGTGGTTAGAAGCCTGTCATCCAAATATGGAAAAGTACAGTTTTGTACCTACCATAAATGTAGATGTCCGATAGATATGCAACTGCAGTCATAACATATGGGTTGTCCTGCCTCAGGCAGCCCTCGGTCGGCCGGATTCCAAAGTCTGGGTCCGACGTCGGCTGATGTCGCATTTCTCTCCGACGTCAGAGCGGCTGGAGTACATAAGCATCAGCCGACGCCATCTTCTTCAGTGTTTCTTGCCCCAGATGCCAGGTGCCCTCCAATGAAGGCTGTAATCAAATTGGAAAACAAAAACAGGTTTCCAGACAAATAAATAAGCAATAAACAGATACACCATAACAGATATCCCCAGCTAAGGATAACAGGGAGAGGAGTGGACCCAAGGCATAGAGGGAAGGAAGGAGGGAAAACCCGACTGCAGTTGCATATCTATCGGACATCTACATTTATGGTAGGTACAAAACTGTACTATGTCCTTCAAGAATGCAACTGCAGTCATAACATATGGGTTGAATACCATAGCTTAGCTGGGGGAGGTGGAATGCTCTAAGAAAGGGATGGTGTAGCTATCAATCCCTGCAGGACTGCCGAAGCAAAGCCTGCTCTGGATCTGGAATATAAAGGGAGGTTGTAGTGTTTGGAGAATGTATGCACGGAGCTCCATGTAGCAGCTTCTAGAATGTCTTTTGTAGGCACCCCTCTTAAGAATGCTGTAGAGGTGGCTGTAGCTCTGGTGGAGTGTGGTCTGACATTGGCTGGTACACTCTTTCCATGGAAGGAATAACAGAATTTGATGCAATGTCCAATCCATTTTGAAATAGTCTGTTTGGAAATTGCTTTTCCTTGTATTCCAGGGGCGTAAGCTACAAAAAGCTGATCAGACTTCCTACTGGTCTTGGTTCTGTCCAGGTAGTAGCGAAGTTGTCTGTGAATGTCCAAGGTATGCAACAGTTTTTCCCCCTTGTTCTCAGGATTGGGAAAGAAAGTAGGCAGGTGAATTGCTTGATTTAAAGAAACCCTAGATACCACTTTTGGCAGAAAGGTAGGGTTGGTTCGTAAGGAGACCCTGTCTCTGTGAAAGGTTATAAATGGTGGTATTGCCATTAGGGCCTGTAATTCCAAAACCCTTCTTGCTGAGGTAATTGCCAACAGGAAAGCCGTCTTCCATGAGAGAAATTGTAAGTCCTGTCTTCCATGAGAGAAATTGTAAGTCCACAGAAGCTGCTGGCTCAAAGGGGGGTAGAGTCAGGTTTCTAGGACAAAGTTGAGGTCCCAAGCTGGTACTGGAGCCTTTCTTGGTGGCTTTATATTCTTGATTCCCCTAAGGAATTGCCTTAACAAAGTATGTGAAAACACAGGTGGATCAGTGTTGTATCTAGCTGAAATAGCTGAAGCATGTATTTTTATGGAAGAATATGAAAGTCCATTCTGTAGCATATCTGCCAAATATTCCAGAATGAGTGGGATGTTCAATAATGATGCATCATGACCCTTGCTGGTATTCCAAATGCTGAATCTCTTCCATTTTGCTGAGTAAACCTTTCTGGTGGATGGTCTTCGGGCTTCTGTTAGTATCCGCTGAACTTCCTTGGAGAGAGATAGATTGAGGTTATTCATGGGATCTGATAAATGAAAAAAGTATTCCCGTAACAGACTCAATGAAGGCTGTCCCAAAAACGTCACCAAAGTGCCAGTTCAACAAATCAGACTCTTCAGTCCAAAGATATATTTCCACAAGATTTAATGAACGAAAAACATAGAGCATAGGTTAAGTGCTTTCATTTCCAAAAAACGGAAACTTCTTCAGAACAACGCAACATCCTGCAGTGGGAATTTCCAAATTAAACTTTCAGTGCTGGTTACTTTTTGAACTCTTGGTCAGTATTTGTGGGCCAAACCTTTCCTGCCTCCTTCAGTTTCTTTCTGTTTTATTTAACTGGACAGGTAGGGTGGTTCAAATATTCTTTTCGGCCACAATCCAATCTCCCAAGCTGTTAGCTGCAGCGTCTGAATGTTGGGATGTACTGTCTTGAAGTTGTGTTGAGTCAAAAGTTGGGGCCATTGGGGAAGGGCCCACTTTTTGTTGTGACATATGCTCCGTAGTAGTGGGTACCAGTGCTGTCTTGGCCAGTCTGGAGCTATTAGGATCCCCTTGGGCTTCTCTGCTTTGATATTTAGTAATATTGTGGTCATCAGTGGCAGAGGTGGGAATGCATAGATTTTTAGGAAGTTCCAGTTGAATGAGAGAGCATCTATTTTCCATGCTTGTGGATATGTCCTTGAACAGAACTTTTGTAGGTGATGATTGAGGTGGGAGGCAAATAGGTCTACTTCTGGCCTGCCCAATGTCGAGGTGAGTCGTATGAAGATTTCTGGATGTAACCTCCACTCGTGGGGGTCTAGGAAACTCCTGCTTAGGCTGTCCGCCAGCACATTGTCTTTGCCTGGAACAAACTGGGATTGCAACTGTATGTTTAGGCTCAGTGATGTTTCCCAAAGATTCATTGTCAGTCTGCAAAGGGGGTAAGAATGGGTGCCGCCCTGCTTGTTTATGTACCACATCACAGTGGTGTTGTCTGTCCGTATTAGCAGGTGGCCTTGCTGAAGTTGCTGTCGAAAGGCCTCGATAGCATGCATTACTGCCAGCATTTCTTTTTGGTTGATATGCAGATGTGTTTCCTTTGGAGACCATTGTCCTTGAATACATCTGCCCTCCATGTGCGCCCCCCCATCCAAGGTCTGAGGCGTCTGTGGTCATGGTCGGTGTTATCTGAGGTTTTTTGAACGACATACCTGTGTTTGCCTGGCTTACCGAGGCCCACCATAGAAATTCCTTTTGTAGGCATGGAATGAGCGGTATGGTTGTCTCTAGGTTGTTGCTGTGTTGAGACCATAAGCTTTTTAGGTACCACTGAAGCTTTCTCATGTGTAGTCTTGCTAATGGAACCAGGAGAATGCAGGATGCCATGTAACCCAGGGCCTGTAGGAATCTCCTTGCAGTCATCTGGATGAGCTTTGCCAAACCTTTGAAATAATGAGTTAACTTCTTTTGCTTGTCTTCTGTCAGGTAAGCCATTTGAGAGGCTGTGTCTAGTTTGGCTCCTAAGAAGGTTATTTGCTGGGATGGCTGAAGTCTTGACTTTTGGAAGTTGACTGTGTATCCCAGAGCCTGTAGCAATTGTATGACATAATTCAAGTTTTTTGTCAAAATCAGTTTGTCGTCCGCTTGTATGAGGCAGTCGTCCAGGTACGGGTAAATATGGATCCCCTGGAGCCTGCAATGAGCAATTACTGAAGCCAGGCATTTCGTGAATACTCTGGGCACAGTAGACAAGCCAAATGGCAATGCTGAGAATTGATAATGCTCTGGCCCTGCAAGAAATCTGAGGTATCTTCTGCAGCTGTGTCTGATAGGGACATGCAGGTATGCCTCCTTGAGGTCCAGAGTAATCAGCCAAGACCCCTTGCCCAGCATGGGAAGGAGTTGCTGTAGAGTCAGCATTTTGAACTTTGGTACTATGAGAAAAGTGTTTAATGCGGACAAATCCAGTATTGGTCTCCATTGAGTTTCTTTTCTTGGAACAAGGAACAGTCTTGAATAAAACCCCTGGCCTTGTTCTTGTTGTGGAACTTTTTCTATTGCTTTGATCTGAGCAAGCAGAGAAATTTGCTTGATAGCCTCTGCCCTCTGGTTTTGTGGTAGGTTTGGCATGCCTTGTTTTCTTGGCAAGGTATGAAAGTGGAACCTGTAACCTTGGTCTATAATGTCCAAAATCCATTCGTCTTTTGTCAATCTGTGCCAACTGTCTGAAAACAGAGATCATTTTCCTCCCAAAGGAGCTTCTGTTTGCTCCTTGGTCAGCGGAAGTAGAGGAAAGTCATTGAGGTTGTCCCTGTGGGGCAGGAGAAACCCCTGTGTCACTTCTTTGGTTTGTTGGTTGCCATTGTCGTCCCCTGTAGGAACCTCTGTATTGTCCTCTTCCTCGGCCACACCTGTTTTTGCCCCTTTGAAATCTTTCAGGATTAGGGAAGGACCAATTTTTAGAAGGCAAATTCCTGCTGAATCTGGGTGGCTGAACCTGGAGGAAATCTTTGACTGTCTGAACTGACTTGGCTTTTTCCTCAATGGACTTTAACACATCTTTAGCATTAGCACCAAAAAGCTTGTTCTTTTCCAAGGGTGCATCAAGAAGTTTTGCCTTAACATGATCCGGTAGAGGTTGTTCTTTTAACCATGCATGTCTACGAATGACCGCCCCTGTCATAGCTGCCCTACATGAAGCTTCCAATGCATCATATCCACACTGAAGAAAGTGATTGCTAACTTGCTGAGAATTATGTACAGCTTCCTGCAAAGACTTCCTATCTAAAGGTTCAGGAGAGGACAATGTTTTCTGTAAATCATCTAACAGGTAATCCTGATATTGAAACATATGAAAGAGACAATTGAGAGCTCTCATAGATAAAGTAGTGGAGGTGTAAACCTTCTTCCCCCATCTCTCTAATGACCTAGCTTCCCTGTTGGAAGGCAAAGGATTTTTGGAGGTGGTAGCTGAAACCCCTTTCGGTCCCTGTGAAATTGTTTCTAAATCAACAGCATGGGCCCTAAAGAAATCAGAATGTGTTTCTAGGACCCTATAGTATCTATCAGGCTTGGCAGGGGCAGGAGGAAGAGTATCAGGGGTAACACTGGAGTCAGAGGATAGATCATCCAAAACATCAAGCACAGGAGGTATAGCTAAGGGCCTGTGTTGGGGCTTTTTAAGGAAGGTTCGAAGGCGCTTTCTGGAATCAGAATATTCCTGGCCTTGCCACTTAAAAAGTTCCCTCATGGAATGCAGAACTTCCCCAAAAGAAATATCCTCAGGAGGGGAGGCCGAGGGGATGGAGTCCTCTGCATCTGAGTCCTCATAGGTCTGGAAGGGCTCTTCCTGGCTATCGGAGTGAACAGAGTCCTCAGAATCATCATCTGAAGGGAGAGGGTCAGAGGGTTCAACCCTGGGCCTCTTATCAGGAGGAGGCTGGGATACTCTCTCAGGATGGACCTGGGAACCTCTGATCATGGAAATTAAGTCTGCAGCCATAGTCATGATTTGTGTTTCAGGAGTAGGCTGAGGCAAGGCTTTAGCAGTAAGGTGCTTGGTCTTGCTGGCTGCCTTAGCACTTGTGTAGGCCTTGATAGACATGGACATGGGAGGCCTAGCAGCTCCACGTGCAGGAGTGACCTTATCCACAGCAATGGTCTCGGGCATTTCCTCAGTTTCAGTATCCGGAGGAAAATCAATAACTGGCGTCGGTGTGGTCTCCGGTATCGGAGGTATAGGTAATGCGGTGTCTTCGGTTCAGAGCGGTGGAATAACCGCCTCAGAGGGAACCGGTGCATTCGCGGTTAGTTTTGGTGTGGTGTCGGTGGAAGACGCGGGCCGAGGATGTGGGTCCTGGTCTTTTCGTTTCTTAGGAGTCTGCGTTGTCGGTTATTCCGACGGCATTGTATAATCAAATTTTCACAAAAGTCTTCAGCGAACTCCGCCCGGTGCCTGAGAGTGCGCTTATTGAAGCGAGCACAGGCGGCACAGGCCGAGATGTCGTGGTCTGGGCCAAGGCAAGGGAGGCAGTAAGAGTGGAAATCCTTATGAGGTATTTGTTTACCACAAGACAAACAATTATTTACTTTTTCAGTAATTTCTGACATCGGCTGAGGCAAGAAAAGGTCCCCAATGGGGTACTTAGCTTTTTTGATGACTTCGGTTTCGAAGAATACAGGAGCTGACCGACCGGCACTTGCGAACTGCTTCTGCTTCGGGCACCGCGTGGCAAGAAAGACTGAAGAAGATGGCGTCGGCTGATGCTTACGTACTCCAGCCGCTCAGAAGTCGGAGAGAAATGCGACATCAGCCGACGTCGGACCCAGACTTTGGAATCCGGCCGACCGAGGGCTGCCTGAGGCAGGACAACCCATACGTTATGACTGCAGTTGCATTCTTGAAGGACATCACCTGGAATTCTTTCAGCCTCAAATGAGCCGTGACTACTGCCACACATTTGGTAAACACCTTGGGGGCTGCGGTGAGTCCAAAGGGCAGAGCTCTAAATTGATGATTGGTACCCAACAAAAAAGCAGAGATGTCTTCTCGAACGTCTCCCTAACTGACATGATGGTATGTAAACTCCTTCAGTCTCAAATGAGCTGCGACTACTGCCACACATTTGGTAAACACCTTGGGGGCTGCGGTGAGTCCAAAGGGCAGAGCTCTGAACTGATGAATGGCACCCAACAAAAAGCAGAGATGTCTTCTGGAACGTCTCCCTCACGGATATGATGGCATGTATCCTGTAGATCTACATAGCATATCCAGTTGTCATTGTGCAGAAAGAGTAGAATTGGCTGAAAGTACAGTTGTGTACACCTACCATAAATGTAGATGTTCGAGTGTCTTCACTGTTGCAGTCATGACTGTAGGGTTCTCCCCTGCCGGCAGGCAGCCCTCGGTCGGCCAAAATCCCAAAGTCTGGGTTCGGCGTCGGCTGTTCAACCACGCTCCCTGACGTCAGAGCGCCATGAGTACAAAGCTGACAGCCAACGCAATCTTCTCCAGTTTTTCTTGCCCCAGATGTCAGGAGTCCCAAAATGATAAAGGTCCCATACCCTTTGCAAATACACCTCAGAAGAATGGTGAAACAAGGAACCACACAAAAGTAAAAATAAGAGGGGACAGGAGGGAGGGAAACCCAGACTGCAACAGTGAAGACACTCGAACATCTACATTTATGGTAGGTGTACACAACTGTACTATGTTCATCGTGTTTCACTGTTGCAGTCATGACTGTAGGGTAGAATCCCAAAGCTGAAAGAAAGGGAGGTGGTCATAAAGAAGAAAGGGCGGCTAAAAGGCCCTGCAAGACTGCAGAGGCAAAGCCTGCACTAGACAGAGTAGAGAGGTAGATTGTAGTGCTTAGAAAAAGTATGCACTAAACTCCAAGTTGCAGCCTCCAAAATGTCTTTGTTAGGAACTCCCCTGAGGAAGGCCGCAGAAGTGGCAGCAGCTCTGGTGGAATGAGTCCGTATACTCCCTGGGATTTGCTTTCCATGGTGTGAATAACAAAATCTGATTCCATGAGCAATCCATTTAGAAATGGTCTGTTTTGAAATGGCTTTACCTTGGGAACTTGAAGCAAAAGAAACAAACAATTGTTCTGATTTTCTGATGTCCTTGGTTCTATTCAGGTAAAAACGTAGTTGTCTGTGTACATCCAAGGAATGTAAGATCTTTTCCCCTTATTTTGAGGAGTGGGGAAAAAAGTTGGCAAGTGGATAGTTTGATTTAAAGCCACTTTGGAAACCACCTTAGGCATGAAGGTAGGATTTGTCCTCAAAGACACCCTGTCTTGATGAAAAATAATATATGGTTCCACAGCCATAAGAGCTTGTAACGCTGAAACTCTCCTGGCAGAGGTTAGGGCTAACAGGATAGCTGTCTTCCAAGATAAAAACTTGATGTCAGAAGAGGCAGCAGGCTCAAAAGTAGGCAAGGTTAGTTTTTCCAAAACACAGTTGAGATCCCAAGCAGGAATGGGAGGAGATCTAGGAGGTCTTAAATTCTTAGCTCCTCTAAGAAACTGTCTCATGAGCTGGTGGGAAAAGATTGGAGGGTCTGTATTATAATGAGCAGAAATAGCAGAGGCATGTATCTTAATGGAAGAGAAAGAAAGGCCCTTATGTAAGAGATCTGTCAAGTAAAGTAAAATTGAAGGAATGTTCGGAAGAAGAGGATCAGAATCCTGAGCCTGCATCCAGGAACAAAATCTTTTCCATTTTCCTGCATAAGATTTTCTAGTGCTAGGACATCTGGCTTCTAAAATGACATCCATAACCTGCTTGGGTAGGAAAGAAGGAATCAAAAGCCCTGGATTAACCAGGCCGCCAGGCTGAGAGATCTGACATGAGAGTGTAGAACCTGACCCTGATGTTGGGACAGAAGGTTCGGAGACTGAAGAAAAACCCAAGGGGGCTCCAGACATAGGTTTTTTTAGAGTTGGGTACCAAAACTGTCGAGGCCAATTTGGGGCCAGCAAGATTATCATATTGGGCTTGTCCTGTTTTATCTTTAATAATACACGCGGAAGAAGAGGAAGAGGCGGAAAGGCATATCCCGAGAGGTTCCTCCAACTGAATGATAGGGCATCCACTTTCCAAGCTTCTTTGTGGAAAGTCCTGGTGCAAAAATTCTGTAGTTGATGATTGAGATGGGATGCAAAGAGGTCTATGTGAGGACATCCCCAGACTGCCGTTATCATCCTGAATATTTTGGTGTCCAGCATCCACTCGTGTGGATCCGAAAGGTTTCTGCTCAGACTGTCTGCCAGGAAGTTTTGCTTTCCTGGTAGAAACTGAGCTTGAAGGTCCAGATTGCAAGCTAGAGCTGTGTTCCATAGATCCATGGCTAGTCTGCAAAGGGGGTAGGAATGAGATCCCCCTTGCTTGTTTATGTACCACATAACTGTGGTGTTGTCTGTCCGTATTAGTAGTTGTCCTGGTTGTAGAAGATTCCTGAAGGCCATTAGGGCTTTCTGAACGGCTAACATTTCCTTTAAATTGATATGCAGGTGCTTCTGATCCTTTGTGCAAAGGCCCTGCAGACAGTTGCCCTGAAAATGGGCTCCCCAAGCATAATCTGACGCGTCCGTGGTTAGAATCTGAGTGGCAGGAGGCAGACAGAAGGGTTTCCCTTTGTTTAGAGTACATGCCCTGGACCACCAAAGAAATTCCTTTTGAAGGCAAGGCAGGACGGAGATCAGTATGTCTAAACTGTGGCAATGCTGAAACCATACACTTTTTAGGTACCACTGTATTTTCCTCATGTGTAGTCTTGCATATGGTACGAGAAGGATGCAGGAGGCCATGTAACCCAGAGCCCGCAGGAATCTCCTTGCAGATAGCCGAGTTAAAGTTGCCAAGGTTTTGAAAGTTGAAGCCAGCTGTAATTGTTTTTCGGATGTCAGAAATGCCATCTGGGTTCTGGTGTTTAGAAGAGCACCCAGAAAAGTTATCTGCTGTGATGGTGTCAAATTTGACTTTTTTATGTTTACAGAGAATCCCAGGAACTTGAGGAGGTTTTGTACAAACTCTAGATGCTGTAGTAAGACATCCTTGCTGTCTGCCTGAATTAGACAATCGTCCAGATAAGGGTAAATTTGAATTTCCTTGAGTCTGCAGTAAGCTACTACTGGAGCCAGGCATTTGGTGAAGACCCTGGGCGCAGTAGACAATCCAAAGGGTAGCGCAGAGAATTGAAAGTGCCTCGATCCGGCCTTGAACCTGAGGTATTTTCTTATGCGTTCCTGCCTGATGGGAATGTGTAAATATGCCTCCTTTAAATCCAAAGTTACCATCCACGCATCTTTGGATAGCACTGGAAGTAGCTGCTGTAGAATAAGCATCTTCAATTTTGGAATTTCTAGAAAGGTGTTCAAGACTGACAGATCCAGAATGGGTCTCCATGAGTTTTGCTTCCTGGGGACTAGAAAGAGCCTCGAGTAAAAACCTCATCCCATCTCTGAAAGTGGAACGAGTTCTATGGCTTTCATTGCCAAAAGAGCTTCCACCTGGTTTAAGGCCTCTGTCCATTGATGTTTTGGAAGGTCTGGCCATCCGCTTGACCTTGGCAGAGTATGAAATTGGAATTTGTACCCTCTTAAAACCACATCCAGAACCCACTTGTCTTGGGTTATACGAGTCCAATTTTGATAAAAAAGAGAGAGTTTTCCTCCGAGAGGGGCTTCCAGGCAAGAAGTTCCTGCAGCCCAACAGAGGGAGTCATTGAGTTTGTTTCCTATGGGTTTGTGACCTATCCTCTCCTCCCCTAGGGGTGGAAGCAGTCCACTGTCTTGGTCTATCAGAGGCTTGTGTTTGAGGCCTTCCTCTGGAACGTCTATATCTACCCCTCTGAGGCCTGTCTGATGTGGGAAAGGACCAATTTTTAGAAGGCCAATTCCTGCTAAATCTTGGTGGCTGTACTTGTAAGAAATCTTTAACTATTTGCATGGACTTCACCTGATCCGCCATCTTTTTAATCACCTCTTCAGCTTTTGATCCAAACAAAACATTATGCTGAACAGGAGCATCCAATAATTTAGCTTTTACTTGTTCTGGCAAATTTTGTTCTTTTAGCCATGCATGCCTTCTAATGACTGTGCCGGAGGCAGCAGCCCTACAAGAAGCCTCCAAGGCATCAAATCCACAGTGTAAGCCATGCTTCCCAACTTGTTCAGTGGCATGCAATAAGTCATGTAATTCCTTATCATCTGCACAGGCAGAAATGGAAGTAAGCTTTTGTTTTAAAACAGACAAGAGAAATTGCTGGTATTTCAGCATATGAAACTGACAGTTTAAAGCTCCAATGGACAAAGTAGCAGAAGTGTACACCTTTTTGCCCCATCTTTCTAAAGATCTAGAATCCTTTTCAGTGGGAATGGGGTTTTTGGCAGAAGCGGCCTTGACTCCCTTAGGACCCTGAGAAATGGTTTCAGGGTCAGCAGAAGGATTGTTGTATAAAAACTGGTGGGAATCAGGAACCCTGTAATATCTATCAGGCTTAACAGGAGCAGGAGGAAAAGAGTCAGGGGTTAAGTTAGCCTCCGAAAAAGCATCATCCACAATATCCAAAATAGGAGGAATAGCCAGGGGTCTATGCTGGGGGAGAAGAAGAAAATCCCTTAGTCTTTTCTTAGATTCCGAATACTCCTGTCCTTCCCAGTGGAAATGTTCCCTCATTTCATGCAAAGTTTCCCCAAAAGAGAAATCCTCATGGGGAGAAGCTGAAGGAATGGATTCCTCAGCATCAGAATCCTCATAAGGAGGGAAAGAATATTTCTGGTCAGAAGAAGAAAAGTACAGTTTTGTACCTACCATAAATGTAGATGTTCGAGTGCTAATGCAGCTGCAGTCATTACAGATGGGTTCTCCTGCCATCAGGCGGGTCCTCGGTCGGCCGAATTCCAAAGTCTAGGTCCGGCGTCGGTTGTTGTCGCCTTCTTTCCTGACGTCAGTGCGACAGGGGTATATAAGACACAGCAGACACCATTTTCTTCAGTCTTTCTTGCCCCAGATGTCAGGTGCCCCCAGAAGGAAGGCAATACATAATTTATATATAATCATGCAATGCAATATAATCAAAAAACAGTAGTTGCAAGCAAATACACCATAGAAGGATAACCCAATCAGGTTGTATGAGGAGGTGTTAGCCACTAGGCCTGTACCAAGAGGGGAAGGAGGGAGGGAAACCTGGACTGCAGCTGTATTAGCACTCGAACATCTACATTTATGGTAGGTACAAAACTGTACTATGTTCATCGTGCATACAGCTGCAGTCATTACAGATGGGTAGAATCCCAAAGCTACGCACAGGGTGGTAGGCACTAGGTGGAACTGGGAGGAGCCAGAATGCCCTGCAACACAGCAGTGGCAAAACCTGCTCTAGTTTTGGAGTATAAAGGTAGGTGGTAGTGTTTAGTGAAGGTATGCACAGAACTCCAAGTGGCTGCCTCTAAAATATCTTTGGTAGGAACTCCTCTGAGGAAGGCTGCAGTGGTAGCTGTGGCCCTTGTGGAGTGGGATCTGATGCCTGCAGGTACAGATTTACCATGAAAGGAGTAACAAAAACGTATACAGTGGCCTATCCCTTTAGAAATTGTCTGTTTGGAAATTGGCTTCCCTTGAGCTCCTACAGCATAGGACACAAAGAGTTGTTCTGATTTTCTGAAAGGCTTTGTTCTGTCCAAATAGTAACGCAGCTGTCTATGGATGTCTAAGGAATGTAGCAGCCTTTCCCCTTTGTTTTGAGGGTTGGGGTAAAAGGTAGGTAAGTGTATGGCCTGATTTAAAGCTACCCTGGATGCTACCTTAGGCATAAATGACGGGTTGGTTCGTAGGGAAACCCTGTCCTGATGGAAGATGATAAAGGGCTGCACAGCCATGAGGGCTTGTAGTTCCAAGACCCTACGAGCTGAGGTAATAGCGAGAAGGAAAGCTGTTTTCCAGGACAAATATTGCAAATCTGTTGAGGCAGCTGGCTCAAAAGGAGGCAAGGTTAGTTTTTCTAGAATGTAATTAAGATCCCAAGCTGGGATTGGTTGTTTCCTTGGAGGTCTTATACTCTTAGCCCCTCTGAGGAACTGTCTTAAGAGTGGGTGAGAGAATAAAGGTGGATCAGTGTTGTATTCTGCAGAAATGGCTGAGGCATGGATTTTGATGGAGAAGAATGAAAGTCCACTGTTCAGCAGCTCAGCTAGATACTGTAATATCTGAGACAAATTCAGTTTTCTAGGATCCTGGCCCTTTTTCTCATTCCAAGTGCAAAACCGTTTCCATTTTGCGGAGTAAGCTTTTCTAGAAGATGGCCTTCTGGCCTCCAAAATGACATCCTGCACCTCCTTGGAGAGTAGGTGTTAAGGAATCTTCCATGCAGCCAGATTGAGTGTTTTCAGCTGACTGTGAAGAGTTTTGTAGCTGTGCTGAGTCAGAAGAAGAGGCATTAGAGGTAGGGTCCAGGGAGGAGAATGTGTTAGGCTCCTCAGGAGTGGGTAGCAGTGTTGTCTTGGCCAGTCTGGAGCAATCAGTATCATCTCTGGTCTGTCTGCTCTTGCTTTCAAAAGCACCTTGGGCAGTAGAGGAAGACGTGGGAAGGCGTAAACTGTCCGTGCTGCCCAACTGAAAGAAAGGGCGTCCACTCTCCAGGCCTTTGGATGAAATGTCCTTGAGCAGAATTTTGTCAATTGATGATTTTTGTGGGAGGCAAAGAGATCTATGTCTGGCCTTCCCCATGCTTGGATTATCTTTGTAAACACTTGAGGATGCAACTTCCATTCGTGTGGGTCTGTCATATTCCTGCTTAGATTGGCTGCCAGCGTGTTTTCCATACCTGGCAAGTACTGTGCTTGAAGCTCGATTTGCAATTCCAGAGCCATGTTCCAAAGTGACATGGCCAGCCTGCACAGGGGGTATGAATGTGTTCCTCCATGTTTGTTTATGTACCACATTACTGTGGTGTTGTCTGTTTTCATCAATAATTGGCCTGGATGCAGAAGGTCCTTGAAAGCTGTAATAGCATTTATCACTGCTAGCATTTCCTTTTGATTGATGTGAAGGTGCTTTTCCTTTTGGGACCATTTGCCCTGAATGCACCGGTCTGTCATGTGCGCCCCCCAGGCGTAGTCTGAGGCATCTGTTGTGATGACTTGATTTGCTTGAGGCTTGCAGAATGGTAGACCTGCGTTTGTTTGGCATGCTTGAGCCCACCATAGAAATTCCTTTTGCAAACGTGGAATTAGTGGTATTATTGTTTCCAAACTGTGGCTGTGTTGAGACCATAGGTACCATTGAAGTTTCCTCATATGTAACTTTGCACATGGGATTAGAAGAATGCAAAATGCCATGAATCCCAGAGCCTGCAGGATTTTCCTTGCAGTTAGCCTGGTGCAGTTTGCTAGTATCTTGAAGTACTGAGTTAGTTGCCCTTGTTTTTCTGGCGTAAGATAGGCCATCTGGGTGTTTGTGTCCAAGTTGGCACCCAGGAAAATTATTTTCTGAGATGGTATTAGCCTGGATTTCTCTTTGTTGACTGCGTATCCCAGAGAATTCAGTAACCGTGTTACATAAGCCAGATGTTCCTGGAGTATGTGTTTGCTGTCCGCTTGGATCAGGCAGTTGTCCAAATAAGGGTATATTTGTATCCCTTGAAATCTGCAGTACGCAATTACTGATGCCAGGCATTTCATGAATACTCTGGGCGCAGTAGATAAGCCAAAGGGCAGTGCAGAGAATTGATAGTGGATTGAACCTGCAAGAAATCTGAGGTATCTTCTGCAACTTTGTCTGATTGGGACATGCAGGTATGCCTCCTTGAGGTCCAATGTTGCCAGCCAAGACTCCTTGCCCAACATGGGAAGAAGCTGCTGTAAGGTGAGCATCTTGAATTTTGGTGCGAGTAGAAATGTGTTTAGGATGGATAAGTCCAAAATGGGTCTCCAATCGGTGACCTTGTTCGTGAGTAGGTACCTCTTGAATAGCTTTTCATGTCCGTGAGCTTTGAAATTTGTATTTGAGCCTCTGCCCTTTGATTGTGTGGCAGGTTCGGCATGCCTCTCATTTTTGGAAGAGTGTGAAAATGAAATCTGTAGCCTCTGTTTATAATGTCCAGGATCCATTTGTCTTTTGTGACAATATGCCAATTTTTTGAAAATAATGCCAGCTTTCCTCCTAAGGGTGCTGCCACTTGAGCCTTGCTTGGCATGCAAAGGGGAAAGTCATTGGGTTGGTTTTCTGTATTGCTGTGAACTATCTTCGCCACCTCTTGGTGTTGGAAATTGCCATTGTCTGCCTCTATACGATCCTTGAGATTGTCCTCTGCCCCTTGAGCGCCTGTATCTACCTCTTTGGGGCCTGTCCGTGGCTGGAAAGGACCAATTTTTTGAAGGCCAATTTCTACTAAAACGTGGTGGTTGTACCTGTAGAAAAGCTTTAACAGTTTGCATAGATTTAGCTTTTTCTTCCATTTTCCTTAGTATCTCCCTCAGCATTAGCACCAAATAATACATTCTTTTGTAGAGGAGCATCTAGTAATTTAGCTTTGACATGATCAGGTAAGTTTTGTTCCCTAAGCCAGGCATGTCTACTTATGACTGATCCTGTAACAGCAGCTCTACTTGAGGCCTCTAGAGCATCATAACCACATTGTAAGGTGTGCTTACCCACTTGTTCTGCACTATGCATCATATCCTGCAACTCCTTCAAATCTGGTTGTTCAGGTTGTGACATTTTATTCTTTAATTGTGATAACAGAAACTGTTGATATTTAAGCATATGGAACTGACAGTTTAAGGCCCTCATGGCTAGGGTGGCTGAGGTATATACCTTTTTTCCCCACCTTTCTAAGGATCTAGAGTCTCTCTCGGAAGGTAATGGATTCTTAGCAGTAGAGGCCTTCATTCCCTTGGGGCCCTGAGAAATGGTTTCTGGGTCAGCAGTATGGCTTTTGTAAAGAAATTGGTGTGAGTTAGGAACTCTCTAGTACCTATCAGGCTTGACTGGGGCTGGAGGCAGGGAATCCGGATTAAGGCAGGCCTCCGAGTAATCATCAAGTATGTCCAAGACAGGAGGTATCGCCAGAGGTCTGTGCTGAGGTAGCAAAAGAAATTCCCTAAGCTTTTTCTTGGAATCTGAAAAATCTTGGCCTTCCCAATGGAAGTGTTCCCTCAAGGTATGCAAGGTTTCCCCGAATGAGAAATCCTCTGGGGGGGTACAGAAGGAATGGACTGCTCTGCATCAGAATCTTCAAAAGGGGAGTACGAATGTTCCTCCTCATCAGAATGTTCTGAAATAATGGAGCCCTGGTCAGAAGAGGGAGATTCTTCCTCCACTCTGGGTCTCTTGTCCGGTGGAGGTTGGGAACCCCTGATAAGAGTAATTAAATCCTCAGCCATTTTGAGCATCTGCTTTTTAGGCATGGGGCCTGGAGATGGGCCCTGTGCAACAGGTCTCTTGGAGTGCATGGCTGATTTAGACTTAGTAAATTCCTTGATGGAAAAGGAAGAGGAAGGTCTGAAGACACCACGGGTGGAGGTAGACCTGTCCACATTAAGAGGCTCAACATTAACAGTGGCTTCGGTAGCTGTAGTCAGGGTGTGGGCTGAGGAACCTGCGGCCTCGGTTACAGAGGACACTGCCAGAAAAGTGTCGTCGGTAGTCAGGGGCTGCGTAGGTGCCTCGCTGAGAACCGGACCACGTGTAGCCGGTTTTGGCGTGGTGTCAGTGGAGGCCACGGACCTCGTGTGTCGGTCCTTGTCCTTGCGTGTTTTGGACAAAACAGGAGTCGGAGTCTCCGACAACATTTTATAGTTAAAAGCTTTACCAAAAAAGTGCTGGGCGAACTCCGCCCGACGCTTAATAGTGCGTTTATTGAAAGTAGCACAAAAGCGACAGCCCGACACATTGTGGTCTGGGCCTAAACAAGGTATACAGAGGGAATGGAAATCCTTATGCGGTATTTGCTTCCCACAAGAAATACAATTGTTAACTTTGTCTGACATCGGTCTGAGGCAAGAAAAGTTTCCCCAACGGGGTACTTAGCTTTAAAGAAGACTTCAGTTTCCAAATTTTCGTAATTTCAGGAGCTGGCCGACCGGCACTTGCGAACTACTTCTGCTTCGGGCACCGCGCGGCAAAAAAGACTGAAGAAAATGGCATCGGCTGTGTCTTATATACCCCTGTCACACTGACGTCAGGAAAGAAGGCGACAATAACAGACGCCGGACCTAGACTTTGGAATTCGGCCGACCGAGGACCCGCCTTACGGCAGGAGAACCCATCTGTAATGACTGCAGCTGTATGCACGATGAACATCTGAAGAAACAGAAGCCTGATCAGAGGAATCATAATAAACATCCTGCCTTGGCCTTTTATCTGGAGGGGGATGTGGACCCCTAATCATAGTAAGTAAATCCTCCGCCATCTTGAGTAACTGTTTCTGTGACTTGGGAGCTGGTTCAGAAGAGTCCTGTGTTGCAGTCTTTGATCTAGAAGGAGTCTTTGCCTTTGTCTTTGGCTTTGCCTTTATAAGAAGCTGAGTAGGCCTGAAAACCCCTTCGGAAGCCGGTATCTGCACAGCGGCTCCGGACCCATCCGAAGGAGCATTGTCCGAAGGTCCTGCAACTGAAATATTTAAAGGCCTGGTTGGCTCCTCATGAGAATCCGTTTCGGCCATCGGTTCTGAAATGGCCGACGACAGGGGCTGCAAAAGCACCTCACGGACGACGGCCGAACCTGAAGCTGGCTCCGCTTGTGTGCTATCATCAGATTTGGACCTTGGAGGACTGTCTTTATCCTTGCGACGTTTGTGAACTCTGGTAGCTGGAACTGTATCCGACGACATTTTGTAGTTAAAGCGCCTACCGAAGTAATGAAAAGCAAAATCGTACCTTCGTTTAATTGTACGTTGATTGAATCTAGCACAAAACCGACAACTAGCTACATCGTGGTCAGGGCCTAAGCAAGGAATACAGTAAGAATGAAAATCCTTATGAGGTATTTGCTTCCCACATGAAATACAATTATTAACTTTTTCTGACATCGGAGTGGAGCAAGAAAAAAGTTTCACCAATGGGGTACTTAGCTTTGAGTGGAGAAGAAAGTCTTCGGACTGAAGTTTATCAGAAAAAATCGTCAGGAGTCAGCCAACCGGCACTTGCGAACTGCTATCACCGCACGGCAAGAAAGACTGGAGAAGATGGTGTCGGCTCTCAGCTTTGTACTCCTGGCGCTCTGACGTCAGGGAGCATGGTTGAACAGTCGACACCGGACCTAGATTTTGGGATTTTGGCCGACCGAGGACTGCCTGCCGGCAGGGGAGAACCCTACAGTCATGACTGCAACAGTGAAACACGATGAACATCCATGACCATTCAGAACTTTGTATTCTTTGCATAATGGTTCAAATCACTTAGATCCAAAATGGGTCTCAGGTCACCTGTTTTCTTTGGCACTGAAAAAAGCAGGAATAAGTTCTGAATCCTATTTGGTCTGGTGCTATCTTTTGGATGACTTTTCTAGCAGATTTTTAATTTCTTGTACTGCGGTCTTCCTCTGACTGGGTAGATCAGGACATTTCTTCTTTTGACAATAAGGAAGAAGAGAAAATTGTATGAAATAACCTCCAGATATTATACTTAGTACTCATGAATCTTTTGTGATATTTCTACAGGTATCTAGGTACAAAGAAATCTACCATCATCTGCTTCCAGAGAAGGGCAGTCAGGCAGCACTTCAGGAGCGCTGATAGGGCCTATCCAAAAAAGAATATCTAAAGCCCTGATTTTGTGGACCACCTCTGCCTCTAGGGCAATGTCTGCCATTAAAATTTCCCCCTCTGCCTCTGAACGAATTTTCCCCACGTGAATCCTGGAATGCACCCTAAGAATTGCGGAACCACATTTTCTTACTGCCTCTCTTGTTCCTAGAGAAGGTCTGCAGAGACATAGAAAACTTGATCCCTATGGCAGAGAGGGTCTTTCTATCTTTTTTGCTGCAGGTAAGCATATTCTTTACTGATGCCCCAAACAAGCAAGTACCACCGAATGGGGCATTAATAAATGAAGTCTTAAAAGGCTCCACAAAGTCACATAGCTGCATCCAGGCATGTCTCCTTAAGGCAATACTTGAATTGGCTGCTTGTGAGGTACCTTCAGTTGTATGAGATTAACCTCAATGAAGCATTTGATATGAATAGAATGGACAGATGAGAGGATGTTCTTTTGAAATCTTTAGCAGACATGGACGCAAGACTATTTGAAAGTTCTTTACTCAAATCTCTCAAGTATAGCAAAATGCACCAGATAGTTAAGTGAACTTAGTTTACAGCTAGCTAAGCAAATACCCACTTTCTAAATCTGTCCAACACTCTAGACACTATTGGGTGGATGGACAGTAGAGCTCTGATCTGCTAGCTCTCTTAGTGGCTGCCGCCGCATCAACTGAGACTCCTTTGCTCCAGTGCGGTTTGTCTGCAGGTGGTGCCAAAAATTTATCAGGACACTTGGGAATGGGCTTGACAGTATCTGGCTCCTTCGAGGGCTTGACAGTATCCGGCTCCTTCGATGCCCGGTGGGAAACCAAGTCAATTAGTTCATCCTCTGGGGAGTGACCCAAGATGTAGAAGGGCCAGAACCAAAAGCCTTCAAGAACACATTTTCTTCAGAAGCAGTAATTTGGGAAGACCAACCACCCTTCTGTTTCAGGATCTCTAGAATATCTCCAAAAGAGATGTCAACCAGCGGTGATCTGGGGGATCCTCCATCAAAATCGGTGTCTTCCATGGCAGTCTCCAAAGGGGAGTGTGCGTCTCCTTTTGCATGTCCTCTTCTGTGGGACCTCCTCTGTGGGATGTTCTGCAGATGTGTCGGAAGGGGGAAAACTCTACTGGAGCAATGTGGAGGCCTTTTGGAATGGGCTGTCCCTGTGGAATAGGCCTAACTCAGAGCTTGGAACTTATGAAGTAAAGTGGTAGGATCCGAAGGGAGAGAGGACAGTTTTCTCTGGACAGAAAAAGGCCTTTCTACCACCTCGAAGGCTAAGGACCCAAGAGAAGCCACAAAGTACAGTTGTGTACACTTACCATAAATGTAGATGTTCAAGTGTATTCACTGTTGCAGTCATCACACCTGGGTTATCTGCCTGCAGGTAGCCCTTAGTCGGCCACAATACCTGAGACTAGGTATTTCTGCATCGGTTGCTTTTGCTCCAGGACTGACGTCAGGTCATCAGGGGTATAAAAACAGACAGCTGACAGCATTACATCAATTTTACTAGCCCCACAATAGGGAGCTAAGCTATGGTGAGAAAATCACCACCAGTAAAAGGTAAATACCAATACCCCTGTAAGGGGTGAGTAAAAGAGACAGAGAGGAGAGCGAGAAGGGCGCTGGAGGGAAGGAAACCAGGACTGCAACAGTGAATACACTCAAGCATCTACATTTATGGATTATGTTCTTCGTGTTTCAATGTTGCAGTCTTCACACTTGGGTTGATTCCCAAAGCTGAATAAAGGGTGGAGGCAGTCAAGAAGAGTTGGGGCTGGCTAGTATGCCTTGCAGGACTGCTGTTGCAAAACCCGCCCTGGATTTGGAAAAGATAGGCAGGTGGTAATGCTTGGTGAAAGTGTGTACAGAACTCCTGGTAGCAGCTTCCAGAATGTCCCTGGTAGGGACTCCCCTGAGGAATGCTGTAGAGGTAGACGTTGCCCTAGTGGAATGTGTTCTGACACTCTGAGGGGTTGGTTCCCCATGATGTTTGTAGCAGAAACAGACACAGTGTGCTATCCATTTGGAAATTGTCGGTTTTGAAATGGCCTTGCCCTCTGCCCCTGGTGCAAAACTGAGTAGTAACTGGCAGATTTCCTGGAGGGCCTAGTCCTATCCAGGTAGAATCTGAGCTGTCTGTGCAAGTCCAAGGAGTACAGGATCCTTTCCCCTTTACTTTGCGGATTAGGGAAGAAGGCTGGCAAATGGAGATTGGTTGAGAACCACACTGGACACCACTTTAGGCATAAAGGAAGGATAAGTTCTGAGGGAGACCCAACCAGCATGGAAAATAGTGAAGGGTTCCACAGCCATAAGTGCTTGTAGCTCAGACACGTCTAGCTGAAGTGATGGCCAGAAGCAAGGCTGTTTTCCAAGAGAGGAATTTTAACTCTGCTGATGCTGCAGGCTCAAAGGGGGGTAAGCATGAGCTTTTCCAGTACAAAGTTAAGGTCCCAAGCAGGGGTGGGTGCTCTTCTTGGTGGCCTTAAGTTGTTTGCCCCTCTCAGGAACTGTTTGATGAGAGGGTGAGAGAAGAGAGGAAGCTCAGTGTAGTAATGAGCCGAAATGGCAGAGGCATGGATCTTAATGGAGGAGAAGGATAGGCCTCTGTGGAGTAGATCTGCTAAGTAATCCAGGATTAGAGGTAAGGAGGGCAGTGTGGTGTTCTCTCCTTTAGCATGAATCCAGGAGCAATACCTTTTCCACTTATCAGCATTGGATTTCCTTGTACTGGGTCTTCTGGCTTCAAGAATGATGTCCAGCACCTGTATGCTTAGGCTGGTCACTGGGGGAGAATTCAAGGAATAAGCCAGGCTGCAAGATTCAGGGTTTGCAGCTGCTAAGTGAGGAGGGTTGTGATCTGGGGTAGGTACCAGGGTGGCACCGGTGACAGGCTGCGCAGTAGTGGGTACCAGTGCTGCCGTGGCCAGTCCGGGGCAATCAGGATTGTCCTTGGCCTGTACTGTCTTATCGAATAATATTCTTGAGAGAAGGGGCAAAGGGAGGAATGCATAGATTGAGAGGTTTTCCCACTGGAAGGATAGAGCATCCACTTTCCAGGCTCCGGTGTGAGGTGTCCTGGTGCAGAATATGCTGAGCTGGTGATTGCGGGGGGAGGCAGAGGTCCACCTCTGGGGTCCCCCATTTCTGGATTAGATGGCTGAAGGTGCTGGGTTCTAATTGCCACTCGTGGGTCTAGGAGATTTCTACTTAAGTCATCTGCCAGGGAGTTTTGTTTGCCTGGCAGGAACTGAGCTTGC
This sequence comes from Protopterus annectens, assembly GCF_019279795.1. Taxonomy (NCBI): domain Eukaryota; kingdom Metazoa; phylum Chordata; order Ceratodontiformes; family Protopteridae; genus Protopterus; species Protopterus annectens. The sequence goes on along the minus strand of NC_056741.1, from coordinate 1,140,071,710 downwards.
AGATGAACCTGCATGTCCAAGGCCATGTTCCACAGAGCCATGGCTAGCTTGCAGAGTGAGTTCCCCCCGCTTGTTGATGTACCACATCACTGTGTTGTCTTTATATTAGCAAGGGTCCTGGTGAGGGTAGGGATCTGAAGGCTGTTAGAGCATGCTGAACAGCTAGCATCTCTTTTTGGTTGATGTGCAGATCAATTTGACTTGGGCTCCAGTGGCCCTGAATGCACTTGTCGTCCAGGTGTGCCCCACAGACATAGTCTGATGCGTCTGTGGTTAGGGTCTGGGCGGCGTGGGGTTGAGTAAAGGGAAGGCCCTTGTTGTGGTTGCATGCTGCTGCCCACCAAAAACCTCTGTCCTTAGACAAGGTATGACAATTTCAAAGTCCTGAGAATGTTGGCACCAAAGACTTTTTAAGTACCATTGAAGTTTCCTAATATGCAGTCTGCATATGGAATTAGTAGGATTCAAGAGGCCATGAACCAGAGGGCCTGCAGGATTTTCCTTGGAGATAGCTGGATTCTGGTAGCCATTTCAGTGAAGTAGCCTGTCAGACAGTCTTGTTTTTCCAGAGTACAGAATGCCATCGGGGATGCTGTGTCCAAGCTTGCTCCCAGGAATAAATCTTTTGACTGAGGATTAGTTTTGATTTCTTTTTGTTGACAGTGTACCCCAGGGAGGTAAGACGGTTCTTTACAAATGTCAGGTGCTGCAACAGCATTTCCTGACTGACTGTCTGTCTGTCTGTCTGCATCAGGCAGTCGTCCAAGTACGGGTAAATTTGAATTTTTCTCTGTCTGCAGTAGGCAATGGCTGGAGCCAGGCATTTTGTGAATACTCTGGGAGCAGTGGATATGCCAAAGGGAAGTGCAGAGAACTGATAATGCACAGATCCTGCCCTGAAACGTAGGTATTTCCTGCATGAGTCTCTGACAGGTATGTTCAGATAGGCTTCTTTTAGGTCTGTGGCGGCTAACCAGGCATCTTTGGCCAGCATAGGAAGAAGCTGCTGAAGGGTGAGCATTTTTAATTTTAGTACCACCAGGAAAGTGTTTAGAATGGAAAGATCTAGGATTGGGTGCCAAGTGCCCTCTTTTCTGGGTACCAGGAAAAGTCTGGAATAGAACCCTTGACCTATCTGTTCTGCAGGAACAGGTTGAATTGCCCTTAGAGAGAGCAGGGACTGAACTTGGTTTTGTGCCTCTGCCCACTGGTTTGGGTATGAAGGAAGGTCTGGGAACCCTGTTGGGGTTGGCAGTGAGTGGAAGTAAAATTTGTACCCCGGGATACAATGTTGAGGACCCATCGGTCTTTGGTGATGGAGGTCCAGTTTTTTGCATGATGGGCAAGTTTTCCTCCTACGGGCACGAGCAGTTGGGCAGAGGTGAGGAGTCATTGTGAATTCATTCCGTAAGGGAGGTGGCTTACTACTCCCTGTTTTTGAAGTGGAGGCACTACATTGCTTAGATCTCTGCATACACAGAGACTGTAGTCTGGGAGGGTCCGTTTCCCCTGGGTCTAGTTTGAGATGGCCTTGAAGGGACTGGAAAGGACCAATGCTTTGAGGGGCAATGCCTACTGAATCTAGGAGGCTGCACCCACAAAAAATCTTTGTCTGTTTGCATAGATTTAGCTTTTGCTTCCATCTTTTTTTAGAACCTCTTCTGCTTTGGTGCCAAACAGATTGTCCTTGTTCAAAGGAGCATCTAGTAATTTTGATTTGACATGGTCTGGCAAGGTCTGCTCCTTAAGCCAAGCATGCCTTCTCAGTACAGAACCAGTGACTGCTGCCCTGCAAGATGCTTCTAGAGCGTCAAAGCCACATTGCAAAGTATGCTTGCTGACTCAGTTTGCAGAATGCATTAGCTCTTGTAAATCTATTTTCTGCAGTGTCTAAAAATACTACCATTTTTTTGTTTAATTAGTTCCATAATATGTTGCTGGTACTTCAGCATGTGAAAAGTACAGTTGTGTACACTTACCATAAATTTAGATGTTCGAGTGTATTCACTGTTGCAGTCATTATGCTTGGGCTATCTGCCTGCAGGTAGTCGGCCCAAATACCACAGTCTTGGGATTTCTGCGTCGGATGCTGTCGCTTCTTCCATGACGTCAGGTTGCCAGGGGTATAAAACAGGCAGCCGATGCCATTACATCAGTTTTTCTTGCCCCAAATGTCAAGAGCCCCCCAAATAGGAAGCTAGTATGTGGTGTGGAACACCACCAGTAAAAAGTAAACACCCCTGCCATAAAAAATGGCCATATAGAGGACAGGTAGAAAGGATAGAGAAAAAAAAGAAGTTATGTACTTACCATAACGTTCCATGTGAGTTGTTTATCTCGCCTTTATTCTCACTGATTGGTTCGGAGCCGATCCTCGGTTCTGACACGGCTGATAGCAAAGCTCAAGGTTTGCCAGTAGTTCGAGACCAAGCCCCTTATCCCACAGTGCACTGCTGGAATTACCTCAGATCTTGTTTGATGCGAGTAACAGTATATATATATATATATATATATATATATATATATATATATATATATATATATATATACATATACACACACACATATATATATATATATATATATACACACACACACATATATATATATATATATATACACACACACACACACACACACACACATATACATACCCTTTTATATATTTCTACCAAGAACACTTCCCAGAGGGGAAGAAGAAATATTGAATAACCAGGATGGTACTAGCCTCTAAGTCAACAGTCAGCCACAAGGGGGAAGGAGGGAGGGACGTGAGAATAAAGGCGAGATAAACAACTCACATGGAACGTTATGGTAAGTACTTAACTTCTTTATGTGAAGTTGTTAAATCTTGTGGTTTATTCTCACTGATGGGTAGCATCCCTAGCACCCTCAACCCTGGGTGGCTCATGGGAGTATGTTCTTCAGTACAGTAGAACCAAAGGAAGATCTGTCCCTTGAAGCCTTATCGACTTTGTAATGTGTGATAAAGGTATGAGGCTTAGACCAAGTGACTGCAACGCAAATATTGTCAAGGGACAATTTAGCTTGAAAAGCAGAAGACATAGAGACGGCTCTGGTAGAATGAGCCTTAGGTTTGTGCGTTAATGGCATGCTCGCATTTTCATAAACAAAGGATATACAATCGGATAACCATTTTGATAAGGTTGTTTTAACCACTGGATTGCCTTTTCTTCCTTCTGAGAAGGACACAAAAAGTTGGTCTGATTTTCTAATATCCTTAGTTCTGTCAAGATAAAATCTGAGCTGTCTGTGTACATCAAGTCTGTGCAGCATGTATTCCAATTTGTTAGAGTGGTTGGGAAAAAAGACTGGCAGCTCAATGACCTGATTGATATTTGACTCGGAACAGACTTTAGGTAAAAATGAGGGGTTTGTTCTGAGAGATACTCTTATCAGGACGGAAAATCATGTAGGGTGGTCTGATAGATAATGTTTGAAGTTCTGACACTCTGCAGGCAGAAGTAATGACCACAAGAAATATTGCTTTCCAGGATAAAAATTTGAGATCACAAGAAGATGCTGGTTCAGAAGGAGGAATAATAATTTGAGACAGCATAAGGTTTAAAAATTCCAGGGAGAATAGGGAATTTTGATTGGAGGCCTCATATGAAGAACGCCTTTAAGAAAAGTCTTAGATAATTTATGGCCCATAACATTTGAGCCACCAAACCCACGGTGAAAATTTGAGATGGCAGCTAATTGAACTCGAACGGTAGCAGCTGCTGCCCCTTCCTTAAAAATTTTTGTCAAAAATTCTAAAATAGAAGATAGCGGAGCCCGGAAAGGGTCAATGTTCTGCGTGTTGACCCAAACTGAAAACCTTTTCCATTTACTGCCATATAATTTCCTGGTAGATGGCTTGTGAGAAGACAAGAGAATTTGTCTTGTATCTTCTGAAATTGAATGAAGCCTGGCAATTAGGGGAAGTGGATTAGCCAAGCAGTCAGTTTCAGGGACTGCAGTGAAGGATGAAGGTCCCCTGACTGGTGCGTCAGAAGGTCCGGAACCGGGTCCAGGATCCATGGATCTTCCAACAGATGATGGTGGAGAAACGGAAACCAAATCTGTCAAGGCCAGTAGGGGGCTATGAGTATAAAAGTCCTTCCCAGCGATTTTGCTTTATGTAAAAAATCTGGTTATTAATGGGAAGGGTGGAAATGCATAAAGGAGACGCGGGGGCCAATCGTGTAAAAGTGCATCTCTCGGGGGATGACCAGGAGGTGGTATTAGGGCAAAGTAGCTTCTGCATTTTGAATTGATGTGGCTGTCAAAAAGATTGCAGCAAGGCTGGCCCCATTTGCGGAAAATCAACTCCGCAACCTGTTGTTTGAGAGACCACTCGTGAGGGAGCAATATCGTCCTTGCTTAGCTTGTCCGCTATCACGTTGGATTTCCCCGGGATGTGCGTTGCTAACAGAAAACACTGGGATGACACATCCCATTGCCAGACCATGAGGGCTTCTCGACAAAGGGGGTAAGACTTGGTTCTGCCTTGCTTGTTCAAGTACCAGACTACTGACATGTTGTCCGTCTGAATTGCAATAGTTCCTAGAGGGAGAGAGTCCTGAAAGTGCTGCAACGCCAGAAGCACCGCTCTCAACTCTAGAACATTGATGTGCAGATGTGATTCTTGATCTGTCCATGTGCCTTGGGCAGTCTTTCCCTGAAAATGCCCCCCCACCCCCACCCTATCAGGGAAGCGTCCGTGGTCACAGTGGCTACTGGGGGGGGGGGGGGGTGAACAAAGGGTCTTCCGATTGTGACATGAAGAGACGTCAACCACCACCGAAGGTCTCTCCTGCAAGAAGTCGTGATGAGAATCATGTGGTGCATCTGTAGTTTCTGGTAAGACCACTAAGCGAAGAGGAGCCATTGAAGAATTTGCATATTCATCCTTGCAAGTGGTATAGCCAGGATTGCTGCCACCATCAAACCTAGCACCTTCAATACCTCTGCTGCTGTAGCTTTGTTCTTTGACACCAGTGAGCTGACGTTTTGGCGGAGAAGAGAGACTCTTTCTACAGGGAGATGTAGAGTGGTAGTTGAGGTATCTAACTCTGCTCCTATAAAAACGGTATGTTGCGATGGCGATAAGGCAGACTTTTCGAAGTTGACTGTAATGCCTAATTGATTGCAGAGTGTCAGAGTGTATTGTGTTGCCTGAGTCAGTTGATGCCTGGTGGCAGCGGTGAGGAGCCAATCGTCTAGGTATGGAAACACCTGAAATCCTAGACGTCTCAGGTGACCACTGCTATGCATTTGGTGAACACTCACTCTGGGGGCTGTAGTGAGACCAAAGGGCAGGGCTCGAAAATGGTAATGATTAGCTTCCAGCCGGAAGCGCAGTAGATCTCTGGAGCGTCTGTTCATCTATCTGATAGTACGCGTCCTTGAGATCTATGGAGCACATCCAATCGCCTTTCCCTAGGAAGGGAAGAATGGACTGAAGAGTGACCATTCGGAATTTCCCTTTCTTTACGAACTGGTTGAGTCTGCTAGGTCCAAGATAGGTCTCCAGTCCCATGTTTTCTTTGGTACCAAAAAGAATCCTGAGTAAGTTCTGAATCCAACTTGGTCTGCTGGGACTGGTTGGATGACTCTTTTTCTAGCAATCTGTGGACCTTACGACTGCTTGTTCCCTGTGATTGGGTGGAACATCTGGGATTCTCTTTACAGGAATGGGAGGGGAAGAGAACGGTATGAAATATCCTCTGGAAATGATGCTTTGTACCCAAGTATCTGATGTTATGTTTAGCCAGGCTTCTGGGTACAAAGACAAGCGACCCCCGTCTGCCTCCAGAGATGAACAGTTGGGCCCCCATTCAGGGGCGCTGGTAGGATTGACTGGAAAACTGACTCCTGTCACCCTGTTGGTGCTGGACTCCCTCTGCCACGGGGGCGGCGTCTTCCGTTATAACCCCCCTCCTTTGCCTCTAGAGGGGGTTTCTCCACGTGTGTCCTGAAAGGCTTCCTGTGCTTTTCGGAACCACATTTTCCGTCCCCTAGGGCCCTTGGGGTAGGGCTGAGTAGGGGTCAAAAAACGGACTCCAACGGCAGATAAGGTCTTGCCTTCCTGCTCACACCTGGTTAAAGATTCCTTTATTTTGGGCCCTAACAGTGGTGAGCCATCGAATGGGGTATCAATAAAGGAAGACTTAAAGGGTTCCGCAAAGGAAAAGAGACGCATCAAGGCTTGTCTTCGAAGAGCAATGCCCGAACTAGCGGCTCTACTCGAACCATCAGCTGCATAGGATATGAGACGCATGGACGAGTTTACCACTGAGTTTAGGGTAGCGAGCTGGGCATTGAATTTGGCTGCCACCCCTGCAGCTACCATACCCTGGAGAGAATCCCCTAGCTCTTTCAGAAGATCTCTCTGTAGTCTCGTAAAGTGGGTTAAATAGTTCAGTGATCGCAGAGAAAAAGTCGCTGAACTAAACATGCGCTTCCCATATCTATCCATGACCCTAGAATCTCTGTTAGGGGGATGGATAGAGGTGGATGTCTCAGATACTTCCTTTTTGGTGGCTGCAGCTACCACCATGGCATCAACAGGCACTCTCTTTGTCAAAAATGGCTTGTCCACTGGGGCAGACATGAATTTATTGGGCTTACGAGGAACAGGTTCCATGACCTCTGGTGACACCCATGCCTTACGAGAAATCAGTTCCATGAGCTCGTCGTAAGGCGGAGAGACCCAAGAAGTGGAAGGTTGAGACCCAAAAGCCTTCAAGAGCACAGACTCATCCTCAGTAGGGGTCTTGGACTGCCAATCGCCCCTCTGACTAAGGATCTCTAGTATCTCTGCAAAAGAGATATCCTCAGAGGGGGAACGAGGGGACCCTTCTGACTCATCTAAGTCCGTGTCAGATGTCAAAGACTCCTGTGGGGAGTCTAAGTGCCTCCTCTTGTACAGTCTCTTCCTGGGCACCTTCTCAGTGGGGGGATCTGGGGAGGTCTCCGAAAAGTAGGGGATGCCCTGTGGGGGTACTTGAGTCTCGGGGTCTCTACGCTTAGAGGGACTGGTAGATGAAGAAGCAGACACAGGAGCTTGAAGGGAGAGGGAAGGCTGAACCAGTGCTGATGTTGTCTTTGGAGACAAAACTCTCCTCATAGCATCGAAGGCACCATGGCTCTGATGAGAAGGAGTGGACGGACCCGAGAGTACCGTCCGATCCTCCCGCACCGAAACCCTGGGCTCCGAGCCTGAGGTAGGAGCTGAGCTCATCTCAGCTGAAACCCCGAGAGGAAAAGTCAGCACCGACAAATTGGTTTGACTATCCTCCCCGGACCAGACGGGAGAGCGTCGGCTCCTAGAGTCCTCAGTCGGCGCCAAGGACATCAGAGTAGATGGAGCCGATAACACCGGTGCGGGTATCGGCTCTAAGGGTTCAACAACCATCGGTTCAGTTTCCTTCGGCTCCAAGAGTCCAGTACGGCTCGGAGGAGTAGACAAATCCAGTTCCATGGTCTTCGGCACCAACGAGCTGGTCGGGGCCGACAACAATTTCTCAAGTCCTGGTGCCTGTAAAAGCTTCTGCACTAGCCGATCCATGTCCAAATCTGAAAGGCTGACTGAGGACTTAGCTGAATGCACCGAAGGTGCTGACTGGAGCAGAGGGGAAGAAGGAACTTCAGAGACCTGCTCCAAAACAGAGAGCTGGCTCCGAATCAAAGGTACACTCAGTTCCGAGGTCTGTGGAACCGATGGACCCCCCCTCCTGAAATTTTTGCTTTTTTTGTCACTTTGTCTGAAGATCTGGATTTTGAGGTTTTGGAGGACGTGCTAGTACTCTCATGGCTACTCAAAACCTCAGAAAAAGATTGCTGTAGCAATCCCCTGTCTATTAGCTTCCTCCTTCTCTCCAAGAGGACTCTTGAAGAAAAAGAATGACAAATGCTGCAAGTGTCTTGGAGGTGTTTAGCCCCTAGACAGTAGACGCATTGAATGTGTCCCGTCAGTGACAGACATTTTCTGCCCACAATCTGGGCATTTTTTGAATCCTGATTTAGGATGGGATTTCTCCTTTTCATCTGACATACTTAATAAACAGTAAACTGAAAAGATTAAGACAGAGAAGTCCTTACTCACTTGTAAAGATTCACAAAACTACTAAGCTCAAATTGACTATAACAATATAATTACAGATTACAAATATAGGGCTGAGAGGCCCACAGAGAAGAACCCTGACTATTAGAAAGACTAATAAGAGTAAATAGGGCTAAAGGCCCACACAATCCAAGAAGCCAACAGGGCACTAACTATTTAAACTGTAAACTACATAAACTATAGATTATATTAATAAACAACCTGATATTAACACAGAACTATTTTAGTAACAAAAAGTAAATTATTTTTTTTATAAACTTGCTGTTATTTTTCCCACAAATGGTCGGAGCTAGCTGGATCACCGAGATCTCTCTTGCCGCGGCAAACTAGATCTGACATAATTCCAGCAGTGCATTGTGGGAAAATGGGCTTGGTCTCGAGCTACTGGCAAACCTTGAGCTTTGCTATCGGCCGTGTCAGAGCCAAGGATCGGCTCTAAACCCATCAGTGAGAATAAACGGCGAGATTTAACAACTTCACATCAGGGGGCTGGAGGGAGGGAAACCAGGACTGCAACAGTGAATACACTTAAACATCTACATTTATGGTAAGTGTACACAACTGTGCTATGTTCTTCTTGTTTCTCTGTTGTAGTCATCACACTTGGGTAGATTACCAAAGCTGAGGAAGGGTGTAGACATTCAAGAGGAGTTAGGGTTGGCTAGCAGGCCTTGTAAGACTGCTGTAGCAAATCCAGCTCTGGATTTAGAAAAAATAGGTAAGTGGTAATGCTTGGTGAAGGTGTGTACAGATCTCCAGGTTGCAGCTTCCAGAATGTCCCTGGTAGGGACTCCTCTAAGAAATGCAGTAGAGGTGGAAGTAGCCCTAGTGGAATGTGTTCTGATCCCCAGTGTGGTAGGTTTTCCATGGTGCTTGTAGCAGAAATGGATGCAGTGTGCTATCCATTTGGAAATGGTTTGCTTTGAAATGGTCTTGCCGTCTGCCCCTGTAGCAAAGCTGACTAGAAGGTGGTCAGATTTTCTGAAAGGTTTAGTCGCGTCAAGGTAGAACCTGAGCTGTCTGTGCACGCCCAAGGAGTACAGGATCCTTTCCCCTTTATTTTGAGGATCAGGGAAGAAGGTTGGCAAATGGATGGCTTGGTTTAGAGCCACACTGGAGACCACCTTAGGCATAAAGGACGGGTTAGTCCTGAGGGAAACCCTGTCAGCATGGAAAACAATGAAGGGTTCCAAAGCCATTAGTGCCTGTAACCGAGACACTCTTCTAGCTGAGGTTATGGCTAAAAGCAAGGCCGTTTTCCAAAAAAGGAATTTTAACTCTGCTGAAGCTGCAGGTTCAAAAGGGGGGAGCATGAGCTTTTCCAGTACAAAGTTAAGGTCCCAGGCAGGGATGGGTGGTCTCCTAGGGGGCCTTAAGCTGTTACCCCCTCTCAGAAACTGTTTGAAGAGAGGGTGAGAGAATAGAGGTGGCTCAGTATTATAATGAGCTGAGATGGCAGAGGCATGAATCTTAATGGAGAAGGATATGCATCTGTGGAGTAGCTCTGCTATGTAATCAAGGATTTGAGGTAAGATGGGCACAGCTGTGTCCTTTCCTTGAGATACACTCCAAGAGCAATATTTTCTAGTACTAGGCCTTCTGACCTAAAGAATGACGTCCAGCACCTTCTTGCTGAGAGTTGCTGGTGGAGTATTCAGGGGATAAGCCAGGCTGCAAGGTCTACGGTTTGCAGCTGTAGATGCAAAATCTGTCCCTCCTGCTGAGACAGCAGGGAAGGTGTCAGGGTGGCACTGTTGTCAGACTGTGTAAGAGTGGGTACCAGTGCTGGCGTGGCCAATCGGGGGCAATAAGAATTGCCCTTGGGCTGTCCTGTCTGATCTTGAGTACTACCTTGAGAGGAGGGGCAGAGGGGGAAAGGCATAAATTGAGAGGTTTTACGCATTTGAAGGCTAAGGCATCCACCTTCCAGACCCTGCTATGAGGGTTCCTGGTGCAACATTTGCTCAACTGGTGGTTCTCCGGGGAGGCAAAGAGGTCCACCACCAGTGTCCCCCACCTCTGGATTAGAAGATTGAAGGTGTTGGGCTCCAATTTCCACTCATGTGGGTCCAGAAGGTTTTTGCTCAAGTCGTCTGCCAGTGAATTCTGTTTGCCTGGCAGGAACTGAGCTTGCAGATGCACTTGGTTGCTCAAGGCAGTGTTCCATAGGGCCATGGCTAACCTGCAGAGTAGGTAAGAATGGGTTCCTCCCTGCTTGTTTACGTACCACATAACTGTGGTGTTGTCTGTTTTTATCAGCACCAGTCCTGGAAGGATTAGGTATTTGAAGGCTGTCAGAGCATACTGTACAGCTAACATCTCTTTTTGATTGATGTGCAGGAGAATTTGTCCTGGCCTCCACTTTCCCTGACTGCATTTGCCTATCATGTGAGACCCACATGCATCCTCTGATGCGTCTGCAGTCAGGATTTTGTCGGCGAGGGGCTGAGTGAAAGGCAGTCCCTTGTTGTGGTTACATGCTTCTGCCCACCAAAGGAACTCTGCCCTTAGACAAGGATTGATCGGAATGACTGTTTCCAGGCCATGAGAATATTGGCACCAAAGACTTTTTAAGTACCACTGAAGTTTCCTCATATGCAGTCTTGCATATGGAATTAGCAGAATGCATGAGGCCATGAATCCTAGGGCTTGCAGTATTTTCCTTGCAGATAGCTGGGTTTTGGTGGCCATGTGTTTGAAGTAGTTGTTCAAACAGATCTGTTTTTCTGGAGTGAGAAACACCATCTGGGAAGTTGTGTTCAAGCTTGCTCCCAGGAATACAATTTTTTGACTGGGCACCAGTTCTGATTTCTTTTAGTTGATGGTGTACAATAATGATGATAGGAGCCTTTACAAATGCCAGGGGTTGAAGTAGTAATTCCTGACTGTCCACCTGAATCAGGCAATCGTCCAAGTATGGGAAAATTTGGATATTTCTCTGCCTGCAGTATGCAATGGCTGGAGCCAGGCACTTTGTGAATACTCTGGGTGCAGTAGATAAGCCAAAGGGAAGTGCAGAGAACTGATAGTGCATAGAGCCTGCCCTGAAGAGAGATATTTCCTGCAAAACTCCCTTATGGGGATGTGCAGATAGGCTTCTTTTATGTCTAGGGTGACTAGCCAGGCATCCTTGGCTAGCATATGGAGAAGCTGTTGCAGGGTTAGCATCTTGAATTTTGGGACCACCAGAAAGGTGTTGAGAATTGATAAATCCAAGATTGGGCATCAAGAGCCCTCTTTTCTGGGCACCAGGAACAGTCTGGAGTAGAAACCCTGTCCCCTTTGTTCTACTGGAACAGGCTGAATGGACCTGATATTGAGCAGGGAATGTACTTGCTTTTGAGCCTCTGCCCACTGGTTTGGAGGAAGGTCTGGAAACCCGCTTGGAGTTGGCAGGGAATGGAAGTAGAATCTGTACCCCTGAAATACAATGCTTAGGATCCATCAGTCCTGAGTAATGGACATCCAGTTTTTGGCATGAAGGGCAAGTTTTCCTCCTAGGGGCACAAGTAGATGAGCAGGGCTGGGAAGGATAACTGTCAAGTCACTGTGAACTTTTACCATAAGGGGGTGGCTTGCCACTCCTGGTTTTTGAGGTGGGAGCACTACATTGTTTAGATCTCTGCATACCCTGAGACTGTAGTCTTGGTGGTCTGGTTCCCCTGGGTTTGGACTGAGAAGGCCTGGAAGGGGCTAGAAAGGACCAATTTTTGTATTTATTTACATTTGTTTACCGGGAAATTCCGACTGGACACCGGTCCTTTTTCAGCAGATGCCCGGGGAGAAAAGCTCCACATCATGTACATGATAAATAGAGATACAAAGTTGCAGCAATAGTAAACATTACAGGTTGTTGGCTTTAATACAATAACAAGATATTGATTATCAACAGTATATACAGTAAATGCTGCAAGTTAAGATAGTTTCTTGTCGTTATAATATTAATAACAAAGTTGTCAGACAAGATGTTACAGTATGTAAAGACAACTAGCTATTTCTGACTGTGGTTAATAGTGGCGGTAGTATAGTTGGGGTTGGGTCTAGGTGGGGGGGGGGGGGTGTTAGTCTGGATTAGAACAAGGACAAAGCCATTGCAAATTTAAGTGGAATTTGAGTGCAGTCTTGAAAAGGCTGCTGGAAGGTAGAGTAGTTATAGAGGGTGGAAGATTGTTCCAAAGTTTAGATATGGTACATGAAAATATGGCTTCTCCAGCGGAGTTTTTGGGTTTGATAACAGTGAGTTGATTTTTGTTGCTTGACCTTAGGGGCCTAGTGGGGTGATAGGGTTGGAGAAAAGTTTCAAGGGAAGGGGTGTTAAGGGGGTGGTTAATAAGTTTATGAGCGAGGGTGAGTTGATTAAAGTGAAGGAGTTGTGGGAGTTTCAAGCCAGTTTAGTGCTTTAAGGGAGCTACAATGATGGCTTCGTTAGGAGGTTCCAGTGGCAAATTTAGCAATTTTGTTGCAACAATCATCCACCTTGTGTAGGTCTGTCTGTCTAAGGTTGGTAAGTATGGGGGATGCATAGAGTAGGGTGGAGATTAGTTGGGAAATGGCTATGGAGATTCTAGCCGCCTTGGTTAGGAACTAGCAGCTTCGATATAACGCACCAAGTTTCTTGTGGACTTTTTTTATTGTGAGAGATAAGTGGGTGTCAAATCTAAGTTTGCCTATTTCCACATCAAGTAATTTTGTGTGTTCTGATGGAGAGATGATGGTATTGTCTTTGGCAAGAATGTTGAAGTGGGGGTGTTTTGGAAGGTTGGAACAGAAGTTTTGTCTAACTTGGGTTGAGTAGGAGCTGAGCATTGGATAGCCAGCTTTCTACAGAGGAGAATGATTCCTGTGTGATTTGTTGTAGTTCTAGCAGAGTGGCAGCAGAGCAGATGAGAGTAGAGTTACCTGCGTACTGTATAAGAGATGCTTGTGTAGTAGCAGTGTGTAAGTTGTTAGTGAAAAGTGAGAATAGCAGAGCGCCAAGGATAGACCCTTGGGGAACTCCGAGAGTAACTAGGAGGCGAGGTGATATGTTATCATCCTAGATTACTGATTGCTGGCGTCCATGTAGATAGCTGTGGAACCAGTTGCAGGTTGACTATGAGAAGGAGAGTAGAGAGTAGTAGCTCATGAGATACCATGTCAAAGGCCTTTGAGAGATCTAGAAATACAGCAGTAGAGAAGAAGCCATTGATTTTGTGAAGAAGTATACTGTTGGTGAAGGAGAGCAGAGCGGAGGTAGTGCTGTGATATGGCCTGAAACCATGTTGGGTTTTGGAGAGGAGATTATTAGCTAGGAGGTAGTTGGAGACCTGGGTGTTGATAATTTTTTCAAGTATCTTGGAGAGAGAGGAGAGGATAGCAATGGGGCAGTAATTGGAGAGGTTGGTGGAGGGGGTGCCTTTGTGAAGGCAATGATGTGGGATATTTTCCATATCGAGGGAACATAGCCTTCTGTTATGGAACGGTTGATTAGAATTGAAATTGGGTAGGCTAGTGTATCAGCTGCAATTTTCAAATATTTAGAGGGGAGGTTGGCAGCTGCGAGTTTGGTGGGTTTAAGTTTTGACAATAGTCTTTTTATGTTGGAGGTAGGTACTGAGGTGAAGAAAAGAGGAGTGGGGGGGTTTAGGGTTAGGAGTTGGGGAGGCTGTTGTAGGGAAGTGTTGTTTGTTTAGAGATGTTACAGTTTCAGTGAAGTGTTTGTTGAAGGATTCAGCAATACTGCTGGAGAAGGGGGGAATGGACGGCTGGGGTATCAACCTTCCCTGGGTGGAGGATACTGTTAATAGTGGACCAGAACTGGTTAGGGTTGTGGTTGGTAGAGTTTAAGGTGGATTTATAGTAGAGGGATTTGTCTAATTTTATATGCTTTTTGGCTTTATTGCACAGTTCAAGGAATGATTGCCTGACTTATTTTTTGTTAGTCACCAGTGCTCCCAGGCCTCATCTCTGGATTTCATTTGGGTTCTGGCCAATACCTACTGAATCTAGGTGGCTGCACTTGTAAGAATTCTTTAACAGTTTGCATAGATTTCGCTTTTTCTTCCATCTTTTTAAGAACCTCTTCTGCTTTGGTGCCAAACAAACGGTCTTGATTTAAAGGAGCTTCTAGTAATTTTGATTTGACATGGTCTGGCAAGGTTTGTTCCTTCAACCAAGCATGCCTTCTCAGTACAGATCCAGTGACTGTAGCCCTGCAATATGCTTCTAGGGTATCAAAGCCACATTGCAAAGTATGCTTACTAACTTGGTTTGCAGAATGCATTAACTCTTGTAAATCTTTATTTTCTGCACAATCTGGAAGTAACACCATTTTTTGTTTAATATGTTCCATAATATGTTGCTGGTACTTCAACATATGAAGCTGGCAATTCAATACCCTGATGGCAAGAGTTGCAGCGGTATATACCTCCTTACCCCATCTGTCTAAAGTTCTGGAATCCCTGTCTGAAGGAGTAGAGTTTTTGGCAGTAGTAGCCTTAATACATTTAGGCCCCTGGGAAATGGTCTTTGGATCCACAGTAGGATTCTTAGAGAGAAATTTGTGAGAATGAGGTACTCTGTAGTAACTGTCAGGTTTTCTAGGGGCGGTGGTAAAAGACATTATCTACAACATCCAGGACAGGGGGTATAGCTAGAGGCCTGTCCTGAGGCAACTCAAAATTCTCTGAGTATCTTTTGGAACTGAGGATAATCCTGGTATTCCCAGCGGAAATGTTCTCTTAAAGTGTGCAAGGTTTCACCAAAAGAAAAATCTTCAGGAGAGGAGACAGAGGGAATGGATTCCTCTGCATCTGAATCCCCAAAGGTAGAGAAGGGTATGTCATGGTAATCAGAAGGGTCAGAGTCATCGGATTCCTGGTCTGTAGAATCAGAAAAACTCAATTCTTGGTCTCTTAGCAGGGGTAGGCTGGCTTCCCCTAATTAGGGTGATATGGTCTTCAGCCATTCTAAGCATTGGTTTTTGATGCATGGGAGCTTGAGCATGCGCTTTGGTTGTCGGTTGTCTAGGCGTAGTGCGTACTCTGGGCCTGAGAAACTTGGTAGTTTTAGCTAAAAATGAAGTTGTCAGTTTAATGCGAATATCGGTAGATTGGAATATACCCTCAGAAGCCGGTGCCTGCATAGCGGCTCTGGACCTGTCCAAGGTAGAGACATCTGCATGTTCCATAGTCGAAGAAGCATCTCGTGGCATACCGAACTCCGAATGAGTCTCAGCAAAGGCCTGTGAATCCGTAGAAGTGGGCATTGGAGGCTGCAAAGGTGCCTCACTGAGTACCGGCGGACTGGCGACTAGCTTAACAGAAGCGTTGTCGGCAGTTTATGACCTATGCGGTCTGTCTCTGTCTTTATCTTTGTGCTTTTTCGGAAGATCGGTAGTCAGATGGCTTACCGAAGCCATTTCAGAATACGGAGAATGAAAGAATTTAGCGACACAAATAGCCAGACGACAACCTGATGTCATGGAAGAAGCAACAGCATCAGATGCAGAAATCCCAAGACTCTGGTATTTGGGCTGACTGAGGGCTACCTGCAGGCAGATAACCCAAGTGTGATGACTGCAGCAGTGAAACACGAAGAACATCTGGCAATTCAATGCCCTGATAGCAAGAGTTACAGTGGTATATAACTCCTTACACCATCTGTCTAAAGCTCTGGAATTCCTGTCCGAATGGGGTAGGATTTTTGGCTGTAGTAGCCTTAATACCTTTAGGTCCCTGGGAAATGATCTCTGGATCAGCAGTAGGATTCTTGAAAAGAAACTTGTGGGAATCAGGTATTCTGTAGTACCTGTCAGGTTTCCAAGAGGTGGGAGGTAAGGTGCCTGGAGTAAGACTGGATTCCATAAAATCATCCACAACATCCAAGACAGGGGGTATAGCTAAAGGCCTGTGCTGAGGCAACTCTAAAAATTGTCTGAGTCTCTTTTTGGATTACGGATAGTCTTGGCATTCCCAGTGGAAATGCTCTCAAAGTATGCAAGGTTTCACCAAAAGAATAATCCTCTGGAGGGGAGGCAGAGGGAATGGATTCCTCTGCATCAGAATCCTCATAGGCTAAGGGCATGTCCTGATAATCAGAAGGGTCAGGGTCATCGAACTCCTGGTCTGTAGAATCTGAATTTAACTCAATTATTTGTCTCTTAGCAGGGGAAGGCTAGCTTCCCCTAATTAGAGTAATAAGGTCTTCAGCCATTCTAAGCATTTGTTTGTGTGGCATGGGAGGTTGAGCATGCACTTTGGTCATCGGTTTTCTAGGTGTAGTGCATACTCTGGGCCAGAGAAACTCTGCAGTTTTGGCTAAAAAAGAAGTAGTCAGTTTGATTCGATCAGCAGCAGGATGGAATACACCCTCAGAAGCCGGTGCCTACATAGCAGCTCCGGACCCATCCAAGGTAGAGACATCCACTGGTTCCATAGTCGAAGAAGCATCTCGCGGCATACCGGACTCAGAATGGGTCTCAGCAGAGGCCTATGAATCCAAAGAGGCGGGCATCAGGGGCTGCAAAGGAGGCTCACTAAATACCGTCGGACTGGCGACTAGCTTAATGGAAGTGTCGTCAGCAGTTTTAGACCTATGCCGTCTGTCTTTATCCTTACGTTTTTTCAGGAAGATCGGTAGTCAGATGGCTTACCGAAGCCATTTCGGAATACAGAGAACGAGAGTGAAAGAATTTAGTGACAAAGATAGCCCAATGACGAATGTTTTGGGTGTTAAACAAGACACAAAACAGACAGCGAGGGACGTCATGGTCTGGGCCTAAACAGGTGACGCAGTAAGAATGAAAATCTCTGTGAGGTATTTGCTTTCCACAGGCAAGACAATTGTTAACTTTTTCTGACATCGGTTAGAGCAAGAAAAAAGGATCCCCAATGGGGTACTTGACTTTAGAAGACTTCTGTAAGATCAACTCGAAAACACAAAATTTCAGGTAGCGGCCAACCGTCACTTGCAAACTGCTTCTGCTTCGGGCTCCTTGGCAAGAAAGACTGATCTAATAGCGCTGGCTGCCTGTTTTATACCCTTGACAACCTGACATCATGGAAGAAGCGACAGTATCCGACGCAGAAATACTAAGACTCTGGTATTTGGGCCGACTGAGGGCTACCTACAGGCAGATAACCCCAAGTGTGATGACTGCAACAGTGAAACGCACCCTGGTATTTCTGCGTCGGTTGCTGTTGCTTCAAGACTGATGTCAGGTCATCAATAGTATAAACAAGGCAGCCGACGCCATTACATCAGTTTTTCTTGCCCTAACTGGTCAGCAGCCCCCAAGGAGGAGCCAGGTTCTGGTGGAAGAACCCACCAGTGGAAAATAAATACCAATATGTCCCCTAGTAAGGAAAGAGAAGAAAGAGGGATGGAGGGAAACCAGGACTGCAACAGTGAATACAATCGAACATCTACATTTATGGTAAGTGTACACAACTGTACCATGTTCTTCATGTTTCACTGTTGCAATCATCACATTTGGGTTGATTCCCAAAGCTGAGGAAATGGGTGGAGGCAGTCAAGGAAACTAGGGGCTGGCTAGGATGCCCTGTAAGACTGCAGAGGCAAACCCTGCCCTGGATTTGGAGGAGAGGGACAGGTGGTAATGCTTGGTAAAATTGTTAACAGATGTCCAGGTGGCAGCCTCCAGGATGTCGCTAGTGGGGACTCCTCTGAGAAAAGCTGCAGAGCTTGGAGGCTGCTCTGGTGGAGTGTGTCCTGACCCTCCTTGGGGGGAGGATTTCCATGTTGTTTGTAGCAGAAATGGGTGCAGTGTGCTATTCATTTGGAAATGGCTTTGCCTTCTGCCCCTGTAGCAAAGCTAACCACTAGTTGATCAGACTTTCTGAAGGATTTAGTCCTGTTTAGACAGAATCTGAGCTGTCTGTGCACATCTAGAGAGTGCAGAATCCTTTCCCCCCCTTGTTCTGGGGATTAGGAAAAAAGGTGGGCAAATTAATGGATTCGTTGAATGCCACACTGGACACCACCCTGGGCATGAAGGATGGGTTAGTTTTGAGGGATACCCTGTCAGAATGGAAGATGAAGGGTTCCACAGTCATGAGTGCTTCCAGCTCAGAGACTCTTCTGGCTGAAGTGATGGCCAGAAGGAATGCGGTCTTCCAGGAGAGAAATTTTAGTTCTGCAGAAGAAGCTGGATCGAAAGGGGGGGGGGGGGGGGGCAGGGTGAGCTTTTCCAATACAAAGTTAAGGTCCTACGCTGGTGTTGGTGGCCTTCTGGGTGGCCTCAAGTTGCTAGCCCCTCTTAGGAACTGTTTGATTAAAGAGTGTGAGAAAAGGAGCTGCTCAGTGGGAAAATGAGCACAAAAAGCAGAGGCATGAATTTTTATAGAGGAGAAAGAGGCCACTGTGTAGCTGGTCTGCTAAGTAATCCAGGATGAGCGGGAAGGAAGGCTGTGCCGTATTGGATCCCTTAGCCTGGATCCAGGTGCAGAACCTTTTCCATTTGTCAGTATAAGACTTTCTGGTGCTGGGGCATCTGGCCTCACATATAACATCTAGAACCTGTTTACTGAGGTTGGCAGATTGGTTTGGGGTTAGGGAATAAGCCAAGCTGCCAAATTGAATGTCTGCAGTTGGGGATGCATGAATTCCCCTTCCCTTTGAGTCAGGAGGTTTGGAATCTGAGGAAGATGCCATGGGGGCAGTGGGACAGGCTATGCAGCAAAGGGTACCAGTGCTGCCAGGGCAGAACTGGAGCTATAAGAATGGTCCTTGGTTTTTCCTCCTTTATTTTGAGCAGTACCCTGGGGATGAGAGGTAGTGGAGGGAAGGCATGCACTGATATACTGATCTAGGGGAAGGACAGAGCATCCACTTTCCAAGCCATGTGGAAATGCTCCCTGGTGCAGAATCTGCTGAACTGATGGCTGGTGTGGGAGGCAGAGAGGTCGACCTTCGGGGTGCCCCATTTTTGAATTATTAGGGTGAAGGTTCTTCTGTTGAGCTGCCACTTATGTGGGTCCAGAAGATTTCTGCTTAACTGGTCTGCCAGAGAGTTAGAACCTGGTAGGAATTGCGCTAACAGGTGTAGTTGCATGGCAGAGGCTGTGTGCCAAAGGGTCATGGCCAGCCTGCATAAAGGGTAGGAGTGAGTCCCTCCCTGCTTGTAGATATACCACATCACAGCAGTATTGTCTGTTTTGATCAGGAGAGCCCCTGGAGAGAGAAGGGGCTTGAAAGCTATCTAGGCATTCTGCACAGCCATTATCTTTTTGATTGATGTGCCTAGGGATTTACTGCGGGCTCCATTGGCCCTGTATGCACCTGCCGTCCAGGTGTGCACCCCAAGCATAGTCTGATGCATCTGTGGTGAGGATCTGGGTGGAGGGGGGTATTGAGAAAGGCAGTCTCTTGTTGTGAGAGCATGCTGTTGCCCATCAAAGAAAATCTTTTCTGAGGCAAGGAATTATAGGTAGAGAAGAGTTTCCGAGTGTTGACACCAAAGGCTTTTTAGGTACCACTGAAGTTTCCTCATATGCAGTCTGGCATATGGAATGAGTAATATGCAATATGCCAAGAACCCCAGAACTTGCAGGATCTTCCTTGCAGATAGCTGGGGTCTGGTGGCTAGTTGAGAGAAGTAGGCTGTCAGGAAAATTTGTTTCTTTGGTGTAAGGTATGCTATCTGGGATGCTGTGCCCAGGCTTGCCCCCAGGAAGATAATCCTTTGGGTAGGCACCTGTTTGGATTTCTTTTCGTTGATTGTGTACCCTATGGAGGTTAGTGGGGTCTTTACAAAGGACAGGTGCTTGAGCAACTTTTACTGGCTGCCTGCCTGAATAAGGCAGTAGTCTAAGTATGGGTAAATCTGAATATTTCTGTGTCTGCAAAAGGCAATGGCCAGAGCCAGACATTTTGTGAACACTCTGGGAGCAGTAGATAAGTTAAAGGGAAGCGCAGAGAACTGAAAATGTTGAGATCCTGCCCTGAAACAGAGATTTTCTGCATGATTCCCTGTTAGGAATGTGGAGGTAGGCCTCTTTTAGATATAGGGTGGCTAGCCAAGCGTCCTTGGAGAGCATGGTTAGCAGCTGCTGGAGGGTGAGGATTTTAAATTTTGGGATCATTAGGAAGGTGTTTAGAATGGATAGATCAAGGATGGCGTGCCAGGTGCCCTCTTTTCTGGGCACCAGAAAAAAGTCTGGAGTAGAAGTCTTGGCCTATCTCTTCTGTAGGAATGTGCTCTACTGCCCTCATAGAGAGCAGGGACTGGTGGTAGATCTGGGAAACCTTTTGGGGTTGGAAAGGTGTGGTAGGAAAATTTGTATCTCTGAGACACTACGTTCAGAACCCAGTGGTTACTGCTAATGGTGGCCCAGGTGCTTGAGTAAAAGGAGAGTTTTCCTCCTAGGGGTAAGGGAAGGTGGGCAAAGGGAGGGGGTGGGGAGGTGAGTCATTGCGAGTTCTTACCATAAGGGGGTGGCTTAGAACTCCCCTGGTTTTGTAGTGGAGGTAGTCCACTGCTTAGATCTCTGCATGCTCTGTGGCTGCTGCCTGGGGGGTCTGGTTCCATGGGGCCTAGACTGGATTGGCTTACTGGGAGCAGGAAAGGGCCAGTGAGTGCTTGAAGGGACAATGCCTGCTGAACCTAAGGGGCTGGACTTGCAAGAAATACTTACTGTTTGCATAGATTGTGCTTTTTTTTCCATCTTTAAGACCTTTTCTGCCTTAGTGCCAAATAAGTTATCTTTGTGAAAGGGGGCATCCAACAATTTAGATGTGACATGGTCTGGCAGGGGCTGTTCCTTAAGCATGCATGCCTTCTAATGACTGATCCAGTGACTGCTGCCCTGCAAGAAGCTTCTAGGCGTCAAAATCACAATGCAGGGTGTGTTTAGTTACTTGACTTGCAGAATGCATTAATTCTTGTAATTCTTTAGATTCTGCCCAAGCAGGAAATAATGACTTTTTTGTTTAAGGAGTTCCAGGGTATGTTGCTGCAATTTCAGCATATGGAACTGACAATTTAATGCCCTGATAGCAAGAGTAGCTGAGGTGTATACTTTTTTACGCCATCTGTCCAGTGCTTGGGAATCACTATCTGAGGGGGTGGGATTCTTAGCAGAGGCTGTTTTAACCCACTTAGGCCCTTGAGAAATTACCTCAGGGTCAGCAGTTGGATTTTTAAAAAGATATTTGTGAGAGTCAGGGACTCTCTAGTACCTGTCTGCTTTTCTGGGTGCAGGAGGGAGGGCATCAGGAGTCAAGCTGGATTCCAGGAAAACATCCTCCACAACATCCAGGACTGAGCGGACGGTCAAGGGTCTGTGGAAGATCTAGGAATTTCCTGAGTCTCTTTTTAGACTGAGGGTAGTCTTGACTCTCCCATTGGAAATGCTCCCTTAAGGTATGCAGGGTTTCCCCAAAGGAAAACTCTGCTGGGAGAGAGGCTGAAGGAATGGAATCCTCTGCATCAGAATCCTCATAAGTAGAGTGGGGTTGCATGTCTTCATATTCAGATGCATCAGATTCATCTGACGCTTGTTCAGACAAAACTACAGGGGACAGATCTCTTTTCCTTTTGGTGGGGGTAGCTTGGCTTCCCCTGATCAGCATGATAAGGTCTTCCACCATTCTAAGCATTTGAGACTGAGGCAAGAAAGCTGGAACCTGAGAGTGGGTCATTGGTTTCTTGGGTGTGGTTCGTACCCCGGGCCTTAGAAATTCTGTCGTGTTTGAAAGAACAGTAGTCACGAAAGAAGACGTCGGTTTGTGTCAACAATTGGTAGTGTGAAGGACTTCCTCGGAAGCCAGTGCCTGCTCAGTGGCTCCGGGCCCATCCAAAGTACAGATGACTGTAGGATCCTTAGTCAAAGAGTTTTGCGGCATACAGGACTCCAAAAGGGTCTCTGTAGCGGACTGCGAATCCACAGAAGCAGGCATCAGGGGCTACAAAGGCACCTCACTGAGGACCGGAGAACTGACGACTAGCTTAACGGAAGCATCGTCGGTAGGTTTGGACCTGTGTGGTCTGTCTCTGTCTTCATCTTTACGACTTTTCAGAAGATCTGCTGTCGGAAGGCTTACTGAAGCCACATTAGAATTAATGGACTGTAAGCAAACATATCTGGCTACAATAAGGGCCCAATGATGGATAGTTCTGGCACTGAACAAAGCATAGACGCGACAACGGGGGACGTCATGGTCTGGGCCTAAACAAGTGATGCAGTAAGAATGGAAGTCTTGGTGTGGTATTTGCTTTCCACAGGCGAGACAATTAACTCTTTCTGACATCGGTTAGTGCAAGAGCTTTAGAAGACTTCAACGGCCGACTGGCACTTGTGTGAACTGCTTCTGGCTACATGGCAAGAAAGACTGATGTAATGGTGTCGGCTGCCTTACTTTATACTACTGATGACCTGACGTCAGTCCTGAAGCAACAGCAACCGACACAGAAATACTAAGTCTCTGGTATTCAGGCTGGCCTGGAAGGGATAAGCCAAATGTGATGACTGCAACAGTGAAACACGAAGAAAGTACAGTTTTGTACCTACCATAAATGTAGATGTTTGAGTGTAAACACTGTCACACTTGGGTTATCCTGCCGTCAGGTGGTCCCGCAGTCGGCCAGAGTTCCAAAGTCTTGGTCCGGCTTCGGGTGCTGTCGCCTCCTCCCTGACGTCAGTCTGACAGGGGTATAAAAGATGCAGCCGATGCCATTTTCTTCAGTTTTTCTTGCCCCAGATGTCAGGTGCCCCCAAATAGGTAAGCAATTCAAATTGCTAGTAAACAATACAAAAGCAAAGCAAACAACCATTTTTAGTTACCAGCAAATACTCCCCATAGGTAATAAAGGGTAGATGCCCTAGGTAAGTACCAGAAAGTAAGAGGGGAAGGAGGGAGGGTAACCTGGATTGCAGCAGTGTTTACAATCGAACATCTACATTTATGGTAGGTACAAAACTGTACTATGTTCATCGTGTTACACTGCTGCAGTCATCACACATGGGTGGAGTCCCAAAGCTGAGGTAGGGAGGCTGGATCTACAAGGCATTAGGGGTGGCTATAAGGCCCTGCAGTACAGCAGTGGTGAAACCAGCTCTGGATTTGGAGTATAAAGGCAAATGGTAATGTTTGGTGAAGATATGCACAGAACTCCATGTTGCTGCTTCCAAAATATCCTTGGTAGGTACTCCTCTGAGGTAGGCAGTTGAAGTGGCTGTTGTCCTGGTGGAGTGAGATCTAATGCTGCTAGGTACAGGTTTCCCATGGTGGGTATAGCAGAAATGTATACAGTGTCCTATCCATTTTGAAATAGTTTGCTTTGAAATGGCTTTTCCCTGTGCTCCTGCAGCATATGCTACCAATAATTGCTCAGTTTTTCTGAAAGCTTTGGTTTTGTCCAAGTAGAAGCGTAACTGTCTGTGAATATCCAAAGAATGTAGTAGTCTCTCCCCTTTGTTCTGGGGTTTTGGATAAAAAGTTGGCAAGTGAATAGTTTGGTTTAGAGCCACACTTGATACCGCCTTTGGCATAAATGTAGGGTTAGTTAGTAAAGACACCCTGTCCTGGTGGAAGATGAGGAAAGGTTCCACTGCCATTAGTGCCTGTAATTCTGAAACTCTTCGTGCTGATGTTATTGCCAGTAGCAGAGCAGTTTTCCAAGAGATGTATTTTAATTCTGCTGTGTTAGCTGGCTCAAAAGGAGGTAAAGTTAATTTTTCCAAAACAAAGTTGAGGTCCCAAGTTGGTGTGGGTGCTCTAAGGGGCGGTCTTATGTTTTTAGCCCCTCTGAGGTATTGTTTGAGCAAAGGATTAGAAAAAATTGGGGGATCCATGTTGTAATGAGCAGAGATAGCTGAGGCATGGATCTTGATGGATGAAAAGAGAGGCCCTTGTCCAGCATCTCAGTTAAGTATTGCAGTATCTGAGGAATGTTTGGGACAAGAGGGTCAAGGCTGTGCGCTTGGTTCCAGGCACAGAATCGCTTCCATTTATCCGAGTATGCTTTGCTGATACTAGGCCTTCTGGCCTCCAGAATGACATCCATAACAGCTTTGGAGAGAGGCATTGCTTGCTTGGCTAAGGAATTTTCCATGCAGCTAGATTTAAGGTCTTTAGCTGGCTGTGAAGTATCTGATTATTGTGCTGTGTCAGCAGCTGTGGGATTTGAGGCAAAATCCAGGGTGGTTCTTGTGCTAAGTTCTTTAAGATTGGGTACCAGTGCTGGCGTGGCCAGTCTGGTGCAATCAGGGTCATTTTTGGCTCTTCCTGCCTGGCTTTTATGCGTACCTTTGGAAGGAGAGGTAAAGGAGGGAAAGCGTATACTTTTAGTTTTTTCCAGCTGAATGAGAGGGCATCCACTTTCCATGCTTGTGGATGGCAGTTCCTTGTGCAGAGTTTCTGTAATTGGCAGTTCTTTAGGGAAGCAAACAGATCTATGTCCGGGTTCCACCATTTTTGTGTTATCATTCTGAATATTTGTGGGTTTAGTTCCCATTCGTGTGGGTCCATAATGTTTCTGCTTAGGTCGTCTGCCAGTGTGTTTTTCTCTCCTGGCAGGAATTGTGCTTGCAGGTGAACTTGGTAGTTTAGAGCTGTATTCCACAAGGTCATGGCTTGTCTGCAGAGGGGGTAGGAGTGCGTACCCCCTTGCTTGCTTATGTACCACATAACTGTGGTGTTGTCTGTCTTTAGTAGTAATTGTCCTAGATGCAGTAGGTCCTTGAAGGCTATAATAGCATTTTGTACAGCTAGCATCTCTTTTTGATTGATGTGGAGATGTCTTTGCTCTGTGGGCCACTCACCCTGGATACATTTTCCTGCCATGTGTGCTCCCCAGGCGTAATCCAATGCATCTGTTGTCAGTGTCTGCCTGGCTGTGGGTTGAGTGAAAGGCTGTCCCTCGTTGAGGTGACAAGCTTGTACCCACCATCGAAACTCCTGCTGTAGGCAAGGAATTAGTGGTATAACTGTTTCCAAACTTTGACAGTGTTGAGACCATACGCTCTTTAGGTACCATTGTAGTTTCCTCATATGCAGTCTGGCATATGGAATTAATCGTATGCAAGATGCCATGTAGCCCAAGGCCTGCAGAATTTTTCTTGCAGGAAGTTGGGTCTTTGTTGCCATTAATTGAAAATATTGAGTCAGTTGTTTTTGTTTGTCTGGCGTGAGATAAGCCATCTGGGCCGTTGTGTTCAAGCTGGCACCCAGGAATATTATCTGTTGTGAGGGCACTAGTTTTGATTTCTTTTCGTTTACTGTGTACCCCAGACAACTTAACTGTTTTACGTACACCAGATGCTTTAGTAGAATGTCCTTGCTCTCTGCTTGAATCAGGCAGTCGTCCAGGTATGGATAAATTTGAATTTCTTTTTGCCTGCAAAATGCAATTACTGGTGCCAGGCACTTTTTGAAGACCCTGGGCGCAGCAGATAAGCCAAAGGACAGTGCAGAGAATTGATAGTGCATTGAACCTGCTAGAAATCTGCGGTATCTTCTGCAGTTTTGTCTGATAGGGACATGCAGGTATGCCTCTTTGAGGTCCAAAGTCACGAGCCAAGATTTCTTGCCCAGCATGGGAAAAAGCTGCTGTAGCGTCAACATTTTGAATTTTGGAACATCCAGGTAAGTGTTTAGTGTAGAAAGGTCCAGAATGGGTCTCCAGGCTTTGTCCTTTCTGGGAACCAGAAAGAGTCTTGAGTAAAATCCTTGTCCTTGTGGTGGTACCTTTTGAATAGCTCTCATGTTCATGAGTGCTGTAATTTGTTTTTGAGCCTCTGCCCCTTGATTTGGTGGCAGATTTGGCATTCCTTTTAACCTTGGCAAGGTGTGGAAATGGAACCTGTAACCTTGAGATACAATGTTGAGAACCCACTTGTCTTTGGTGATGCAATGCCAGTTGTGATAGAATAGTGCCAGTTTTCCTCCTAAGGGGGCTGCCACGAGAGAGCTGTTTGGCAGCTGTAGTGGAAAATCATTGAGGCTGTTTTTTTATAAGGTTGAGGCCTGTTTTCCCCTTCTTTCTGGCCTGGTGTGCCCCATTGTCGAGGCCTGTAAGGGCCTTGTGTCTGACCTCTACCTCTTGGATGTCTGTATCTGCCCCTTCCAGGTCTATTTGGGACTGGAAAGGACCAATTCTTTGTTGGCCAATTTCTGCTAAAACGAGGAGGCTGAACCTGTAAGAAATCTTTCACCGTTTGCATAGATTTTGCCTTATCCTCCATCTTCTTTAATACCTCCTCTGCCTTAACTCCAAACAACACATCCCGCTGCAAAGGTGCATCCAATAATTTGACCTTAACATGATCCGGTAACGTATGTTCTTTTAACCAAGCATGCCTTCTAATGACAGAGCCTGTAACTGCTGCTCTACAGGTGGCCTCTAAGGAATCAAACCCACATTGCAAAGTATGTTTTCCCACTTGTTCAGCTGCATGCAATAAATCCTGCATTTCTTTTAAGTTAGGAGGATCTGATTCTGGTAGCATCTTTTGTTTCAACTGAGACATCAGAAATTTATGATATTTCAGCATGTGAAACCTGGCAATTCAAGGCTCTCATTGCTAAAGTTGCAGACGTATATACCTTTTTTCTCCATCTGTCTAATGCTCTGGAATCTCTGTCAGAGGGGACTGGGTTTTTTGCTGATGAGGCCTGAATTCCTTTGGGTCCCTGAGAAATAGTTTCAGGGTCAGCAACAGGGCTTTTGTACAGAAATTTGAGAGTCAGGGACTCTGTAATATCGATCAGGTTTAACTGGGGCTGGGGATAAGGAGTCCGGGTTCAAACTGGATTCAGTGTACACATCATCCACAATGTCTAAAATTGGTGGAATAGCAAGGGGTCTGTGTTGGGGCAATAAAAGGAAGTCTCTTGAGTCTTTTCTTGGATTCTGAATAATTCTGGTCTTCCCAATGGAAATGCTCTCTCATGGTATGTAGGGTCTCCCCAAAGGAGTAATCCTCAGGCGGAGAGGCTGATGGAATTGATACCTCAGCATCAGAATCCTCATAAGGGGGTAAAGAAAATCCTAGGTCTGAGGAAGAGTCAGAGGAGAGGGATACCTGATCAGAAGATTCAT
Organism: Protopterus annectens; assembly: GCF_019279795.1. Taxonomy (NCBI): domain Eukaryota; kingdom Metazoa; phylum Chordata; order Ceratodontiformes; family Protopteridae; genus Protopterus; species Protopterus annectens. Next base: position 1,140,044,534 of record NC_056741.1, on the reverse strand, counting down.
AGTCTGCATCCTGCCTGGGCCTTTTATCAGGAGGGGGATGGGACCCCCTGATCGGAGTGATCAGGTCCTCGGCCATTTTTAGCATCTGTTTCTTAGGCATGGAAGCCCGTCCTGGAGAAAGTTGTGTCTGTTTCTTTGCTTTTAAGCGGGGCTTAGATTTAACAGAGGGTTTAATAGTTAACTGGGTAGGTCTGAAAACACCCTCTGTAGCTGTGGAATGCTCAGCTACTTCGGTTTCCTCTGTAGGTTTAGGATCGGTAAACTGAAGGCCTAGTGTGTCCGAAGGCCCAGCCAGCTCCACGTGGGAGTCGGAGGCAGTCTGTGGTTCTGTGGAAGCAGTCGTCAGGGGCTGCGTATGTGCCTCGCTGAAAACCGGAGAACCGGCGACCGGCCTAGAAGAGGCCTCGTCATCCGTTTTTGGGCCTCGGGTGCCTGTCCTTGTCCTTTTTATGCATTGCGGTTGTTGGAATTTCCGATGGCATGGTATAATTGAATTTTCTACCAAAATATTGTCGGGCAAAATCAAACCAACATTTAATAGTGCACTTGTTAAACCTAGCACAAAACCGACAACCAGTGACGTTGTGGTCAGGGCCTAGGCATGGAATACAATAGGAGTGGAAATCCTTATGAGGTATTTGCTTCCCACAAGAAATACAGTTATTAACTTTTACTGACATCGGTCTGAGGCAAGAAAAAGTTTCCCCAACGGGGTAATTAGCTTTTTTTAGAAGACTTTGGTTCTGGATTCGGAATGAAAATCTCAGGAGTTGGCCGACTGGCACTTGCGAACTGCTTCTGCTTCGGGCACTGCGTGGCAAGAAAGACTGAAGAAAATGGTGTCGGCTGCATCTTTTATACCCCTGTCGCACTGACGTCAGGGAGAAGGCTACAGCACCAGACGCCGGACCAAGACTTTGGAACTCTGGCCGACTACTGTACCGCCCGACGGCAGGATAACCCAAGTGTGATGACTGCAGCAGTGTAACACGATGACCATCATCTGGGTCTAGGATCCATGGTCCCTTGTGTACATGAGGCCCGACAAAGGGGAACCATATCTGTCCAGGTCAACAGGGCACAATTAGGATTACTGTGGTCTCCAGCAAGCTTGCTTTCTGAAGGAATTTGGGAATCAAAGGTATTGGTGGGAAGGCATGAAGTAGTCCCGGTGGCCAATCGTGAACAAGAGCATCCCTTGGTGATTCTCCTGTTGGGGAAGATCAGGGCAAAGTAGTTGCTGCATTTGGCACTGATAGGTGACGCAGAGAGATCGCAACAAGGCTGGCCCCATTCCCAAAAGATCTCTTCTGCTGCTGTCTGACTGAGGGAACCACTCATGTGGTCAAAGAATGTCTCTGCTTATTTTGTCTACAATCCCACTGGATTTCTCCGTGATGTGCATTGCTATGAGAAAGCAGTTGGAGACCTATGACCATTGCCAGATCCTTAGGGCTTCTCGCCATAAGGGGTAAGGATCTGGATCCCCCCAGTTTGTTTATATACCAGACCACAGACAGATTTGTCTGACTGAATTAATATTGTACCTACAAGGAAGAGAGTTCTGGAATACTTGCAGTGCTAGGAGCACCTCATCTCTAAAAACATTTATGCTCAAATGGGCCTGGTGTTCTTGCCAAGTGCCTTGGACTGTGTTCCTCAGATAATGCCCCCCCCCCCACCTTATCTGGGGCACGTCCATGGCCACTGTAGCTTGGGGCTGGGAGAGGAGAAAGAGACAGCCTTGAAGGACTAGGGGAGAGTAGAGCCACCACTGCAGGTCTCTTTTGCAAGAGTTGATTAGAATGATCTTGTGTGACATTGGAAGGTCCCGAAAGGACCGTTGTGTCGAAAGTAGCCACTGGAGGATTCTCATATGTTTTTGAGCTAGTGATATTAATACAACTGAAGCAGCCATTTTGCCTAGAACCTGTAGGACTAGTTTGGCCGGAGCCTTTTTCTTGCTGATCAGCATCTTTGCATAATGCAGAAGATAGTGTACTCTTTCTTGGGGAAGCTTTGCTGACATGATTATTGTGTTTACCTAAGCTCCTATGAAAACCAAGGACTGACATGGCTCTAGAGCAGATTTTTCATAATTTATGGTGATTCCAAGGGATGAACACAGCTGAAGGGCGTAGTCCCTGGGTTTCTGAAGAAAATGTCTGGTCAACGTGGAGATGAGCCAGTCGTCCAGCTATGGAAATGCACGGAATCCTTTGCATCTTAGGTGAGCTGTTAATATTGCCATGCATTTGGTGAACACTCTGGGGGCTGCAGTGAGACCGAAGGGCAGAACTCGAAACTGGAAGTGACTGGTTCCTAGACAGAAGTGTAAAAACCATCTGGATCGCCTACTCATTAGAATGTTGTAGTATGCATCCTGAAGGTCTATGGAGCAGATTCAACTGTCTTTTTTCAAGAGTGGAAATATCGACTGCAGTGTTACCATCTGAAATTTGCTCTTTTTTACAGACCTGTTTAGAATGCTGAGATCCAAGATGGGTCTCCAGTCCCCCGTTTTCTTTGGAACCAAAAAGAATCTTGAGTAAGTTCCAGATCCTCTCTGGTCTGCGGGGACTTGTTGGATGTCTTTTGTTTAGCAACTTTTGAATTTCTAAGGTTGCCTGTTCCTTTTGACTGGGTGAAATGTCTTACCATAACATTCCATCTGTGTTGTTGATCTTCGTTCATTCATTACTGATGGGTTATTGGTTCTGTCCTTGGAACTGAGCCGGCCATATATCAAGCTTGCGTCAGCCAAAAACTCTCGAGCCAAGGTCCAACACAGAATGCTCTGCTCCCTGTTACCTCAGATCAAGTTTGCAAGTTGACAGACAAAGGTAGAGGCTACCTCTGGTCATAACAGACCTACAATAAAGGAATATATGAGATCAACCAGGAACCTTCAGAAGGGGGCGGAGGGTGGGAAGTAATGAATGAAAGATCAACACAGATGGAACGCTATGGTAAGACATAACTTCTTTATCTGATGTTAACCTTCGTTCATTCTTTACTGAAGGGACAGAGTCCCCAGCTACCTGTATCCCTGGGTGGCCCTCATGGAAGGACATTCCTGAGTACCATGGAGCCAAAGGAAGCTCTACCTCTGGAGGCCAAATCCAATTTGTAATGAAGAATAAAGGTAGGAGGTTTGGCCCAAGTCGCAGCTGAGCAAATATTGAGGGAAGCCTTAGCATGGAAAGCTGCTGAAGTTGCCATAGACCTTGTAGAATGTGCTTTCACTCTGAGGCAAGGTGAAATCATTCTTGCTGTAGATAAAGGTAATACAATTTCTCAACCATGAAGCCAATGTAACTTTTGAGATAGGATGACCTAGTCTTGGTCCAGAAAAAGCCAGAAATAGTTGGTCTGACTTACGGGTAGATTAAATTCATATTTGCCTATGAACATCCAAGGAGTGCAGGCAATACTCTCCCTTTTTAGAGTGGTTAGGGAAAAATACTGGAAGGTCAAGAGACTGGTTGATAGACCACTCTGACACCACTTTTGGTAAACAGGAAGAATAAGTTCTCAGTGATACCCTATCCTTATGGAAGATAAGATAGGGAGGTTTGATGCACAGGGCTTGAAGTTCTGACAAGCGTCTGGCTGATGTGACTGCAATCAGAAACAAAGTTTTCCAAGAGAGAGATTTTAGATCACATGAAGACCCAGGTTCAAAGGGGGGAGCTTTTGGGGCTTGCAGGAGAGGCCAAATCCCAAGGTTGTACCAGTTCTCTAAAGAGAGATTTTAGGTGAAGAACCCCTTCAAGAAAGTTTTACAGAGTCTATGTGGCATGAGCGAAGAATCCTGAAAACCAATGTGGAAATTTGACATGCCAGCTAAATCTACACGAATAGTAGAGGCACACATCCCAGAGTGGAAAAGGTGTGATAAGTAATCCAAAACCATCGAAACTGGGGCTGACAAGGGGTCTAACTGTTTATTCGCTGCCCATAGAGAAAACCTTTTCCATTTACTGAGATAGATTAGTCTGGTGGATGATTTATGAGCTGCAATAAGAATATTGCGCACTAGGGACGAGAGGTTTTCCTGTCTGGCAATCATTGGAAGTGGAGAAACCAAGCTGTCGGCTTCAGGGTTGTTAGATTGGGATTCGTCAGACCCTGCAGATGGGAGATCAACGTTGGGGATGGATTGAGGATCCATGGTTAATCTAGCAGGTGAGGCCAGAGGAAGGGGAACCAGACTTGTTAAGGCCAATATGGAGCAATGAGGATCACTGCTTTTCAACTGCCGTGCTTTCTTCAGAAATTGGGAGATGAGGGGGAGAGGAGGATAAGCATAAAGTAGACCCGAGGGCCAAGTGTGGACTACAGTGCGTCTCTCAGTGACTGTTTCCGTGGGGGGTCAGGGCAAAGTAGTTGCTGCAATTGAAGTTGGTTGGGGAGGCAAATGATCGCAGCAGGGCTGGCCCCAGCGGTTGAAGATTTTTGCAGCTATCACAGGGTTAAGGGACCACTCGTGAGGTTGCAGAATGCACCTGCTCATTTTGTCTGCTATCACGTTGGAGCTTCCGGGAATGTGCATTGCAATTAGAAAGTGGTTGGAAGCTATCACCCATTGCCATATTCTCAAGGCCTCTCAGCATAAAGTACAGTTTTGTACCTACCATAAATGTAGATGTCCGATAGGTATGCATCTGCAGTCATAACATACGGGTTGTCCTGCCTCAGGCAGCCCTTCGGTCGGCCGGATTCCAAAGTCTGGGTCTGGCCTCGGCTGATGTCGCACTTTCCCCGACGTCAGAGCGTCTGGGGTATAAAAGCATCAGCCGATGCCATTTTCCTCAGTGTTTCTTGCCCCAGATGCCAGGTGCCCTCTAGGAAGGCCAAATTTGGAGGAATGCAATAAATTCCAAACATTTTCCAAAATATATACATATATATACAAACAAATACACCATAATAGATCCCCCAGCTAGCTAATGGAGGGGTAAGTACCCTAGGAATACCACAGAGGGAAGGAGGGAGGGTAAACCTGACTGCAGATGCATACCTATCGAACATCTACATTTATGGTAGGTACAAAACTGTACTACCTCCTTCAAGGATGCATCTGCAGTCATAACATATGGGTAGAATACCATAGCCAATCTGGGGGAGGAGGTACTAAGAAAAGGATGGTGTAGTTAAGATACCCTGCAGGACTGCTGTAGCAAAACCTGCTCTGGATCTGGAGTATAAAGGTAAATTGTAATGTTTGGCAAATGTATGCACGGAGCTCCATGTAGCAGCTTCTAAAATGTCCTTGGTAGCCACCCCTCTTAGGAAGGCTGTAGTGGTGGCTGTGGCCCTCGTGGAATGAGGCCTAATGTTTGCAGATACCGTCTTTCCATGAAAGGAGTAACAAAATCAAATGCTATTTCCTATCCACTTTGAAATTGTCTGTTTGGAAATTGCTTTTCCTTGTACCCCAGCAGCATATGCTACAAGGAGTTGGTCAGTCTTCTTGTAACTTTTAGTTCTGTCCAAGTAGTAGCGTAGTTGTCTGTGTATATCCAGAGTGTGTAGAAGTTTTTCCCCTTTATTTTGTGGATTTGGGAAGAATGCAGGCAAGTGAAAAGCTTGGTTCAGGGATACCCTAGATACCACCTTTGGCATAAAAGTAGGATTGGTTCTCAATGAAACTCTGTCCTGATGGAAGATAAGAAATGGCTGTACTGCCATTAAAGCTTGTAACTCAGAAACTCTTCTTGCTGAAATTATGGCCAGAAGGAATGCAGTTTTCCAAGACAGAAACTGTAGATCCGCCGATGCTGCTGGTTCAAAGGGAGGAAGTGTTAGTTTCTCCAGCACAAAGTTGAGATCCCAAGTAGGTAAAGGGGGTTTCCTTGGAGGATTGGTGTTTTTGATTCCTCTCAGAAATTGCCTGAGGACAGGGTGCGAGAAGATAGGTGGATCAACATTGTATTCTGCTGAAATTGCTGAGGCATGAATCTTAATGGAAGAATAGGACAGGCCATTGTGGAACAATTCTGCTAAGTATTCCAGAATATGTGCCATGCTCGCCACTGTCACATCTAAGCCTTTTGTTGTGTTCCAAATGAGAAATCTTTTCCATTTTGCTGAGTATGTCTTCTTTGTGGAAGACCGGCGAGCTTCCATAAAAATGTCATTTACTCTCTGTGATAAGTTATTTTGAGGGGGGTTTATGGAATTTTCCAGGCAGTCAGCTGCAATGTTTTCAAGTTGGGATGCATGATCTTGAAATTGTTCTGTGTCAGAAGAAGAGGCCATAGGGGGAGAGGCCATGGTTTCGTCTGTGACATGCTCCTCAATAGTGGGTACCAGTGCTGCCTTGGCCAGTCTGGAGCTATCAGAATCACTCTTGGCTGTTCTGCCCTGATCTTCAGTAAAACCTTGGACATTAATGGGAGAGGTGGGAAGGCATATACTTTTAGAGCTTTCCAGCTGAAAGAGAGAGAGTCCACCCTCCAAGCTTGTGGGTGGTATGTCCTTGAGCAGAATGCCTTCAGTTGATGATTGTGGGGCGAGGCGAACAGATCTATCTCCGGCTTTCCCCATGCTTTTGTTAGGAGTAGAAAGATGTCTGGGTGCAGCATCCATTCGTGTGCATCCATGGTAGTTCTGCTTAAGCTGTCTGCCAGTGCATTTTCTTTCCCTGGCACGAACTGGGACTGTAGTTGGATATTGAGTTTCAAGCATAGTTCCCATAGATTCATGGCCAGCCTGCATAGAGGGTAGGAATGCGTGCCTCCCTGCTTGTTTATGTACCACATGACTGTGGTGTTGTCTGTCCTTATTAACAGGTGGCCTTGATGGAGGAAAGGTGTGAAGGCCTCGATTGCGTGTATCACTGCCAGCATTTCCTTTTGGTTTATGTGCATGCGCAGCTGCCCTTGAGACCGTAGGCCTTGGATACATTTGCTCTCCATGTGTGCTCCCCATCCTCGGTCTGAAGCGTCTGTGGTGATGGTTTGTTTTGTTTTTGGTTTGTTGAAAGGCAAACCTCTGTTGGACTGGCAGGCTTGAGCCCACCACAGGAATTCATTTTGAAGGCAAGGAATGATTGGTATCAAAGTTTCCAAACTGTGACTGTGCTGAGACCATACACTCCTTAGGTACCATTGTAATTTTCTCATATGCAGCCTGGCTTGTGGAATCAGAATTATGCAGGATGCCATGTAACCCAGGGCCTGCACGATTTTCCTTGCAGTTAGCCGAGTTTGTCTTGTCAGATTCATGAAGTAATCCGGAAGTTGTTTTTGTTTTTTTTCTGTGAGAAAGGCCATTTGGGTGGTTGTGTCTAGATCTGCACCCAAAAAGGTTATCCTTTGGGATGGAACAAGTCTTGATTTTTGGATGTTGACTGTGTATCCCAAGGCCTGTAGTAGGTGGATGGCATAGGCCAAGTCCTTTATCAAATTTTTCTTGTTGTCCGCTTGTATAAGGCAGTCGTCCAGATATGGGTAGATTTGAATCCCCTGAAGTCTGCAGTGTGCAATTACTGATGCCAGGCATTTCGTGAATACTCTGGGCGCAGTAGATAAGCCAAAGGGCAATGCTGAGAATTGATAATGCTCTGATCCTGCAAGAAATCTGAGGTGTCTTCTGCAACTTTGTCGAATAGGGACATGCAGGTATGCCTCCTTGAGATCTAGAGTCACCAGCCAAGACACCTTGCCCAGCATGGGAAGAAGTTGCTGTAGGGTCAGCATCTTGAATTTTGGCACAATGAGGTAAGTATCCAGTGCGGACAGGTCGAGAATAGGCCTCCATTGATTTTCTTTTCTTGGAACAAGGAATAATCTGGAGTAAAATCCTTGGCCTTGTTCTGAAAGAGGTACCTTTTCTATGGCTTTCATTTGAATTAAGTTGTTGATCTGCTTTAAAGCCTCTGCCCTCTGATTTGGTGGCAGGTTTGGCATTCCGTTTCTTCTTGGCAAAGTGTGGAAGTGGAACCTGTATCCTTTGTCTATTATTTGCAGTGTCCATGTGTCCCTTGTAATATAATGCCAGTTTTTTGAGAATAAAGAAAGCTTTCCGCCCAAGGGTGCTTCCAATTGAGCCCTGGTAGGCGGAATCAAAGGAAAGTCATCGAGTCTGTCCAGGTGTAGTAGTTGTTGCTGTTCCTGCACTACCTCTCTGGTTGGTAGGCTGCCACTGACGGCCTCTGTAGGAGCCTCTAGCTTGCCCTCTACCTCTGGGACACCTGTTCCCGCCCCTCTGGGATCTGTCTCTTAGTAGGCCAGTTTCTGCTGAATCTCGGTGGTTGTACTTGCAGAAAGTCCTTAACTGTTTGCACAGATTTTGCCTTTTCTTCAAACTTCTTTAAGACCTCCTGAGCCGAGGAACCAAATAATTTTTGTTTTTCCATTGGAGCATCCAGGAGTTTAGCTTTAACATGGTTTGGTAAAGATTGTTCCTTCAGCCAGGCATGCCTATGAATAACTGCCCTAGTCATAGCTGACCTACATGAAGCTTCCAGTGCATCATAACCATACTGCAAAAAATGATTACTAACCTGCTGTGAGTTATGTACCAGATCCTGAAGGGATCTACGGTCAAGGGGTTCAGAAGAAGAAAGCTTCTTATGCAATTCATCTAACAAATACTCTTGGTACTGTATCATATGAAATTGACAATTTAATGCCCTCATGGAAAGAGTTGCAGAAGTATATACCTTCTTTCCCCATCTCTCTAAAGCACTAGACTCCCTTTCAGAAGGTAGAGGATTTTTGGCAGTGGCAGCTGCAACCCCTTTAGGGCCCTGAGAAATAGTATCTGAGTCTGCAGAATGGGCCTTGTACAGATGTAAATGAGAATACGGGACCCTGTAGTATCTATCAGGTTTGGCAGGTGCCGGAGGGAGAGAATCAGGGGCTGTACTAACATCATTGTACACATCATCAATAACATTCAAAACAGGAGGTATAGCCAAGGGCCTATGCTGAGGTAAATGCAAAAAGGTCCTTAATCTCTTTCTAGAATCAGAAAATTCCTGTCCCTGCCATTGAAAATGTTCTCTCATAGAGTGTAGTGTCTCACCAAAGGAAAACTCTTCAGGAGGGGAGGCCGAAGGGATAGAGTCTTCAGCATGGGTTGGGAGGGTGGCCTAATGGGTAAGGTGTTTGCCTTACAAACACAAGGTGCAGGGTTTGAGTCTCACAAGGGATAATTGGCTAGGCTTACAATGGCCCGCAAGGGCAGTTAGCTTAGTACTAATCTATGAATCTATGAATCTATGAATCAGAATCCTCGTAGGCCGAATAAGCCTCCTCCTGGTGATCTGACAACTCAGATCCATCCGTAGACTCATCTGAAGAGTGTTGGTCAGAGGGCTCAGTCCTGGGCCTTTGGTCTGGTGGTGGGTGAGAGCCCCTGTCCGGGTGAGGCTGAGAACCTCTAATTAAAGAAATAAGATCCTCTGCAAGGCTGAGGATCTGAGAACTAGAAGGAGGTCTCTGAGAGGTAGTCTTGGGAGGCAAAGCTTTAGGAAGTTTAGCAGCTTTAGCCCTGGAAAAAGCCTTAATGGACATGGAAGCAGGGGGTCTAGCTGCACCATGTGCAGGAGTAGACTTGTCCAAAGGAATGGTGTCGGACATTTCCTGGACACTGGTTTCGGTAGGTAGCTCAGTAGCCGACTCAGCTGGGGCCTCCAGGGCAGCGGTGGTCGGTTGAGTGGATTCAGTTAAAGGAAGTTCCGAGGACTCGGTTTCGGCCAAAACCGAGACACTCGCGGTAGGCCTTACCGTGGTTTCAGCCGAAACCGCGGCCCGCGAGTGTCGGTCCTTGTCCTTCCGTTTTTTCACCAAATGCGATGTCAGAGTCTCCGACGGCATCTTATATGCAAAATTAGCCCCAAAGAATTCCTCTGCAAACTCCGACCGACGTCTAAGAGTTCGTCGGTTGAAGGAAGCACAGGCTGAACAGGCCGAGACGTCATGGTCTGGGCCTAAGCAACGGAGGCAGTAAGAGTGGAAATCCTTATGATGTATTTGTTTCCCACAAGTTAAACAATTATTTACTTTATCTGACATCGGCTGAGGCAAGAAAGAGTCCCCAATGGGGTACTTAGCTTTTTCGAAGTCTTCGGTAGCTGAATCACAGGATCTGACCGACCGGCACTTGCGAACTGCTTCTGCTTCGGGCACCGCGCGGCAAGAAAGACTGAGGAAAATGGCGTCGGCTGATGCTTTTATACCCCAGACGCTCTGACTTCGGGGAAAGTGCGACATCAGCCGAGGCCAGACCCAGACTTTGGAATCCGGCCGACCGAAGGGCTGCCTGAGGCAGGACAACCCATATGTTATGACTGCAGATGCATCCTTGAAGGACATCAGGTAAGATCTGGTACCCCCTTGCTTGTTGATGTACCAGACCACTAACATGTTGTCTGACTGGATCGCAATAGTCCCAGACAGAAGAATGGAATTAAATGTTTGCAACACTAGTAGCACCGCCCTCAGTTCCAGGACATTGATATGCAAAAGGACCTCTGTCTCTGACCAGGTGCCTTGGACCGAGTTTCTCTGACACAGCCCCCCACTGCATCAGGGAGGTGTCCGTGGTCACCGTGGTTTTCGGCTGATGGGGGCTGAAGGGGCGAGACCATTGTTGGGGATTTCGAGATGTCTACCAGAGTAAATTCTGCTTGCATCACTGAGTTACACTTATCTGAAAAGACAAAGGATGTTGTAGAGGGTACCACTGAGTGAGAAGTAATCAATGAAGGAGCCTCATGTAGAATCTGGCTAGAGGAACTACGGTGATCGAGGCTGCCACTGACCCTAAGACTTGAAGTATAGATTGATCGAGAGATTTGTGGTGACACAGCAGCGGTTAAACCGGTTGCCTTATTCTTTGAAGCCTGTGGTCTAGAAGAGATGATGTGCAATTTCTCGTGTCCAACAGCATCCCAATGAATTCCAAAGACTGAGCTGGGGTCATGTTGGATTTCTCCCAGTTTATAGTAATTCCCAGGTGTTGTGCTGTGACAAGTGTGTAGTGCAGGGCTTCTTCAAGTAGACACTTGGTGGGGGCGGTGAGGAGCCAGTCATCTAGTTATGGAAACGCCTGGAATCCTTGAAGTCACAAGTGAGTGATAACCACTGCCATGCATTTGGTGAATACTCTGGGGGCTGTAGGGACTGAAGGGCAGAGCTCGAAATTGGTAGTGACTGGCTCCTATGCGAAAGCGGAGGTATCTCCTTGAGTCTTTGTCCATTTTTATGTGGTAATATGCATCTTTAAGATCTACACAGCACATCCAATTGTCTTCTTCCAGAAGAGGAAGGATAGACTGAGCCATGACCATCTGGAATTTCTCTGTTTTTACAAATTTGTTCAGAGTGCTGAGATCCAGAATTGGTCTCCAGTCTCCTGTCTTTTTTGGCACTAAAAAGAACCTTGAGTAAAAAACGGATCCTATCTGGTCTAAGGAGACCATCTGCATGACTCTTTTTTTTTGTAGCAGCTTTTGGATTTTGTGTGCTGCTGCTTCCCTTTGACTGGGTGGAACCTCCGGTAGCACGCTGAATAAGGTTGGACAAAGATGGAAGGGGGATACGACAGCCTCTGGATATTATCTGTTGTACGCAAGAATCTGTGGTTATGTTTTGCCAGGCAGCAGGGTACAAGGAAAAACGTCCCCTGACCACTTCCAGAGGTGTGCAGTTAGGCAACGCTTCAGGAGCACTGATAGGGTTGGCCAGAGAAAAAATCTCTGGAACCCTGTTTTAGCGGCCCTCCTCTGCCCCAAAAGGGGCATCTTCCATTGGAGTTTCCTCCTCTGCCTCTAGGGGAGAACGCAGCATGTGTATCATGGAAAGAGCCCTGTGATTTCCTGTGCCACATCTTCCCACTTCTCTGATTTCTGGAATAGAATCGTTGAGGAGTGGAGTGCCTGACACCAATGGCAGATAGGGTCTTGCCATCTTGTTTGCATATCGTCAGCGTATTTTTTACTTTAGGGCCAAACAAAGAAGCGGCCACGATGGGGGCGTTCATGAAAGAAGCCTTAAAGGAAGCCACAAAGTTGAAAAGGTGCATCCAGCCATGTCTGGTGACCACACCCACGCCTGCCTCTCTAGACGCTGCTTCCGTTGTGTTAGAAATAAGACATATGGAAGAACTGGAAATGGACTCTAGGGTGGCTGAGAAGCTACGTTGTCATGGACCTCATCAGAAACAGCTCCTGCCAAGGTTTGAGAGAGTTGGTTGATAAGATCCCTCTGAGCCTCGTAAAGTGTTCCAAATAGTTCAAAGACCTTATTGCGAAGGTCGATGAAGCAAATACATGCTTCCCTAGTCTATCGCCCATGACTCCTTGTTGGGAGGATGGACAGTTTGGCTCTCTTCTGCCAAATCTTTCTTAGTTGCAGCCACCACCATCATGACATTTACTGGAAGACCTCATGAGCAATGGGGATGCTCAGGTGGGGGCAATAAGATTTTATCAGGCCTCCGTGGTACTGCTTCCAGGGTGTCAGGAGCCTTCCATGTGCACTGGACGATGAGCTGGACAAGCTCATCAGCTGGTGGGGTAACACAGGAGGTAGGGGGTAGGGCACGAAAGGCCTGTGGGAATGCGGATTCCTCTGAGGAAGGACTAGAGGACTTCCAGTCACCTCTCTAAGGATCTCGAGGATGTCACCAAAGGACACTTCATCAGAGGGTGACTGTGGGGATCCTTCCCTGCCATCAAAGTCTGTATCTTCGGTCAAAGACTCCACAGTGGAGTTCATGTGCTTCCTCTTGTAAGAAGCTTTGCGGGTACTTCCTCAGTGGGAGGTTCTGGGGAAGACTACAAAGAGGGGGTCTCCTGAGCAGAAGAAACCCGAGACCCTTGTGCCCGGCGGTTGTGGCTTGTGAGAGTTGCAGCACAGAGGGGGGAGAGGACTCCAACATGTGGGTTTTGCCAGTGCAGGCAAGCACCCTCTCCATGGCCTGGAAGGCCGGCCCACCCAAGGAGAAATGGGAGCCCGGAACTGAGCATGACAACCTTGGAACAGGGGTTACACTCCACCCCGACAAGCCAACCCCCAGACCAGGAGTCTCAAGAGGACTGTGAAGCGTGAGAGAGAGGGAGGATTCCTGGAGGGTGCCATAGAAAAAAATGGCATGGAACCAAGAATGCCCTCCCCCACGGCACAGCCACTGGCCTGAGAAGAGCTCGACATCCAGTGCACCAAGGGCCACAAGGACGACTCCGGTTCCAAAGTGAGATCCACTACTGGGGTCAGAGGGAGGGAAGCTGCTGTCACAGTAATGGGCTTTGATATTTGGGTGGAAGTAGAAGGAGGAGTGTATGATGGAGTTTGAGGAGATGTACATTCACCTGGAGGAGGGAACGTGGGTTTCGAAGGTTGAGAGAGACCTCTGGCCACAAGCAACTGGTCAACAAGCCACAACACATCTTGTTCGGAGAGGCTCCTGGTCGACCTCAGAGAAACCTGAGGGTGATTCTGGCCTTTCTAGAAAAGAACTATATTGGCTACCAGTGAATGGATCCAAGGAAGGAGAGTACTTGGTCCTTGCTAATTTGAGAGGTGCAGAGCCCGGAACAGAGGATGTCTGCACCGAAGAGTGGTGTCGAAGTAGTCTGCGCCAACGACAGCAGCACAGAAGTCGAAGGTCTCTGTACCGTAAAAGCAAGTGTCTGCACCGATGGGTATGGTGCCATTGAGGAAAGTGTCTGCACCGGTAATAATGGTGCCAAAAAGGACTGCTCCGAAGAGGATGTCAGTGCCGAAAGTGTCTGCACCCTGGAGGACAGTAACCTACTCGGGGCCGAAGGGGATTTTATCAATGGCGCTAAAGGGGACTGTACCTGCATGGACGATGCTGGTAAGGACTGTGACAGAACTGTCAGGGCCATAATTGTTTGCACCGGGAACTCCGGTGCCAGTGTCGATAAGGAGGACATGGCTGGAGCAAGAATCAACTGGGGTGGTGCAGAGCCTGGAGCCGAAAGGGTCACAGGTGGCAGCGCTGAAATAGTAGCCATTTTCACCTTCTTATGAGTCGACTCCCTACAATCTCCAGAGGGAGATGAAGTGAGCAACCTCGAAGAGGAAAAATGCCTCTTATGGGGTTTAGCAGAAGGGGGTGAGCCCTCCAACCCAGAGATAGCCTCACAGAAAGGAGATCTGAGACAAGCTTTTAGAATTAACTTGTTATTTCTCTTGTTCAGAGTCCTGGTCGAAAATTTTCTACAAATCCCACATGGGGGATCCACAGTAAGGTGGGAGACATTCAAACAATAGGCACAAGTCATGGCCATCGGAAAGCAGTAACTTACGGCTGCAATCTTTACACTGTTTAAAACCAACACTACTTTTCTTATCCGACATAATGATATGAAGAACAACCACATCAAAAGAAGAGGAAAGGCTAGCCAAAAGGGTAAGAAGAGAGAAGGAAGAAGAATTACAGATTGTAATGAAGAATTACCTCAAAGGTAAGAAAAAGGGTAATAAAGGGAAATAGACTAAAGGGAGACAGAGTCTGAAGGATACGCTAGGGTAGGAGAATAATACAAAAAAACTGTTTGAAAAACTTTAAAGTAGAAACGATATATAAACTTTCAAAAAATTATACACTTAGCTGAAGAGAGTGGCTTGACACGGCTGAACAGCAATGCGGCAAATGAGATCTAAGGTAACAGGGAGAAGAGCATTCTTGGTAGGACCTTGGCTTGAGAGTTTTTGGCTAATGTGAGCTTGATATATGGCCGGCTCGGTTCTGAGGACGGAACCGATAACCCATCAGTTAGGAATGAATGAAGATTAACATCATCAGATCTGATGTGCTTATAGGAGCAATATAGGCAAAGGGAATGACATTCCCTGGATATTATACTCTGCACCCATCTGTCGTTTGTGATGGTTTGTCAGGTTTCTTGGTGCAGAGACAAACTACCCCAGACTGCCTCCAGATCTCTGGAGCCCTGATTATGCGGGCCTCCTCTGCCATGAGGTCAGCGTCTACCATTATTGTTCCCCCCTCTGCCCCTGGGGGATCTCTCACCTTGTGTGTCATGGAAAGACCTGGGGGATTTTCTGAACCACATTTTCCCACTATCCCCTGACCCTTTGGAAAAGGTCTGGTGGGTGCCATTTTCCCACTATCCCCTGACCCTTTGGAAAAGGTCTGGTTGGTGTAGAAAAACATACTCTAACGGCAGACAAGGTCTTGCCTTCTTGTTCACAACTAGTGAGCGTTTCTTTCACTTTCAGCCCAAAAAGACAGGAGCCGTCTAAAGGGGCTTTGACAAAGGTAGACTTGAAGGGCTCTGCGAAGTCGCAAAGGCATACCCAGGCTTGCCACTGAAGAGCAATATCTGAACCCGCAGCTCTACTCGTTCCATCTGCTGCATACGATACAAGCCTCATAGAAGAGTTTACTACAGAATTTGAGGGTGGTGAGCTGAGCATTAACTTTATTCGCTACTGCAACAGCTACAGCTCCTTGGAGGGAGCCTGAGAGTTCCTTTAACAGGTCCCTTTGTAACCTAGTGAAACAGGTAAGGTAGTTCAGAGACTGAAAAGCAAAGGTCGCTGACGAAAACACCCGCTTCAAAAATCTATCGATAGTCCTAGAGTCTTTATTAGAAATATGGACAGAGGAGCTGATCTCGCACGGCTCCTTTTTAGTGGCCACTGCCATGACCATGGCATCAACTACAACTCCTTTAGTCAGAAACCCTTTATCCGATGGGGGCAGTAATGGAACTTATTTGGCCTTCTAGGAGTAGGCTTTATAGAATCTGGGGTCTCCCAGGCCTTCCTAGAGATCAAGTCCATAAGCTTGTCAGGAGGAGTCACCCAAGAGTAGAAAAGGTGAGATCCAAAGGCCTTCAGGTAAACTGAGTCCTCAGCTAAAGGGGGGGGGGTTGGACTGCCAGTCACCTCTCTGCTTTAATAACTCCAGGATGTCTCCAAAGGAGACATCAGAAGGTAACCTTGGGGACCCTTCTGCTTCATAGAGGTCAGTGTCTGATGTGACAGTCTCCTCCGGGGAGTCAAGGTGCTTCCTCTTGCAAGTCATTTTCCAAGGGACCTCCTCAGTGGGATGATTTGGAGAGGTTTCAGAAAAGGGGGGAATCTCTTGGTGGACAACCCGAGGCCTGGGGTCTCAGTGATCCTGTGGAAAGGTTACTTGACAGGATAAAAACACATCTGGCTTGTAGAGGGAGTAAGATCCGATGAAGGATGTGCCTTAGACTTGGCAGAAGTCAAAACCCTCCACATAACCTCGAAGGCAGACTGTCACCACTCCAAGTCCTGGATCTGACAAAGAGGTTGTCAGAGCTGAAGACACCCCCGGAACTGGTAACAGAAGCTCCAAAGCCGAGGTAGGAGCCTAACCCACCTGAGCCGAAGCCTCCAGTGGCAGAGTTGGATCTAGAGAGATCCAAGCTAGCTCACAGGATGTAACCGGAGAGTGTCAGCTCAGAGGTATCCTGCTCCAAATGGAAGGAAACGAGGGTCCTGGAGCTGACACAAACACAACCTGGAGATCAGAGTCTTCCGGCTCCAAAACCGAAGGATGGATCAGAAGAGCAACAGTTACTAGTGAGGTGGACTGCATCTGATCCAATTCCTTTGGGAACAGATGCAACAGAAGTTTGGCCAGAACTGGAGTCTTCAGCAACCTCTGCACAACCCTATTCACATCTTCATCGGATAAGCTCCTGGTAGACAGAGTAGAAAGAGATGGGGATCTGGATTTAGCCAGTAATGGTGATGGGAGCCGTGAAGTCACTGGTTCAAGTGAAGGCGATCAGCTCTGATGTGGAGTTCGTGTCAGCCCAGAAGAAGTCATGAGCCGAAGGTTGTCGGTTCTGATGATGAGTCTGCTTCAAGGACACTGGTGGAGCAAAGAGTCGAGGAGTTTTGGGTCTTGACTCAGAGGAATCTTTTGGAGCCGAAGATGCTCTCTTCGAAGCCTTGTCTGGAGATTTTGAGAACTCTGAAGAAATAGCCTCTGAAAAAGGGAGATTTTAATAAACCCCTTTAAAATCAACTAATTTTTATGCTCCATAAGTGCTCTCTGATTAAACCCATGACATATGGTGCAATTTTCTTAGAGATGATGAGGCCCCAAGCAATAAACACAGAATGTGAGAATCGCTAAGGGACATCTCCTTCCCACATTTTTCACATTTCTTGAAACCTGTTTCCCCTCCTATTTTTGAGACATATTAATAACCTAAAGCACACACACAAACACGCAGAGGGATAAATAGAAGAAAGGGTAGTTATTTTTTTTTTATTATTACACAGAACAAAATCGTCCTCTAACTTAAATGGACTATTATAGGAGGAAAAGAAATGGGAAGAAAATCATCCTCTAACTAAAACGGACTACTTGAGGGGGGAAGGAATGGTAGAGAAAAACTGGCCTCCAACTAAAATGGTAAAATGGACAACAGAGATAACCCTCTAACTTAAACGGGCCTCTATGTTAAATGGGGTATGGAAGACTCGCACTATCAAACAATAATAATTAGACAAACAAGACTAAGCTAATTAAACTAGCAAGCAATTAGTTATACTTAGCCCAGAGATTAGCTAAAGAGGAACCTCTTCACTGTGCAGCAAAAGAGATCTGAGTTTATAAAACAGCTGCATTATGGGTAGGGAAAAATGCCCATGAGCTTGGCTGAGAACCTTGAGCTTATGTAAAGGCCAAGATGGATCCGAGGGATTGGATCCAACCCATCAGTGAGAATAAAGACAAAACTGACAACACATTAGTAATTTTAGGTCTTCACTTCTACGACTGTTAGCAGGTGTGCAAAGCTACTATATAAAGCCAATGTTTCTAGGGACTTTATTTCCTTTAAGACCCTTAAAGCCTTCAAAACCCTTAAAATCCTTTAAGTAAAAAAAAATCAGAAGTAATACGAAATTACCAAAGTTATCAAAAAAAGAAATCTACTTGCATCTTTCTTTCGGGAAGGAAGTAGGGCAACTTTGCTGCTACAGTGACCACTCTAGGAGGACAAAGTTCACTCTAGGAAGATAAAAAGTGCTTACAGCAAAATTAAGTATGGCAAGCACTGGGGCTACTTGGCAAGTAAAACTTTTCCAGACGGCCACAAATACTGCCTCAGCCCATAATGTATTACACTGCCTAGCCTCTCTAGATTAGACACAAGCCACGCAAAGCATAATCAATGGGTTTATTATTATTAATAGCATGATATTTTAATTGACACACAATTAGTCACAGCTATAAGGCAAAACAAGCCACCAAAACACTGCACACCCATATCAGTGACACTCAATGTCGTACAACAGTCCTGAACATTTTTTTTTTTTTTTTTGCAGAGGGGGCTTCTACACCCCTATCTCTATTCACACTCAAGGTCAAACAAACTGAGAAAAGGGAGAAGCTACAAAAATAAATAAAACTCACCTTCACCCTCTTTTCAAAGTCCTGTTAACAAAAACAGCAACACACATAATTCAAAGATACTGAAATGCTGTCTAAGATCCGAGCAATCTTTCTATGGTAACATTACAAAGACATGACCGTACAACATAGCTTCTTACTGACTATGGGGAACCAAAGTCAAACTTATTTCATCATGAGTAGGAGAAAATGGATATATGAAAAGTACATAACTTTTGTATCAGGTAACAAGAGGTTCAAATTGGTAACAGCAGCACAAAGTCCCTAGTTTCATCTCAGAGAATCTCTCAAAGACATATATCTCAACAGTAGCAGCTCCAAACACACCTGGATCTGATCACATCATCCGGCCTGCAGAGCACTTCAAAGGTGTTGAGATCATCAAACAGCTGCTGGACAATCAAGAACTACATTTCTAAGGAAAGCTACAGAGGTAGCCAATGCTTTAATGGAACAAGCCTCTGTAGCAGAAGGAAGTCTCTTGCTGTAATCGGTACACCAAACTAAAAGCAATCAGACAGCCTTCTAGCTAAAGTAATTTCAGATACTTAGTTGTCCCAGTTTGTATGTGAGAGAGAAACAAAAATCTGTATTTATGGGTAGATTTTGTCATCTTATAAAATCTTAACAAATGGCAAGCATCCAAATACAATGGAAAAGATGCTCTCCTTGACCAGAGTACTGGTGAAAAAATACAGGAAGGTGACTATGCCAATTAAGTTTAGATTTACTGGTTACTTTTGGAATAACTGTGTAATTAATCTGACAAAGACTTTGTTTTTGTGGAAAAAGAAATGGCAGTTTCCAGGATTAGTAATGACTGACTTACAACTAAAAGTGAAGAAATTTTCTGGATTCCTGGGCAATTTTGATGGGAAAGTAGGCATCTTGGAAATCCGAAGAGCACGTCCAGTCTTCTTCAGATAAGCAAGGAAGGACTGAGTGTAGCATGACCACACAAACAGTTTATTTGCAGATGAAGCTATTAGGCCACGGAGGTCTAGCAAAGGTCTGAGGTTCCAGGACTTTTTTTTTTTTTTTTTTTTTAAACACGAATGAGACTGGAAAAAAAATCCTAACTGGCAACTCTCTTTTTTGAAGGGGAAGGATTTTTCTTGCTGCTTGGTTTTGTTGGTGGTCGATGTAAGATGGAATACAAACTGTGTAGCGGGCTGCATGTGAAAAGAGGATCTTATATCTACTGGATAGGACTGCATCATCTGCCTGTCAAGATAATTTTTCAGTCAGGAAGTTGGAGGGACAGATTACCTCAGAGTCTTCACAGAGGGAAGTTATCAAAGAGACAAGGCTGTCCAGGTTGTACGTAGTCCATGACTGATAAGAGCCCCTTCCTCTAGGGCATCAACCTCCATGGAGGTTGCCCCAAGATTGGCAGTTTCTTCCCGACAGCTGATAGTTCCTATGCAGTGTGCACACAAACCACATTTGGTGCTAGCTTGTCTGCATCTTTGAAAAGTGCTACAAGTAGCAAAAAACTTTATAAACACACTGGTAAGAATGTCATTCTCCTTCACCATACATTCGATCATTCACTTTTTGCCAGTCCAAAAACACCTGGACCTTTAAAGGAGGAATTTATGAAGATTACCTTCCTCATCTCTGCAAAGTTCAGTCTGAACCCAGTGTTTTGGCAAATGGCAATGCTGCATTTTGCAGCTCTGGGTGAATCTTCAGTGGTGTTGCAAGCAAACTAGTTTCTTGAGGCTGAAATGGAGAAACAGTTGTAAGCTGGAAACCCTAGACCATAGAGAGGTATCATGGAGCTCTCTGAATGCTTGCCCCAGGATAGTATAAGCCTAGCATTGAGCAGCATTCTACCTTCGCCAAGAATGATTCCACAATACAAACAGAAGATGACTGACTAATACTAGGCTTAGTTTCTGGTGTCATTCTAAGGTGGTGCAATTTGTCAGCATGGAGGGAGATGGGCAACAGAACACAATGCTTTGCCAGGGATGGTTTTCACCTCTTCCCTCTATGCTTTTGAATATTGGCTAGAATGTTGACATCTGTGCTGTCATTGAGACATTGTCTAAAGCCGTGGAGAGCACTGGCAGTATGAAGCTACAATGTTTTCCGCGCATTTAGAATAAGCTATTACATAAGCAGTTACCTAAAATGAAGGTGTCTCAACTTGCATCAAAAATAAATGTACCTCAAGACCAGTTAAACAAAATGATTCATAGGTAGGTACTAGGCTATAGGCCCAAGGGCCTACGTACGCCTAGCCAACAAGGTTCCCTGGCTTATGCCACCCAAGAAAGTTCTTTAAATTTGAGCTTTTCCATGTTCAAATCACCACAGGCAAAATCCCATATCACTTCCTTGCACACTATAGATCCCACTAACAGTGGAAGCCTATAGCATATATTTAAACTTATTGGAGATGCTCGCCATCCATTGAAATACCATATTCATGGGTGACTAATTACCTCACAATTAACTGGGAATCCTACACAAAACCAAAAAGAATGTACAGAGATTCCTGGACTTTGTAAACTCACTCCCTGGATCAGACTGTCAATACTCTGACTGGGAGTGCAAACCTACTCTACTGTAATATCTGCTCTAGTAAGGTCAGACCACAAAACTCTCTCCTCTGAAGTGAAAACAATCTGTGACCCCAGCTAACCCTGGAATATTCAGGAACTATTCTATGGCTAACTTCCTACTACTAAGGGAAAACCTGGCAAAATTTCAAGCCCCCCCTCCCAAAAAAAAAAAAAAAAAAACATAACAATGCAGCTTACGTGGGACTGTTAATAGAAACCCTACACAGGCAGTTAATAGTTGCACAGAGGTGGCTGCACACACCAAGAATAAGTGCAGAACTAAAATGCCTGGTGGAATCACAATCAACAGGCTATATAAAATGAGTGGGAAAATCATGACAAAAATTAGGAGATGCATCACCCAGTAGGATAAAAGCACTCTCAAACTAAAACACAGAGGACAAATATAGTCTACCAAATCCAAATTTGAGGTAAATCTGCCCTTCCAGGCGAAGAAAAACCAGAAGGCATTTTTTGGCTCCATCAGCAGCCTGAAAGGCAATACAGAAATGCATGCAGAGCTCATTGTTAACAGAGCAACATACACTGAGCCAGAAGATATAGTAAACCTACTGGCAGAGAAATCCAGAAGGTATTTATCAAAGTACCACTTCCCTGGGTACACGGTAGCAAACCTCGTCCACCTCTGTCCATCTCATGAATAAACTGCCCAGCAGCCAAGCTTGATCATGAATGGCAGATTTTTTTTTTTTTTTAAACCTTGACTGAAGCATAACATTTCTAAATGTTACTCCAATTTATTTTAAAAATGTTAATGCAACACATTTGAGAAATAATGGCTATGGCACAATTACTATTTCTAGCTTTAATCAAATGGGGAGGACTGATATTTTTTGTTTTGTTTTCCAAGTATTACATAAAATGTTACTGTCCAAAGCCTAATTTTAGACATATAGAAAAGAAAGCGCAGGACCATCATAAAAAAAACATAGCGCAGAACTGCCAAATTCAGTGTCAAAAAATCACAGGTGCTAACTTGTTGGAACATGGGCTACATTCTTGGCTAGGCTTGTAAGGGCCTCAGGGCCAACAGCCTAGTAGGTTTCTTGGATCCTATGTAGCTTCACTATCACACTTTTGTAAACATGACTAGACAAGTGAGCGAGTTGTCAAATGCAGGTGACAGAACACATAGCTCATTTAATTGTTACTGTTTCGAACATTTATGGAATCAAACGTAAACCAACACAGCAACTAATCCACAGTCCTTAATCTCGACATGCATTTGCAATGAGGAGTAGAAGATAAGGTATGAAATCATAAGAAAGTACAATTGTGTACTTGCTGTGTGTAGCAGTAACGAATAGTGTCCTATCCATTTGGATATTGTCTGCTTTGAGATAGCCTTGCCCTGTGATCCTGCAGCATATACTACAAACAGTTGCTCAGTTTTTTCTGATAGCTTTTGTTTTTGTCCAAGTAGAAGCGTAGTTGCCTGTGTATGTCCAAAGAATGCAGAAGTTTCTCCCCTTTATTCTGGGGGTTTGGATAAAAAGTTAGCAAATGGATGGTTTGGTTAAGAGCCACACTAGATACCACCTTTGGCATAAAAGTAGGGTTTGTCCTTAAAGAGACCCTGTCCTGATGTAAAATTATAAAAGGTTCCACTGCCATTAATGACTGTAGCTCTGAGACTCTTCGTGCTGAACTTACTGCCAGGAGTAGAGCTGTTTTCCATGATAAAAATTTTAGATCGGCTGTATTGGCTGGCTCAAAAGGTGGCAGGGTCAGCTTTTCTAAAACAAAATTGAGGTCCCAGGTTGGTGTTGGTGCTCTCCGGGGCGGTCTTATGTTTTTAGCCCCTCTGAGGTACTGCTTTAGCAAGGGATGAGAGAATAAAGGAGGATCCGTGTTATAATGTGCTGAAATGGCAGAGGCGTGGATCTTAATTGATGAGAAGGATAGGCCTCTGTCCAGCATCTCAGTTAAGTATTGTAAAATCTGAGGAATGTCTGGAACAAGAAGATCTAGGCATTGAGCCTGGTTCCAGGCGCAGAATCTCTTCCATTTTTCTGAGTAAGCTTTCCTGGTGCTAGGCCTCCTGGCCTCCAAAATGACATCCATAACTGGTTTAGAGAGAGGTGTTGCCTGTTTGACTAATAAATCTGCCATGCAGCCAGGTTTAGGGTTTTGAGCTGACCGTGCAGGATCTGATTGTTTCGCTGAGTCAGAAGGTGTGGAATTTGAGGCAAAATCCATGGTGGGCCTTGTGCTAGATTCCTTAAGATAGGGTACCAGTGTTGACGTGGCCAGTCTGGAGCAATCAGGATCATCTGTGGTTTCTCTTGTCTGGTTTTAGGAGTACCTTTGAAATGAGAGGCACAGGCAGGAAGGCATAAACTTTTAGGTTCTTCCAGCTGAACAAAAGAGCATTCACTTTCCACGCTTGCTTGTGATAAGTCCTTGTGCAGAATTTTTGTAGTTGGCAATTCAGTGGGGAGGCAAAAAGATCTATGTCTGGGCATCCCCATTTTTGCATTACCATGCTGAAGATTTGTGGATTCAATTTCCATTCGTGGGGGTCCATGATATTTCTGCTTAGATCATCTGCCAGAGTATTTTCCTTTCCTGGCAGGAATTGTGCTTGCAGGTGAACTTGGTACGTTAGAGCTGTGTTCCACAAGGTCATGGCTTGCCTGCATAGGGTGTAAGAATGAGTGCCCCCTTGCTTGTTTATGTACCACATTACTGTAGTGTTGTCTGTCTTTAGTAATAATTGTCCTGGATGCAGAAGGTCTTTGAAAGCTGTTAGGGCATTTTGCACAGCCAGCATCTCTTTTTGATTGATGTGAAGATGCATCTGGTCTGTGGTCCACTTGCCCTGAATGCATTTTCCTGCCATGTGTGCTCACCAGGCGTAATCCGAAGCATCTGTTGTTAGAGTCTGCCTGGATGTGGGTAGGGTGAAAGGCTGACCATTGTTTAGGTGACATGCCTGTGCCCACCATCGAAACTCCTGTTGTAGGCAGGGAATCAGTGGTATTACTGCTTCTAAACTGTGAGAGTGTCGAGTCCAAACACTTTTTAGGTACCATTGTAGTTTCCTCATATGCAGTCTGGCATATGGTAATAGTAGTATGCAGGATGCCATGAATCTCAGGGCCTGCAGAATTTTTCTTGCAGGGAGATGGGATTTTTTTTTGCCAGTAGTTGAAAATATTGAGTTAGTTGAACCTGCTTGTCTGGCGTGAGGGTAAGCCATCTGGGCCGTTGTATTTAAGCTGGCACCCAGGAATATAATCTGTTGTGAGGGTACTAGTTTAGACTTTGTTTGGTTTACTGTGTACCCTAGAAAAGTTAGCAACCTTTTTACAAATGCCAGATGCTGTAGAAGAATGTTCTTTGTCTCTGCTTGAATGAGGCAGTCGTCCAGGTATGGATATATTTGAATTCCTTTTTGTCTGCAAAATGCAATTACTGGTGCCAGGCACTTTGTGAAGACTCTGGGCGCAGTAGATAAGCCAAAGGGCAGTGCAGAGAAAGTACAGTTTTGTACCTACCATAAATGTAGATGTCCGATAGATATGCAACTGCAGTCATAACATATGGGTTGTCCTGCCTCAGGCAGCCCTCGGTCGGCCGGATTCCAAAGTCTGGGTCCGACGTCGGCTGATGTCGCATTTCTCTCAGACGTCAGAGCGGCAGGAGTACATAAGCAGCAGCCGACGCCATCTTCTTCAGTGTTTCTTGCCCCAGATGCCAGGTGCCCTCCAAGGAACGCTGTAATCAATTTGGAAGACAAAACAGGTTTCCAGACAAATAAATAAGCAATAAACAGATACACCATAACAGATATCCCCAGCTAGGATAACAGGGAGAGGAGTGGACCCAAGGAATAGAGGGAAGGAGGAGGAAACGACTGCAGTTGCATATCTATCGGACATCTACATTTATGGTAGGTACAAAACTGTACTATGTCCTTCAAGAATGCAACTGCAGTCATAACATATGGGTTGAATACCATAGCTTAGCTGGGGGAGGTGGAAAGCACTAAGAAAAGGATGGTGTAGCTATCAATCCCTGCAGGACTGCCGAAGCAAAGCCTGCTCTGGATCTGGAATATAAAGGAAGGTTGTAGTGTTTGGAGAATGTATGCATGGAGCTCCATGTAGCAGCTTCTAGAATGTCTTTTGTAGGCACCCCTCTTAAGAATGCTGTAGAGGTGGCTGTAGCTCTGGTAGAGAGTGGTCTGATATTGGCTGGTACACTCTTTCCATGGAAGGAATAACATAATCTGATGCAATGTCCAATCCATTTTGAGATTGTCTGTTTGGAAACTGCTTTTCCTTGTACTCCAGGGGCGTAAGCTACAAAAAAGCTGATCAGACTTCCTATTGGCCTTGGTTCTGTCCAGGTAACAGCGAAGTTGTCTGTGAATGTCCAAGGTATGCAACAGTCTTTCCCCTTTGTTCTCAGGATTGGGAAAGAAAGTAGGCAGGTGAATTGCTTGATTCAAAGAAACCCTGGATACCACTTTTGGCAGAAAGCTAGGGTTGGTTCGTAAGGAGACCCTGTCTCTATGAAAGGTAATGAACAGTGGTATTGCCATTAGGGCCTGTAATTCCGAAACCCTTCTTGCTGAGGTAATTGCCAACAGGAAAGCTGTCTTCCATGAGAGGAATTGTAAGTCCACAGAAGCTGCTGGCTCAAAGGGAGGTAGAGTCAGTTTTTCTAGGACAAAGTTGAGGTCCCAAGCTGGTACTGGGGCCTTTCTTGGTGGCTTGATATTCTTGATTCCTCTAAGAAATTGCCTTAACAAAGGATGTGAGAACACAGGTGGATCAGTGTTGCATCTAGCTGAAATAGCTAAAGCATGTATTTTTATAGAAGAATATGAGAGTCCTTTCTGTAGCATATCTGCCAAGTATTCCAGGATGAGTGGGATGTTCAATAATGATGCATCATGACCCTTGCTGGTATTCCAAATGCTGAATCTCTTCCATTTTGCAGAATAAACCTTTCTGGTGGATGGTCTGCGGGCTTCTGTTAATATCCGCTGAACTTCCTTGGAGAGAGATAGATTGAGGTTATTCATGGAATCTCCCAAGCTGTTAGCTGGAGCGTCTGAATATTGGGATGTACTCTCTTGAAGTTGTTTTGAGTCAAAAGATGGGGCCATTGGGGAAGGGCCCATTTTTTGTTGTGGCATATGCTCCGTAGTAGTGGATACCAGTGTTGTCTTGGCCAGTCTGGAGCTATTAGGATTCCTTTTGGCTTCTCTGCTTTGATCTTTAGTAGTACTGTGGTCATCAGTGGCAGAGGTGGGAATGCATAAATCTTTAGGAAGTTCCAGTTGAATGAGAGAGCATCTGTTTTCCATGCTTGTGGATGATATGCCCTTGAACAGAACTTTTGTAGCTGATGATTGAGGTGGGAGGCAAATAGGTCTATTTCTGGCCTGTCCCATGTCGAGGTGAGCCTTATGAAGATTTCTGGATGTAACCTCCATTCGTGGGGATCTAGGACATTCCTGCTTAGGCTGTCCGCCAGCACACTGTCTTTGCCTGGAACAAACTGGGATTGCAACTGTATGTTTAATCTCAGTGATTTTTCCCAAAGATTCATTGTCAGTCTGCAAAGGGGGTAAGAATGGGTGCCCCCCTGCTTGTTTATGTACCACATGACAGTGGTGTTGTCTGTCCGTATTAGCAGGTGTCCTTGCTGAAGTTGTTGTCGAAAGGCCTCGATGGCATGCATGACTGCCAGCATTTCTTTTTGGTTGATATGCAGATGTGTTTCCTTTGGATACCATTGTCCTTGAATACATCTGCCCTCCATGTGCGCCCCCCATCCAAGGTCTGAGGCATCTGTGGTCATTGTTTGTGTTATTAGTGGTTTTTTGAATGACATTCCTGTGTTTGCCTGGCTTACCGAGGCCCACCATAGGAATTCCTTTTGTAGGCATGGAATAAGCGGTATGGTTGTCTCTAGGTTGTTGCTGTGTTGAGACCATAAACTTTTTAGGTACCATTGAAGCTTTCTCATGTGTAGTCTTGCTAATGGAACCAGGAGAATACATGACGCCATGTAACCCAGGGCCTGTAGGAATCTCCTTGCAGTCATCTGGGTGAGCTTTGCCAAACCTTTGAAATAATGAGTTAACTTCTTTTGCTTGTCTTCTGTCAGGTAAGCCATTTGAGAGGTTGTGTCTAGATTGGCTCCTAAGAAAGTAATTTGCTGGGATGGCTGCAGTCTTGACTTTTGGAAGTTGACTGTGTATCCCAGAGCTTGTAGCAATTGAATGACATAATCCAAGTTTTTTGTCAAAATCAGTTTGTCGTCCGCTTGTATGAGGCAGTCGTCCAAGTACGGGTAAATTTGGATCCCCTGGAGCCTGCAATGAGCAATTACTGAAGCCAGGCATTTTGTAAACACTCTGGGCAGTAGATAAGCCAAATGGCAATGCTGAGAATTGATAATGCTCTGGCCCTGCAAGAAATCTGAGGTATCTTCTGCAGCTGTGTCTGATAGGGACATGCAGGTATGCCTCCTTGAGGTCCAGAGTAATCAGCCAAGACCCCTTGCCCAGTATGGGAAGGAGTTGCTGTAAGGTCAGCATTTTGAACTTTGGTACTATGAGAAAGGTGTTTAATGCGGACAAATCCAGTATTGGTCTCCATTGTGTTTCTTTTCTTGGAACAAGGAACAGTCTTGAGTAAAACCCCTGGCCTTGTTCTTGTTGTGGAACTTTTTCTATTGCATTGATCTGAGCTAGCAGAGAAATTTGCTTGAAAGCCTCTGCCCTCTGGTTTTGCGGTAGGTTTGGCATGCCTTGTTTCCTTGGTAAGGTATGAAAGTGGAACCTGTAGCCTCGGTCTATAATGTCCAAAATCCATTTGTCCTTTGTCAATCTATGCCAATTGTCTGAAAACAGAGATAATTTTCCGCCCAAGGGAGCTTCTGTTTGCTCTTTGGTTAACGGAAGTAGAGGAAAGTCATTGGGATCATCCCTGTGGGGCAGGAGAAGCCCCTGTGTCACTTCTTTGGTTTCCTGGTTGCCATTGTCGTCCCCTGTAGGAACCTCTGTATTGTCCTCTTCCTCGGCCACGCCTGCTTTTGCCCCTTTGAAATCTTTCAGTATTAGGAAAGGACCAGTTTTTTGAAGGCCAATTCCTGCTGAATCTGGGTGGCTGAACCTGGAGGAAATCTTTGACTGTCTGAACTGACTTGGCTTTTTCCTCAATGGTCTTTAATACATCTTTAGCATTAGCA
Source organism: Protopterus annectens (assembly GCF_019279795.1). Lineage (NCBI taxonomy): Eukaryota > Metazoa > Chordata > Ceratodontiformes > Protopteridae > Protopterus > Protopterus annectens. Next base: position 1,140,016,317 of record NC_056741.1, on the reverse strand, counting down.
CCAAAAAGCTTGTTCTTTTCCAAGGGTGCATCAAGAAGTTTTGCCTTAACTTGATCTGGTAGAGGTTGTTCTTTTAACCATGCATGTCTGCGAATGACCGCCCCTGTCATAGCTGCCCTACATGAAGCTTCCAATGCATCATATCCACACTGAAGGAAGTGATTGCTAACTTGCTGAGAGTTGTGTACAGCCTCCTGCAAAGACTTCCTATCTAAAGGATCAGGAGAGGCCAAAGTTTTCTGTAAATCATCTAACAGGAAATCCTGATATTGAAACATATGAAAGAGACAATTGAGAGCTCTCATAGATAAAGTAGTGGAGGTGTAAACCTTCTTCCCCCATCTCTCTAATGACCTAGCTTCCCTGTTGGAAGGCAAAGGATTTTTGGAGGTGGTAGCTGAAACCCCTTTCGGCCCCTGTGAAATAATTTCTAAATCAACAGCATGGGCCCTAAAGAAATGAGAATGTGTTTCAGGAACTCTATAGTATCTGTCCGGCTTGGCAGGAGCTGGAGGGAGAGTATCAGGGGTAACACTGGAGTCAGAGTATAAATCATCCAAAACAAAAAGCACAGGAGGTATAGCTAAGGGCCTGTGCTGGAGCTTTTTAAGGAAGGTACGAAGGCGCTTTCTGGAATCAGAAAATTCCTGGCCTTGCCACTTAAAATGTTCCCTCATGGAATGCAGAACCTCCCCAAAAGAAATGTCCTCAGGAGGGGAGGCCGAGGGGATGGAGTCCTCTGCATCTGAGTCCTCGTAGGTCTGGAAAGGCTCTTCCTGGCTATCGGAGTGGCCAGAGGCCTCAGAATCTTCATCTGAAGGGAGAGGGTCAGTGGGCTCAACCCTGGGCCTCTTATCAGGAGGAGGCTGGGATCCTCTCTCAGGATAGGCCTGGGAACCTCTGATCATGGAGATTAAGTCTGCTGCCATAGTCATGATTTGTGTCTCAGGAGTAGGCTGAGGTAAGGCTTTTGCAGTAAGGTGCTTAGTCTTGCTGGCTGCCTTAGCACGTGTGTAGGCCTTGATAGACATGGACATGGGAGGCCTAGCAGCTCCACGTGCAGGAGTTACCTTACCCACAGCAATGGTCTCGGGCATTTCCTCGGTTACAGTATCCGGAGGAAAATCAATAACTGGCGTCGGTGTGGTCTCCGGTATCGGAGGTACGTATCGGTGTCTTCGGTTCGGAGCGGTGAAATAACCGCCTCAGAGGGAACCGGGGCACTCGCGGTAGGTTTTGGCGTGGTATCGGTGGAAGACGAGGGCCGAGGATGGCGGTCCCGGTCTTTACGTTTTTTAGGAGTCTGCGATGTCGGTAATTCCGACGGCATCTTGTAATCGTATTTTTCGCCGAAAAAGTCTTCAGCGAACTCCGCCTGGCGCCTGAGAGTGCGCTTATTGAAGCGAGCACAGGCGGCACAGGCCGAGACGTCGTGGTCTGGGCCAAGGCAAGGAAGGCAGTAAGAATGGAAATCCTTATGAGGTATTTGTTTACCACAAGACAAACAATTATTAACTTTTTCAGTAATTTCTGACATCGGCTGAGGCAAGAAAATGTCCCCAACGGGGTACTTAGCTTTTTTGATGACTTCGGATCGAAGAATACAGGAGCTGACCGACCGGCACTTGCGAACTGCTTCTGCTTCGGGCACCACGCGGCAAGAAAGACTGAAGAAGATGGCGTCGGCTGCTGCTTATGTACTCCTGCCGCTCTGACGTCGGAGAGAAATGCGACATCAGCCAACGTCGGACCCAGACTTTGGAATCCGGCCGACCGAGGGCTGCCTGAGGCAGGACAACCCATATGTTATGACTGCAGTTGCATTCTTGAAGGACATCTGGTAGTGCATTGTACCAGCTTTGAATCTGAGGTATCTTCTGCAGTTTTGTCTGACAGGGACATGCCGGTATGCCTCTTTGAGGTCCAGAGTAACAAGCCAAGCGTTCTTGCCCAGCATGGGTAGAAGCTGCTGTAATGTCAACATTTTGAATTTCTGAATATCCGGGTAAGTATTTAGAATTGAAAGGTCTAATATGGGCCTCCAGGCCTTGTCCTTTCTGGGGACCAGGAAGAGTCTTGAGTAAAATCCTTGTCCTTGTTCCTGCTGTGGTACTTTTTGAATAGCTCTCATGTCCATGAGGGCTGAAATTTGTTTCTGTGCCTCTGCCCATTGATTTTGTGGCAGGTCTGGCATTTTTTTTAGCCTTGGTAAAGTATGAAAGTGGAATCTGTAACCTTGAGACACAATATTTAGAACCCATTTGTCTTGGGTGATTGTTTGCCAGTTTTGAGAAAAAAGTGCTAGTTTTCCCCCCAAGGGGGCTTCCAAAAGGGAAGTGCTTGGTGTACGAAGGGGAAAGTCATTGTGACTGTTTCCTGTAAGGCTGAGACTTTGTCCTCACCTCCTTTTGGGGTTGAGGTGCCCCACTGTCATTGTCTGTTTGAGCCTTGGGGTTGAGATCTGCCTCTTGGGCGTCTGTATCTGCCTCTATGTGGTCTGTCTGACACTGGAAAGGACCAATTTTTTGTAGGCCAATTTCTGCTAAATCGAGGTGGCTGTACCTGTAAGAAATCCTTGACTGTTTGCATAGATTTAGCTTTATCCTCCATTTTCTTTAACACTTCTTCTGCCTTAACACCAAACGAGGTATCATGCTGTAAAGGAGCATCCAATAATTTTGCCTTAACATGATCAGGTAAATTCTGTTCTTTTAACCAGGCATGCCTTCGAATCACTGAACCTGTAACTGCAGCTCTACAAGAGGCCTGTAGAGAATCAAAACCACATTGTAGAGTATGTTTTCCCACCTGTTCAATTGCATGCAATAAATAGTACAGTTGTGTACACCTACCATAAATGTAGATGCTCGAGTGTCTTCACTGTTGCAGTCATAACTGTAGGGTGATCCTGCCGGCAGGCAGCCCGAGGTCGGCCAGAATCCCAAAGTCTGGGTCCGGCGTCGGCTGTACCAGCAAGCACCCTGACGTCAGAACGCAGGGATATAAAGCTGACAGCCGATGCCATCTTCTCCAGTCTTTCTTGCCCCAGATGTCAGAAGTCCCCCAAAATAACCAAAAGGTGTCCAAAAAAGGAAACACAAATACACCACAAAAGAGGAGGAAGATAAGAGGGGACTGGTGGGAGGGAAACACCGACTGCAACAGTGAAGACACTCGAACATCTACATTTATGGTAGGTGTACACAACTGTACTATGTTCTTCGTGTTTCACTGTTGCAGTCATAACTGTAGGGTGGAATCCCAAAGCTGTGATGAGGGAGGAGGTTATGCAGAAGAAGGGGCAGCCAGAAGACCCTGCAAGACAGCAGAGGCAAAACCTGCCCTAGACTTAGAATACAAAGGGAGATTATAGTGCTTAGAGAAAGTATGCACTGAACTCCAAGTGGCAGCTACCAAAATGTCCTTGGTAGGAACTCCTCTGAGAAAAGCTGCTGAAGTGGCAGCTGCTCTAGTAGAATGACTTCTAACAGTACCTGGAATTTGCTACCCAAAGCGAGAGTAACAAAACCTTATCCCATGAGCAATCCATTTGGAAACAGTTTGTTTAGAGATAGCCTTGCCTAGAGAACTAGAGGCATAAGAGATAAGCAACTGATCAGATTTTGTGAAATCTTTAGTTCTATCCAGGTAAAACCTTAGTTGTCTGTGTACGTCCAATGAATACAAAATCCTTTCCCCTTTGATTTGAGGATTTGGAAAGAAAGTAGGAAGGTGAATAGTCTGATTTAAAGCCACTTTAGAAATCACCTTAGGCATAAATGTAGGATTGGTCCTCAAGGCAACTCTGTCTTGGTGGAAAATAAGGTATGGTTCCACAGCCATGAGAGCTTGCAACTCTGAAACCCTTCTGGCAGAAGTCAAAGCTAATAAAATAGCTGTCTTCCAGGAAAGGAACTTGATATCCGAAGCAGCCGCAGGCTCAAAGGGGGATAAAGTTAGTTTTTCCAAAACATAATTAAGATCCCAAGCAGGAACAGGAGGAGTTCTGGGAGGTCTTAAATTCTTAGCCCCTCTCAAGAATTGTCTCACCAGCTGGTGAAAAAAAATGGGGGGATCAGTGTTGTAATGAGCCGAGATAGCAGAAGCATGGATTTTAATGGAAGAAAAGGAGAGGCCTTTAAGAAAAAGGTCTGAGAGGTAAAGTAGAATGGAAGAAATGTCAGGCAAAAGAGGATTAGAACCTCGGTCCCGCATCCAAATACAAAATCTTTTCCATTTAGAAGCATAGGACTTTCTAGTGCTAGGGCGCCTAGCTTCTAAGAGAACATCCAAAACTTGTTTGGGAAAAGCAGAAGGAATCAAAGGCCCTTGTAAAGCCAAGCTGCCAGGCAAAGAGTCTTGATTTGAGAGTGTAACATCTGACCCTGGTGCTGGGACAGAAGAGAAGGAAACTAGAGGCAGAATCCATGGAGGTTCCAAGAACAGGTGTCTTAAAGTTGGATACCAAAACTGCAGAGGCCAATTTGGAGCTATCAAAATGAAAATCTTGGGTTTGTCCTGTTTTATTTTCAGTAACACCCGAGGCAGAAGAGGAAGAGGAGGGAAGGCATATCCCGAAAGATTCCTCCAGCTGAAAGACAGGACATCCACTTTCCAAGCTGCTTTGTGGAAGGACCTGGTGCAAAAGAGAGGCAGCTGATGGATGAGATGAGATGCAAACAGATCTGTCTGAGGGAATCCCCAAACTGCTGTAATCCTGCTGAATATGTTGGGGTCCAGCATCCATTCGTGAGGATCCAAAAGATTTCTGCTTAGGCTGTCTGCTAAGAGATTCTGTTTTCCTGGAATGAATTGAGCTTGAAGATGCAGATTCACATTTAGAGCTGTGTCCCATAAACTCATGGCTAGTCTGCAAAGGGGGTAGGAGTGAGAGCCCCTTGCTTGTTTATGTACCACATGACTGTGGTATTGTCTGTGCGAATCAGAAGATGGCCTGGCTGCAAAAGACTCTGGAAGGCTAGAAGAGCATTTTGGACTGCCAACATTTCCTTCAAGTTGATGTGCCAGGTAAGATGCTTCTTTGTCCAGTAGCCCTGTTGGCAATTGTTTAAGTAATGAGCTCCCCAAGCATAATCCGAGGCGTCTGTGGTTATGATCTGAGCAGGATGAGGTAGACGAAAGGGATTCCCTTCGTTTAAAACACAAGCCCTGGACCACCAAAGGAACTCCTTTTGGAGGCAGGGAATCAGAGGTATCATAGTTTCCAGGCTGTGGTAATGCTGAGACCATACACTCTTTAGGTACCATTGAAGTTTTCTCATATGAAGCCTTGCATTTGGAATCAACAGGATGCAAGAAGCCATGTAGCCCAAAGCCTGCAGGAATTAAATTGCAGTGAGCTGAGTTAAAGTAGCCAAGGTCTTGAAAATTGATGCCAGCTGTACTTGTTTTTCTGGAGTAAGGAAGGCCCTTTGTAAGCTTGTGTTTAGAAGAGCTCCCAAAAAGATCATTTGTCTGAGAAGGGATCAAATGTGACTTTTTTGTGTTCACTGAAAATCCCAGTAGTAGGAGAAGATGCTGAACAAACTGCAGATGTTGAAGTAAAAGATCCTTGCTGTCCGCCTGAATAAGGCAGTCGTCCAGGTAGGGGTAAATTTGAATTCCTTGGAGTCTGCAATAAGCTACTACTGGAGCCAGACACTTGGTAAAGACTCTGGGTGCAGTAGATAAGCCAAAGGGCAGTACAGAGAATTGAAAGTGTCTCGAACCTGCCTTGAATCTGAGGTATTTTCTGCGTTCCTGTCTGATGGGAATGTGTAAATAGGCTTCCTTCAAGTCCAATGTCACCATCCAAGCATCCTGGGAGAGCATGGGAAGAAGCTGTTGCAGAGTAAGCATCTTGAATTTTGGAATCTCCAGAAAGGTATTTAACACTGAGAGTTCCAGAATAGGTCTCCATGAGTTTTGTTTCCTTGGGACCAGAAATAGTCTGGAGTAAAATCCTTTTCCCATCTCTGGAAGTGGAACAGGTTCTATGACTTTCATGGCCAATAAGGCGTCCACTTGATTTAAGGCCTCTGACCATTGATGTTTTGGCAGATCTGGCCGGCCCGAAGACCTTGGCAGAGTATGAAAGTGGAATTTGTAGCCTCTTAAAATCACATCTAAAACCCATTTGTCCTGGGTAATATGAGTCCAAGTTTGGTAGAAAAGAGAGAGTTTTCCTCCGAGAGGGGCTTCCAGGCAAGAAGGACCTGTAGCCCAAAGGAGAGAGTCATTGGGTCTGCTTCTTTTGAGATTGAGGTCTGTCTTCTCCCCTTCTAGGTGAAGAAGCAGTCCATTGTCTGGATCTGTAAGAGGCCTGAGCTTGCCCCCGACCTCTGGAGCGTCTATATCTTCCCCTATGAGGCCTGTCAGACGTGGGAAAAGACCAATTTTTGGAGGGCCAATTTCTAGAAAATCTAGGAGGCTGAACTTGTAAAAAATCTTTAACAGTCTGCATAGAATTTGCTTTTTCTTCCATCTTTTTAATAACCTCCTCAGCCTTGGATCCAAATAAAACATCATGCTGAACAGGGGCATCTAACAGCTTAGCCTTAACCTGTTCTGGTAAATTCTGCTCACGAAGCCAAGCATGTCTCCTGATAACAGTACCAGAGGCAGCAGCCCTGCAAGAAGCTTCTAAGGCATCAAAACCACAATGTAAACTATGTTTGCTAACTTGTTCAGTTGCATGCAATACATCCTGTAATTCCTTGTCCTCTGCACATGCAGGAAAGGTAGAGAGCTTTTGCTTTAGAACAGACAAAAGAAATTGCTGATACTTGAACATGTGAAACTGGCAATTTAAAGCTCTAATAGAAAGGGTAGCAGAAGTGTAAACCTTCTTGCCCCACCTGTCCAAGGCACGAGAATCCTTTTCAGAGGGGATAGGATTTTTAGAAGAAGTGGCCTTAGCAGCCCTAGAACCCTGAGAAATGGTTTCAGGATCAGCAAAAGGGTTCTTAAATAAGAATTGATGGGAGTCAGGGACTCTGTAAAATCTATCAGGCTTAGAAGGAGCAGGCGGCAAGGAATCAGGATTTAGGTTAGCTTCAGAAAAAGCATCATCCACAATATCAAGTATAGGAGGAATAGCCAAAGGTCTGTGTTGAGGGAGAAGGAGAAATTCCCTAAGTCTCTTCTTGGAAGCAGAGTAATCCTGACCTTCCCAATGAAAATGCTCCCTCATCTCATGTAAGGTTTCCCCAAAAGAGAAATCTTCAGGGGGAGAGGCAGAGGGAATAGAGTCCTCTGCATCAGAATCCTCATAAGGAGGAAAAGAATAATCCTGGTCAGAGGAAGAGACAGAAGACACAGAAGCCTGATCAGAAGAATCATAAGGAATATCCTGTCTAGGCCTTTTTTCTGGAGGAGGGTGAGAACCCCTAATCATTGTAAGTAAATCTTCAGCCATCCGAAGTAATTGTTTCTGGGACTTGGGAGCTGTATCCAAGGAAGCTTGTGAAGAAACCCTTGGTTTAACAGGAGTCTTTGACTTTGCCTTTGTCTTTGTAGAAATAGTGATATTAGAAGGCCTGAAAACCCCCTCAGAAGCAGGTACCTGCACAGCGGTTCCGGACCCATCTGAAGGAGCGACGTCCGAAGGTCCTGCAGCAGTTAAAATACTAGGCCTAGAAGGCTCCCCATGGGAGTCTGTGTCGGCCATCGGTTCCGAAGTGGCGGTTGACAGGGGCTGCAAAAATGCCTCACTGACGACCGCCGAACCCGAAGCTGGCTCCGGCTGCAAAATATCATGTTTGGACCTCGGAGGCCTATCCTTGTCTTTGCGTTTCTTTTGAATTCCGGTTGTCGGTAAATATCCGACGACATCCTATAATTGAATCGTCTACTGAAATAATTCAAGGCCCAATCGCACCTACGCTTGATAGTGCGAGAATTAAACCTGGCACAGAACCGACAGCAAGAAACGTCGTGGTCAGGGCCTAAGCAAGGTAGACAGTAAGAGTGGAAATCTTTATGAGGTATTTGTTTCCCACACGATATACAATTATTAACTTTTTCTGACATCGGAGGAGCAAGAAAAAAGTTTCCCCAACGTGGTACTTAGCTTGAGAAGAGAAGTAGAAAACTTCGGACTGAAGATAATCAAAGCACGTTGTCTGAAAACGCCAACCAACGACTTGCGAGCTGCTTTCCACCGCACGGCAAGAAAGACTGGAGAAGATGGCGTTGGCTGTCAGCTTTATATCCCTGCGTTCTGACGTCAGGGTGCTTGCTGGTACAGCCGACGCTGGACCCAGACTTTGGGATTCTGGCCGACCTTGGGCTGCCTGCCGGCAGGATCACCCTACAGTTATGACTGCAACAGTGAAACACGAAGAACATCCTGCATTTCTTTACTATCAGGAGCTTCTGAGCTTGCAAGCATTTTCTGTTTTAATTGAGCCATTAAATATTGTTGCTACTTAAGCATGTGAAACTGGCAATTTAAAGCTCTTACTGCTAAAGTTGCAGATGTGTATACTTTCTTCCCCCATCTATCCAAAGCTCTGGAATCTCTGTCAGAGGGTACTGGATTTTTTGCAATGGAAGCCTTAACCCCTTTTGGACCCTGGGAAATAGTTTCTGGATCTACAGAAGGGTTTTTATAAAGAAACTCCTGAGAGTCAGGGACTCTGTAGTACCTATCTGGCTTGGCTGGTGCAGGGGGCAAGGAATCAGGAGATAAACTAGATTCAGAGAACACATCATCCACAATATCTAGCACAAGCGGAATAGCCAGGGGTCTGTGCAATAGGAGGCAATAGAAGGAAATCTCTGAGCCTTTTCTTAGATTCTGAGTAATCCTGACTTTCCCAATGGAAATACTCCCTCATGGTATGTAAAGTTTCACCAAAAGAATAATCCTCAGGAGGAGAGGCTGAAGGGATAGATTCTTCAGCATCAGAGTCCTCATAGGGGGGTAGAGAGTACCCCTGGTCTGAAGAGGAATCAGAGGAAATGGAAACCTGATCAGAGGAATCATAGTCTGTATCTTGCCTAGGCCTTTTCTCAGGAGGGGGATGGGAACCCCTGATTAAAGTAGAGGTCTTCGGCCATTTTAAGCATCTGTTTTCTTAGGCATGGAGGCTTGTCCAGGAGAATGCTGAAATTGTTTCTTTGCCTTTAGTGGTACTTTTCTCTTGGCTGTAGTTTTAATGGTAAGATGAGGTGGTCTGAAAACACCGTCAGAAGCCGATGCCTGCTCAACGGCTCCGGACCCATCTGAGGGTTTAGTTTCTGTAGGCCCAATACCTTGAGTATCCAGAGGCCTAGTTATCTCCACGTGGGAGTCGGAGGTGGCCTGTGGCTCTGAGTTAGCGGGTGTCAGGGGCTGCGAAAGCACCTCACTGAGAACCGGTGACTGGCCTAGAAGAGGCTTTGTCGTCAGTTTTGGACCTCGGATGTCTGTCTTTATCCTTATCCTTGCGTTTCTCCGGTACTGCGGTCATCGGTTGATCCGACGGCATTGTATAATTGAACCTTCGGCCAAAGTAGTGCAATGCAAATTCAAAACGCCTTTTAATAGTACGTTTGTTAAATCTAGCACAAAACCGACAACTAGTGACGTCGTGATCAGGGCCTAGGCATGGAACACAGTAAGAATGGAAGTCCTTATGAGGTATTTGCTTTCCACAAGAAATACAATTATTAACTTTTTCTAACATCGGTCTGAGGCAAGAAAAAAGTTTCCCCAACGGGGGTACTTAGCTTAATTGAAGACTTCGGATCTGAAATTCAACTTCGAAAATCTCAAGAGTCAGCCGACCGGCACTTGTGAACTGCTTCTGCTTCGGGCACCACACGGCAAGAAAGACTAAAGAAAATGGCGTCGGTTGCATCTTGTACACCCCTGGCGCACTGACGTCAGGGAAGAAGCTACAGCACCGACGCCGGACCAAGACTTTGGAACTCTGGCCGACTGTGGGACCGCCTGATGGCAGGATAACCCAAGTGTGATGACTGCAGCAGTGTCACACGATGAACATCTGCAGTGGCAAAGCCTGCTCTGGATTTAGAGTAAAGAGAAGTGGTAGTGCTTAATAAAAGTGTGCACTGAAGTCCAAGTTGCAGCCTCCAAAATATCCTTGGTTGGTACTCCTCTGAGGAAGGCTGCTGAGGTGGCAGCTGCCCTGGTGGAATGTGGTCTAATGCCCTTAGGCACTGATTTGCCATGTTGTGAATAGCAGAAACGAATGCAGTGCCCTATCCATTTTGAAATAGTCTGCTTTGAGATAGCCTTTCCTTGTGATCCTGCAGCATATGCCACTAAAAGTTGCTCAGTCTTTCTGAAAGCTTTAGTTTTGTCCAAGTAGAAGCGTAGCTGTCTGTGTATGTCCAAAGAATGCAGAAGTCTCTCCCCTTTATTCTGTGCGTTTGGGTAAAAAGTAGGCAAATGAATGGTTTGGTTAAGAGTCACATTGGAAACTACCTTAGGCATGAATGTTGGGTTTGTCCTTAGAGAAACTCTGTCCGGATGGAAGATGATAAAAGGTTCCACAGCCATTAATGCCTGTAACTCTGAGACTTTTCTTGCTGAAGTTATTGCTAGGAGCAGAGCTGTTTTCCATGATAAGAATTTTATCTCAGCTGTATTGGCTGGCTCAAAAGAAGGCAGTGTGAGTTTTTCCAAGACAAAATTAAGGTCCCATGCAGATATTGGTGCTCTCCTTGGAGGTCTTATGTTTTTGGCCCCCCTGAGGTACTGCCTAAGCAATGGATGTGAAAAAAATAGGTGGGTCTGTATTGTAATGAGCTGAAATGGCAGAGACATGGATCTTAATTGATGAGAAGGATAGGCCTTTGTCCAGCATCTCAGTTAGATATTGTAAAATCTGAGGAATATTTGGAACAAGCGTGTCAATTCCTTGTGCCTGGTTCCAAGCACAGAATCTCTTCCATTTTTCTGCATAAGATTTTCTGGTGCTGGGCCTCCTGGCCTCCAAAATAACATCCATCACTGCTTTAGAGAGAGGTGTATTCTGAATGGTTACACTATCTGCCATGCAGCTAGATTTAGGGGTTATGAGTTGGCTGTGTAGGATCTGATTGTTTTGTTGGGTCAGTAAATGGGGAATTTGAGGCAATGTCCAGGCTGGGCCTTGAGACAAGCTCCTTAGGATTGGGTACCAGTGTTGGCGTGGCCAATCCAGGGCAGTCAGAATCATTTGTAGCTTCTCTTGTCTGACCTTTAGGAGTACCTTGGGGAGGAGAGGCAGTGGAGGAACGGCATAAACTGTACGGTTGTTCCAGCTGAATGACAAAGCATCCACTTTACATGGTTGTTTGTGATAAGTCCTTGTGCAGAATCTCTGAAGTTGGCAGTTGTGAGGGGAGGCAAAGAGATCTATGTCTGGCCATCCCCATTTCCTTGTTATGTTGAAGATTTGTGGATCTACTTTCCACTCGTGAGGATCCATGAGGTTTCTGCTTAGTTCCGTCTGCCAGAACATTTGTTTTTCCTGGCAGGAATTGTGCTTGCAGGTGTACTTAAGTCAATGCTGTGTTGCACAAAATCATGGCTTGTCTGCAGAGGGGGTAGGAATGTGTGCCCCCCTGCTTGTTTATGTACCACATGACTGTGATGCTGTCTGTCTTTATCAGCAGCTGTCCTGGATGAAGTAGGTCCTTGAAGGCTGTCATGTGCTCTGAATACATTTTCCTGCCATGTGGGCCCCCCAGGCATAATCTGATGCATCTGTTGTTAGTGTTTGCCTGGCTGTGGGTAAAGTGAATGACTGTCCCTTGTTGTGGTGACAAGCCTGTGCCCACCATCGAAACTCCTGTTGCAGGCAGCGAATGGGTGAAATTAATGATTCCAGGCTGTGGCAATGTTGAATCCAAACACTTTTTAGATACCATTGTAGTTTCCTCATATGTAGTCTTGCATATGGAATTAGCAGAATGCAGGATGCCATGTAGCCCAGAGCCTGCAGAAATTTTCTTGCAGATAACTGTGTCTTTGTTGCGATGCTTTCGAAGTACGAAGTCAGTTGCCTTTGTTTGCCTGGCGTGAGATAAGCCATCTGGGCAGTTGTATTTAAGCTTGCACCCAGGAATATTATCCCTTGAGAGGGTACTAGTTTTGATTTCTTTTCGTTTACTGTGTACCTTAGGCAAATTAGTAATCTTTTTACAAACGCCAGATGGTTTAGTAGAATGTCTTTGGTCTCTGCTTGAATAAGGCAGTCGTCCAAGTAGGGATATATTTGAATTCCTCTTTGTCTGCAAAATGCAATTACTGGTGCCAGGCATTTTCAGAAGACCCTGGGCGCAGTAGATAAGCCAAAGGGCAGTGCAGAGAATTGGTAGTGCATTGAGTCAGCTATGAATCTGAGGTATCTTCTGCAAGACTGTCTGATTGGGACATGCAGGTATGCCTCTTTGAGGTCCAAAGGTACAAGCCAAGTCTTCTTGCCCAGCATGGGCAGAAGCTGCTGCAGAGTCAACATTTTGAATTTTGGAACGTCCAGAAAAGTATTTAGAATAGACAGGTCCAGAATTGGTCTCCATGCTTTGTCTTTTCTTGGTACTAAGAAAAGTCTTGAGTAAAATCCTTGTCCCTGCTCTTGTTGTGGCACTGGCTGAATAGCCCTCATGTCGATGAGAGATGAAACTTGTTTTTGTGCCTCTGCCCACTGATTGTGTGGCAGGTCTGGCATACCTTTTGCCTTTGGAAGGGTGTAAAAGTGGAACCTGTAGCCCTGAGAGACTATATTTAAGACCCATTTGTCCTGGGTGAGTATGAGCCAATTTTGTGAAAAAAGTGCTAGCTTTCCCCCCTAAGGGTGCTGCCAAAAGATAAATGCTTGGCATTAGCAGAGGGAAGTCAGTGGGATTGTTTACTATATGGCTGCGATTTGTCTTCTCCGCTTTTGGAGGTAGAAGCACCCCATTGTTTGGGCCTGTATGAGCCCTGGGGCTGTTGTCTACCTCTAAGGCGTCTGTATCTGCCTCTGTGGCCTGCCTGACACGGGAAAGGACCAATTCTTAGAAGGCCAGTTCCTGCTAAATCTAGGTGGCTGTACCTGTAAGAAATCCTTTACTGTCTGCATAGATTTAGCTTTATCCTCCATTTTCTTCAACACCTCTTCTGCCTTAACACCAAACAAAGTATCATGCTGTAATGGAACATCCAATAATTTTGCTTTAACATGATCAGGCAGAGTCTGTTCCTTTAACCAAGCATGCCTTCTAATGACAGAACCTGTAACAGCAGCCCTGCAAGAGGCCTCCAGTGAATCAAAACCACATTGCAAAGTATGCTTTCCCACTTGTTCAGCTGCATGCAATAAATCCTGCATTTCCTTATTCTCAGAACATTCAGAATTTGTCAACATTTTCTGTTTTAGCAGAGACATTAAGTATTGCTGATATTTAAGCATATGAAACTGACAATTTAAAGCCCTTATAGCCAAGGTAGCAGAAGTGTAAACTTTTTTCCCCCATCTGTCCAGTGCCCTAGAATCTCTATCTGAGGGGACAGGGTTTTTGCAATACAGGCCTTGACCCCTTTGGGACCCTGAGATATAGTTTCTGGGTCAGCAACAGGGTTTTTATATCGAAATTTATGAGAATCTGGAACCCTGTAGTATCTGTCTGGCTTAACAGGTGCAGGAGGTAGAGAGTCAGGAGACAGTCCAGACTCTGAAAATACATCTACAATGTCTAGAACAGGTGGAATAGCAAGAGGTCTGTGCTGAGGTAGTAAAAAAAAGTCTCTGAGCCTTTTCTTAGATTCTGAGTAATCTTGGCTCTCCCAGTGGAAATGCTCCCTCATGGTATGCAGGGTTTCCCCCAAAGGAATAATCCTCAGGAGGAGAAGCTGAAGGAATAGACTCTTCAGCATCAGAATCCTCATAGGGAGGAATAGAGTATCTCTGTTCTGAAGAGGAGTCAGAGGAAATGGAAACCTGTTCTGAGGAATCATATTCAGTGTCTTGCCTCTTATCAGGAGGGGGATGGGAACCTCTGATCAAAGTAATTAGGTCTTCGGCCATTTTCACCATCTGTTTCTTAGGTATGGAAGTTTGTCCTGGAGAATGCTGTACTTGTTTCCTTGTCTTTAAAGCTGTTTTAGTCTTTGTCTTGGAAGCTGAAGTTGGCTTGATATAAAGCTGTGTAGGTCTGAAAACCCCCTCAGAAGCAGATGCCTGCTCAGCGGCTCCGGACCCATCTGAGAGATTAGTTTCCGAAGGCCCAATACCTTGAGTATCCAGAGGCCTAGTTGTCTCCACATGGGAGTCGGACCTGGCCTGTGGCTCTGAGGTAGCGGGTGTCAGGGGCTGCGAAAGCACCTCACTGAGAACCAGCGACTGGCCTAGAAGATGCTTTGTTGTCTGTTTTGAACCTCGGATGCCTGTCCTTTTCTTTTTCATTGCGCGTTTTATGAACTCCGGTCGTCTGTTGTTACGGCAGCATTATATAGTTAAACCTTCGGCCAAAGTAATGAAAAGCAAAATCGTACCGACGCTTAATTGTTTAAATCTAGCACAAAACCGACAACTAGCAACGTCGTGGTCAGGGCCTAGGCAAGGAATACAGTAAGAATGAAAATCCTTATGAGGTATTTGCTTCCCACAAGAAATACAATTGTTAACTTTTTCTGACATCGGTCTGGAGCAAGAAAAAAAAGTTTCCCCAACAGGGTACTTAGCTTTATTGAAGACTTCGGATTTGAAAATCAATTTCGAAAATCTCAGGAGTCGGCCGACTGGCACTTGCGAACTGCTTTTGCTTCGGGCACCGTGCGGCAAGAAAGACTGAAGAAAATGGCGTCGGCTGCAACTTGTATACCCTTGGCGCACTGACGTCAGGGAAGAGGAGACAGCAACCGACGCCGGACCAGGACTTTGGAATTCAGGCCGACTGCGGGTAGCCTGCCAGCAGGATAACCCAAGTGTAATGACTGCAACAGTGAAACACGATGAACATCTATCTAAAGCTTTCTTAAAAGGAATCACCTAATCTTCAAGTAAACACAATGTCCTTAGAATCTCTAATAAAGATCATGACCATTTAAGTGCCCTTTAGTTACTTGGGTACATATGGTTTTCAGTACTGTATTTATGAAACAAGGTAAGGAAACTTGAGTACCAATATAGCAATGGTACCAAGCTCATAACCACGTGTCTCTGTTTCACTACTTTGACAGTGGTCACTGCCAATCAAAGCTACATCCAACCCTGCATGAAAAGGCTGGAGTGGTGCATCTGATAAATTCAGCTCTAGCTTAACTCCCCCCCCCCCCCAACACACAACCTCCCTTCAGGAAATACCATCATAAAATAACTCCCCCCAAATATCAGGCTTCTTGGCCTTCACTGACTGCTCTCTCCCTCGAAGCACAAAGTTCCCTCCATCTTGTCCTTCACAAGAAGCTTAAGACGCTGTTTTTTTACGATAAAACACCAAAGAAGAGAGTCTACTATGAAGAGTTTTAGGTACAAAGGCTTGACAGAACAAAACGTATGGTCGTGCGACACGTCTTTATGGGGAATCTGTCTCCCACACTGGCATTTGCCCTTCTTGAATGACATGAAACCCCATAAGCAACAATACAAAACAAAGATGAGCAAAAAAGAACCCCAACTGGGCACTTATCTGCAATGAACAAGCCAAAAAAAACCCAAAAAAAACAAGTACACTGTAGTCAGCAGGACTGGAACGACTTAGTAAAAAATGCAATTTTAATAAAACTTGTTACAACACAGATTCTTGTTAAAACACAGATTGAGAGCTTTCATCCCCATCCACTGAGACTTCATCAGCTCATTTAAATATACAATTAGATAATGACATAACCAATAATATAACTGCAAACATTTAAAGGTACCATTTCCAAAATAAAAACAAGTAAACCTTCTCCTAAAACAATCAACTAATAATTGTAACATCTACTAATAAAAACAGCACTTGTGTGTTTTCTGATAGCTGGTCTAATATCTTTTTCAGTTTTTATTATTTCATCATATAATGGCTTTCTTATTTAATATAGGCGTAAGGGAAATATTTTCATTCAAACCTGGCGCTTGCATGGCATATAACTCTGCCATTTCAGTTCTCTCTCTTTTACTTGCAATCTACAAATCTCCCCCTCTAGGGTTAACAAGGACCCGTTCTAATATTCCAAAATAATAAGTCATGAAACTGGGACAAACCAAGGAGTGTTTACACAAGGCATTATTTGGATTTCTTGTTGATATTTGATACTGATGTTCATACAACCTGTCCCTTAGGCATCTCTGTTTTTCCTACATAACAGGCAGGACAGGATTTACACTTTGCTAAATAAATTACCCCTGTCATTTGACAGTTTCCACTCACAAAGGTTACTTTAGACCCTAATATGTTTTCTAAGGATATTTCTTTAACCTCAGTTATATATTTACACTGTGAACATCTACCACACTTATTTGTACCCTTCTTGTTTAATTTACTATTGTAGTGACCCTTATTGATGTTAGCTCCCGTTTTAAATACAAATGAAGGTTTTGGTCCTAAGCATGAATATAATGTAGGGTTGCACTTCAAAATATTCCAATTACCTTCTACAATTTTCTTCACTTGATTAGCTTTTCCACCATATGGTATTACCATAACTCTCTTGAAATTATTTTCTTCTTTAGCGGGTTCCATTTCATTTAATTCAATGCAAAAAAAATGTACACTTTATTCATCTGCTTTTACGGTAATTGTGTTCTTCATACTTTATTACCTTATTTTTACTGTGTGCTCTTAAGTGTTAGAGTGCTTGTATTCTGCTGCATTTAATACTGCTTGTTAGTAGCCTAATTAAATGCATATGTTATTCTAAGTATTTTAAGCTTTGGTCTTAACACTTGTGCTTCAGGCAAGTTACTTTACATTTAAAAAGGTTTCTGCGGTCTATACTCTGTGGACAAACCCTTAACAAAACCTTCTCTCTTCTCAAGTCCTGCTAAAATCATATATCTTATAAAGTAATTGCTAAAATCTGCTTCTGTTCTGTGTGTGCTTCTTAAACAATCAAAATATAGAGCTGATGAGTATTTTTTTGGCACTTTTTAACTGTTCAGAGTTCTGCACGGTCTTAATTTTTTCTTGACTGAATTTATATATTTGCTGGCATTGTTTTCTGATATTCTAAGTGCCTCCGTTTTGATTTTTTCCTAATTTACTGCCTTCTGCACTTGTTTTTAGTCATTTTTTAATTTAATTCAATTTTAACTGTACTTGTTTTAATATTGCTACTCAGTCAAGTGTGCTAGCTTGCACTGCATTTGAATTTACTGCTGTTTTAGCTGCTTTTCTGTATTAAAAAAAGTTCTAAGCTTACTTCCCGTCTTTCCTGTAACTAGTTAGTACAGATACAGATTTGCTGTATCCAGGACTGTTTGTACACTTATGAGCACCCCAAGCCTTTCTGTGTTGGAGGGAAGCCTTATCAGTGGAAGTGGTAAGCACTAGGTAGCCTATCTACCACAAGAGGAGTGGTTTCTGGCCAAGAAAGTGTATTTTACTGGCCATTTTGGCAGTTGTTCCTTCCCTTTCAACTTTCTGGTTTAAAACGCTACATTTGTGCGGGTTTGCGCTTGTTTAAGCTCCGCACAACGGCGCCGAGCTAAGGTAAACTGTTACTGGTACCAGAAAGTCTACTCTTCAGTTTTTCCCTTAGATCTTGCCAGTTCTCTCTTGCACTTCAAGTAACTTAAATGCTTTGCACATCAACAGGTTTTTGTAGCAATTATTGTAGCATACCTAAGTGCCATCAGCACTAGTCATTCTTCACAGAAATAGCTCCAGTACGTAGTAATTACGACCACCCCTCCTGGCATGATTAAAGGGCAGTTTCCTGTGCTTTCTCCTATTAACCTGGTGCACTTGGGCATTCTGAGGCAGTGTAGCAACTGCCTCATGTTCACAGACAAACCTCTCCTCTTACCTCCCAACACTCAGCCTTGTGAGATGCACTTATATTAACAAATTGGAAGCTATGCACTCTCCAGCAGAGACAGGACTAGCTGGTCAAGAGAAGGTTAACATCTGCACCATACCACATGGAACACAATGCCCTCCAGAACACCCACCATCACAGCTCGAACATAAAAACACAAACCACACACCCATCTTTGCGGATTCAATACAAATTTACCCAAGTAGCAAGGACATCCAAGACAGAAATGCACTTGAACACCACAACACAGCACAAATCACAGGAGACAGCGCGCCTTCACAGAGTACCCCTCAACCTAAGCCCCTAAGGCTAAACACTTTGCCAAATACACTAATCACAGGGGACTCAATAGTGAGGCACACAGATATCCCACTCACTAGGTTGAATAAGGAGAAGGTAACAGTCATCTGCCTTATCAGGTGCTAGAATCCAACAACACACACTCAGGTCACTCCACAACTACAAATATGACTCTGTCATTGTCCATGTGGGTGTGAATGACCCAAGACAATCCTCCCTGGACTACATGAAGAGAGACATGGTGGAGTTCTCGGATTATATGGACCAGGCAGGTATATCCCTACCCCTGAGCAGTATACTACCATCACCCAAGTATGATACTGCAGTACAAACAAAAAAATGACAGACTTCAACAATTGGCTAAGTTTCTGGTGTCATTCTAAGGGGATCCAATATCTGCTTGGGATGTCATGATTGACAGACCTCAATGCTTTGCCATAGATGGCCTGCATCTGTCACCCCTGGGTTTCCAGGTACTGGCCAAGGCTCTTGCCACCCCTATAGTGCCTTTTTTAGGCAGTGTTCCAAAGACCAAATTACCACCATAATAGCTATAAATAAATGCACCCTGAGGGTCATGCTGCTCAGCAATAGAAGTTTAAATGTCAGAAGCACTCCTCAAAATGAAGAACATCAACATTTGTGCCGTAATGGAAACCTTGTTTAAAAGTGGCAGAAAGCACCCCTGTCCTACCAGGCTATAACTCATTCCACACCTTTTGGCCCCAAAACATGGACCGATGCTCCAAAGGTGGTGGTGTCGCCATATTCATAAAGGATATGCACACCTCCAGACTAGCGGCCCAGCATAACGCATCTGAGATGCTTTAAATACAACTAACATTAGGTAAGACGGCGATCCAGGTCACAGCCTGCTATAGGTCCCCCAACCATGTCCCTAAAATCTCACACCATGTTACTAAGCACCCCAGAATCTATCAAGGTCCAATCCAACACTGTCACACTAGGAGACTTCAAACTACCCCTCCATCAACTGGGAAAACTACTCAAGCACCAATACACTGGCCCAACGCTTTCTGGACTTCATCAGTTCCAGTGCCCTGAACCAGCTCATTCTGATCCCCACTAGAGGAAGCAACATCCTTGACCTGGTTATTACTAATATGGGCAACCGTTGCCTACAAAAATAGTAAATTCCTCCCTGGTCAGATCAGACAATAAACTAATCCCATGGAAATCCACATCTCACCCACACTACCAGCAAAGGTAACCACCTTGAGAAACATCTTCAAAGCTGATGTTGGGCTCCTAAAAACAGAGGTGGCTAACTTCATGGCACCCATGCCAATGGAAAACAGCTGCATGACTGCTGAATCATACACCAATGCACTGTACGAACATGGCCATAAATTCATGGAGATAGCCATACCCAACAGAGCCAACATGTTCTCCTCCTCCAAAAAAAGGAAGCCAATCTGGTGGTCCCCTGCCATTAATAAACTCTACAACAGAAGGAAGAAACTGTTGCAGAAAAAGGTGAAGTCTCAACACTGGAAAAACTCCCTTATTAGCTTCAACAAAAAGTTGAGATCCCTCATCAAATCCTCGAAGCCAGCTATGAAGGCAGAATTGCGGCAGACACTAAAAATCATCACAAAGCCTTCTATAGTTTTATCAAGAACCTCCACGGCAATCAGATTTGCTCCAAGTTGCTGCACAATGGTACCGCCTATACTGAGCCAACAGATATTGCCAACATACTGTCAGATTCAGTGCCAAATTCACCCCCTCCCCAAAGGACCAATCACAATACTGAAAGAATGCCAGGCACCCAGCATTACTGCAGCACAGGTTAAAGTTGCATTGTCCAAGGCCAAGAATACAGCTTCCATGGGACCCAATAATATCTCTGGCTGTGTTCTACATGAACTACAAAGCGAACTGGCACAACATCTGTGTGCCCTGTTCAGTCACAGCTTCACCTTAGGATTTGTCCCTACTGAATGGTGCACTGTTACAGTCATCCCTCTCCATTAAAGGGGGAGTGACTACAGACCCTGGGAATTATTGCCCCATTAGCCTGACAAGTCTGATATGTAAAGCTATGGAGCGCATCATCATGGACCTGATTAACAAAGATATAGGAAATCTCCAAACTCTAGACTCAATGCAATTTGGTTTTGTGAAAGGGAGATCATGGCTGCTCAACCTGGCTGACTTCTTTGAGTCAGTCACCAAGGCTGTGGATGAAGGCAAGCCAGTGCATACGCCTACCTCAATCTGACCAAGGCCTTTGATACCATTCCTCACTTGGGAATTATTGATAAACTCACCAAACTAGGCATAAACCCCTATATCACTAGGTGGGTTGCTAATTGGCTCACAGACAGAACACAGTGTGAAAGTAGCGGACTCCAAGTCAGGCTGCTGACCAGTCATGAGTGGAGTACCACAGGGATTGGTCCTGGGTCCGCTTCTGTTTGTCATATACTTCTCAGAAGTCCAGGTCAAGACAAAAAGGCTCTGGCTGACCAAGTTTTGCAGACTACTGGAAGCTGGGAGCATTAACTCCCCAAATGATGCAGATATCCTACAAAAAGGCCTCACTGAGACCAATGACTGGTGTCAAAACCATGGCCTTAAGCTTAACTCCAAAAAATGCATAGTCATTCCCTTTGGTAAAAACTCAATTACCACATCGATGGGAGCCCACTGAACACTGAAGGTGTTATAAGAGATCTGGGGATGCAGGTTGACAGCAACCTTGCCTTCAACCACCACGTTGCCACTGTGGTCAGAAAGTCCTTCTATGTGGCACATCTCATTACCAAGGGTTTTGCATCAGAAAGAAAGCGGTCAGTCTCTCTCTCTCTCTCCTCTTCCCTTATTAGACCAATCATCGAGTATAATGCCCCATTTGGCATGTACCTCACTAGACACATGCAACACCTGGAGAGGCCACAGAAGTACCTCACGAAGAGGATCCTAGGCATTAAACACGTCCTACACGGACAGACTCAAAAGACTCCAGCTATTCTCCGTCTCATATTACCTTAGAGACGATCTCTGCTTGACTTACAAAGGCATGTCTGACCTCAGCTCTTTTAGAAATGCTACATCTAAAGAAATCCCAATCCCTCCACACCACACGCTCCAGAGACTTCAACCTCATTACCACAATCAACAGAACATACTGGAATGACAGGCTCCTCACCCAGGGACTGCCCATGCTCTGAAATAGACTTCACATACATGTAAAACAGGGCACCTCGCTGTCTCTCTTCAAGAGAAATCTTGATGAAAGGATGGGCAACAGAAAATTCACCTTGGGGATCACTCCACTGGCTCTACTTGACAGAGGCACTGGGAACTAACATCGGGCAGCACGATGCCAGGGCACTTCTATGGGCTAGGCTTGTAAAGGCTAGAGGGCCATTAACCTAGTACACATTTATGAACCTAACAGTGCCTTATATTTTTTTTACCCCACTGCATTTCTACATAATTTAAACTATCTTCTACTATATTCTTGGGATAACCTCTTTCATAAAACATAACTGCCACCCTTCTCAATTCTTTTTTCACATCTTCTGCCTTAGATGTCATCCAAGGGTACCCGTACAAATGGCCCTTTTACAATACTTTTCGTTTTAGAGATCGGGTGGCTGCTAGTAAACTAATTATGAATTACTGAAAGTAGGCTTTCTGTAGACATTAGATATGAAGCCATTCTCTACACTTTGAATGTAATGTCTAAATAGTTTATACCTACTCTACTACTAGCATAAGTAAATCTCAAAAAACTGGACAACCCATTTAAATATTCTATAAATCTTCTGATGTCCATTTCAGTTCCTGTCCATAAAACAAAAACATTGTCCAAAAAACGTACATAGGTCTTCATATATTTATAGTACTCAACTAAATATCTTGTGTTCCCATTCTAGTAGCACCAGATTAGCATACACTGGAGTACACGAAGCTCCCATTGCGACTCCCTTATTCCGTTTAAAATACTCTCCCTCAAATGGGTAATTGTAATCAAAGACCAACCCCATAAAAATCTGAAATCAGGTTGACCTTATCATAGGAAAACAAGTTTTTCTACATAGGTTTATCAGAAAACATTTCCATCCCTTCATGCCTAGGTATTGACAAACAAATATACTACGTCAATAGTTAATAAAATAATGTTCTCCCATAATGTGTCCTACGAATCTTTTAGTAGATGTTCTGCATTACTACATACATGTTTTAACCATTGTCTACACACACCCCAAGGGGGTATGTTTTGGAACCTTGTCCAGACACAAAGGGCCTAAAAACAAGGTTGTCTAATCCTTTGTGGATCTTGGGGATAACAAATACAGTAGCCACTGTAAGATCTTTTACTTTTAAAAAGGTGTATACCTCATTTAAAATTCTCTGATCTACAAGATATTCCTCCAAGAAATAGTCAATTCTTCCATGACTGATGTTGATTTCATTAAAATAAGGTTTACATGCTGCCTTACAGACTAAAGGATCTTGGGGATAACAAATACAGTAGCCACTGTAGGATCTTTTACTTTTAAAAAGGTGTATACCTCATTTAAAATTCTCTGATCTAC
This sequence comes from Protopterus annectens, assembly GCF_019279795.1. Lineage (NCBI taxonomy): Eukaryota > Metazoa > Chordata > Ceratodontiformes > Protopteridae > Protopterus > Protopterus annectens. Next base: position 1,139,993,508 of record NC_056741.1, on the reverse strand, counting down.
AAGATATTCCTCCAAGAAATAGTCAATTCTTCCATGACTGATGTTGATTTCATTAAAAGAAGGTTTACATGCTGCCTTACAGACTATCTTCAAATATACAGAGCTGAGTATATACTTTTTATTACAGAGTTTGTTAATTGTGGCTTAGATCTCTGTTGAAACTGTTGTCTCACTGTTCTGAGAGACTGATCTGCAAATATACAGTCAGAGCTGAGTATACTTTTTTGGTTTTAAAGTCTGTACTGTTGTTGTTGCTTAGATCTCTGTTGAAACTATTATGTCCCACCCCTGTCTCCCTATTTTTGGTTTGTAGTTTAAATTTGGTGGATTTTGCAGTTGCTCGCCCCACTGTAGACTTGATCTGGGACACTCCCCTAGTTCCATCTCTTTACCACATTCTACCTAATAAACTCTTTCTGCACTTGCTTTTAGTCCTTTTTAATTTAATTGCATTTTTTAAACTGTGTTTGGTCTAATATTGCTACATACTCAAGTGTGCTAGCTTGCACTACATGTGAATTGTTTTTACTACTGTTTTTGCTACTTTTCTGTATAAAAAAAAACTGTAAGCCTGTTTCCTACCTTTCCTGTAACTAGTGTTCCAGTTACAGATATGCTGTATCCAGGACTGTACGTAACTTTCTTAGCCCCCCCAAGCCTTTCTGTGTTGGAGGGAAGCCTTCTAGCTTATCAGTGGGAGTGGTAAACACCAGGTAACCTGTCTACCACATAAGGAGTGGTTCTGGCCCAGAAATTGGAGTTATTGGCCGTTTGGGCAATCTTCCATCTCTCTCAACTTTCTGATTTGAAAGCCTGCATTTGCACTTGTTTCTGTCCTGCAACTCGTCTAGTGCAGATACACATTCTCAGTTTTAGCACTTAAATTTGCTTATTCATGCTCAGCACTTGTTCAGAACTTGTAAGCACTAAATAAGCTACTAATTAATATAGCACTCAATCTTCCTCATTACCTAGAGGAAAACAGTTTTTGTACTTACTTTTCTCACTGGCTTAGAGAAAAACAGCTCTTGTACTCACTTTCCTCATTTATCTAGAGGAAAATAGTCTTTTATTCAGGCATGTCCAAGGGTCAGCTCCCAGTGTTCTCTCCTGTCTATCTGATGAATCTGGGCATCTTGAGGCAATGTAGAAATTGCCTCATGTACACAGACAACCCTCTCCTCCTACCACCCAACACTACAACCTGTGAGAGATGCACTTATCTAGCCAAATTGGAGGTAAAGCTCTCTCCAACCAAGACTGAACTTGACAGTCATGAGGAGAAGGTAAACATTTGCACCACACCACACTCATCACATAGTCTCACTAAATCTACACCACCAAAATCCACACATAGTAACACAAAAACATTTGCGGAGGCTCTCAATAATAATCAGTCTAAACAACAGAGACCTCCAAAGCACAAAAGCTAGCAAACTCCATCCGCCAACACAACCCAAATGAGACATAGCCCACAGACTGTGTGCCACTCAACCACAGCCAATAAGGCAAAACAACATACCCAACACACTAGTCATAGATGACTCTATAGTCGGGCACACTGATGTCCCACTCACCAGGCTAAACAAGGAGAAGGTTACTTGTCAGCTGCCTGTCGGGTGCCAGGATTCGCCACATAACCCACGCACTCAGGTCACTCCACAAAAAGTACAAATATGACTCTGTCATTGTCCATGTTGGTGTGAATGACCTGAGACGTACCTCCCTGGACTTCATGAAGAGAGACATGGAAGAGCCCTCTGATCTTGCAGCTCAGGCAGGTATGACCCTAGCCCTGAGTAGCATTCTGCCATTGCCCAGAATGATACCGCAGTACAAGGACAAAATGATTGACTTCAACAATTGGCTAATATTCTGATGCCATTCTAACGGGATCCAGTAGCTGTCTGCTTGGGATGACATGGTTGACAGACCACGATGCTTTGCCACAGGTGGCCTGCACCTGTCGCCCCTGGAATTCCGGCTACTGACTAAGGCTCTTGCTGCCCCTATAGTGCCTTTTTTAGGCAGGGTTCAAATAACAAATTCATCACCACAACAGGAACAGGCAAGCAAAAACTGAGGGTCATGCTACTCAATGCTCGAAGTCTAAATCTCAAAATGCACTCACTCGAGGCGCTCCTTAAAATGGAGAACATCGCTATCTGTGCAGTGACTGAGACCTGGTTCAAGGCTCCAGAAAGCACCCCTGCACTACCAGGCTATAACTCATACCACACTTTTCGGCCATGTAACCTGGACTGAAACACCAAAGGCGGAGGTGTGTCCATATTCATTAAGGACATCCACACCTCTAGGCTAGTTACTCAGCATAATGCATCCAAAGTTATCCAACTGCAACTAACTCTGGGCAAAACTGCAATCCGAATTGTAGCTTACTACAGATCCCCCACCATGCCCCAGGATTCCTACTCCTCTTTTCTTGATGTACTGGAAAATATTAGGGTTCAACCAAACACCCTAATAATGGACGACTTCAACTACCCCACAATTAACTGAGAAAACTACTCATGTACCAACTTCCTTAGCGCAATGCTTTCTGGAATTCATAAACTCCAATGCCCCAGATCAACTTATCCACACCCCCACCAGGGGCAACAATATCCTAGACCAACTCATTACCAACATGAGTGACCGGTGTTCCACACCTAAAGTCAACTCCTCGTTGGTCCGATCCGACCATAAGCTAATCACCCTTGATATCCACATCCCACCCCCACCCCCCCATTAAGGAAACCACAGTAAAAAATTTCTCCAAAGCCAACTTCATGCTTCTTAAGGCAGAAGTGGTGAACTTCATGATACCCATGCAGATAGACAATACAGTTACAACTGTGAATCCTACACAAATGCACTCTATAAGCATGTACAGGAGTGCATGGATCGTACTATCCCAAACAGAACCAAGACGCTATCCACCAAAAAAAGGAAGCCAATCCGGTAGTCCTCTGCCATAAACAAACTGTATAACAGAAGGAAGAAACTGTTGTAAAATAGAGTAAAATCCCATGAGTAGAGAAGCTCCCTGGTCAGCCTCAGTAAGAAGCTGAGATCCCTTATACGATCCTCCAAAGCTAGCTACAAAAACAAAAATTGCCACTAATTCCAAGGACAACCACAAAACATTCTATAGCTATGTCAAGAATCTCGATGGCAATACCCAGATCTGCTCTGAGTTACAGCACAAAGGCATGAAAATTACAGAACCAACTGATATTGCCAACATCCTGGCAGATAGGTTCAGTGCTAACTTTACCCCCCTCTCACCCCCTAAAGGGCCCATATTTATACAGGAAGAATGCAGAGTCCATGTAATCACAACTACGCAGGTAAAAGCTGCACTCTCTAAAGCCAAAAACACAGCATCCATGGGACTGGACAACATCCCAGGCTGCGTTTTACACAAACTTCAGAACGAACTGGCTCCCCACTTAAGCACCATGTTCAATAATAGCCTCGCATCAGGCTTTGTGCTCACTGAATGGCGCACAGCAACAATTATCCCTCTCCACAAAGGGGGAGCCACCACTGATCCCGGCAGCTATCAACCTATTAGCCTGATGAGCCTGGTCTGCAAGGCCATGGAATGTATCATCATGGAACTCATAAACAAAAACATTGGTAATCTCTAAACTCTGGATCCCACCCAGTTCAGGTTTGTGAAAGGCAGATCATGCCTTCTGAACATGATCGACTTCTTTGAGGCAGTCACCAAAAAGTACAGTTTTGTACCTACCATAAATGTAGATGTCCGAGAGGTATGCATCTGCAGTCCTAACAAATGGGTTGTCCTGGCCTCAGGCAGCCCTTCGGTCGGCCGGATTCCAAAGTCTGGGTCTGGCCTCGGCTGATGTCGCACTTCACCCGACGTCATAGCTGCAGTTCAGCGGGTATAAAGGCATCAGCCGACGCCATTTTCCTCAGTCTTTCTTGCCCCAGATGCCAGGTGCCCTCTAGGAAGGCTAAATTTGGATAAATGCACATGTTTCCAAACAATAGAGAGCAAATAGAAATAAACATGTATATACATATATACAAACAAATACACCATAATAGATTCCCCGAGCTAGCTACAAGATGGGCAAATACCCTAGGAGTACCACAGAGGGGAAGGAGGGTGGGTAATCCTGACTGCAGATGCATACCTCTCGGACATCTACATTTATGGTAGGTACAAAACTGTACTATGTCCTTCAAGGATGCATCTGCAGTCCTAACAAATGGGTAGAATACCATAGCCAAACTGGGGAGGAGGCACTAAGGAGGCACTAAGAGTTTATGGTGTAGTTAAGATCCCTTGCAAAACAGCAGTGGCAAAACCTGCTCGGGATCTGGAGTATAAAGGTAGATTATAATGCTTGGCAAATGTATGCACGGAGCTCCAAGTAGCAGCCTCTAAAATGTCTTTGGTAGCCACTCCTCGTAAGAAAGCTGTAGTAGTGGCTGTAGCCCTTGTGGAGTGAGGTCTGATGTTCTCTGGAGTTGCCTTTCCATGAAAAGAGTAACAAAATCTAATGCAATTTCCTATCCATTTTGAGATTGTTTGTTTTGAAATTGCTTTTCCTTCCATTCCTGTTGCATATGCTACCAGAAGCTGGTCAGTTTTTCTATTGTTCTTGGTTCTGTCCAGGTAGTAGCGCAATTGTCTGTGTACATCCAAGGTATGCAGCAATCTTTCCCCCCTGTTCTGCGGGTTGGGGAAGAATGTTGGTAGGTGTATTGCTTGGTTTAATGATACCCTGGAGACCACCTCTGGCATAAGGGTAGGATTAGTTCTCATGGACACACTATCCTGATGGAAGATAAGGAAGGGCTGTACTGCCATTAATGTCTGTAATTCAGAAACCCTTCTAGCTGAAGTGATTGCAAGCAGGAATGCAGTTTTCCAAGTTAAGTACTGTAATTCTGCTGTTGCTGCTGGTTCAAAAGGGGGGAGTGTCAACTTTTCTAACACAAAGTTCAAGTCCCATGTAGGCAATGGTGGTTTCCTTGGTGGCTTTACATTTTTAATTCCTCTGAGAAACTGCCTGAGTAGAGGTTGAGAAAAGACTGGAGGATCCATGTTGTATTCTGCTGAAATTGCTGATGCATGAATCTTAATGGAGGAGTAAGACAGACCATTGTGGAAAAGCTCTGCTAAGTATTCCAGGATGTTAGCTATGTTTGCCAATGATGCATCTACTCCTTTTGTTGCACTCCAAATGAGATATCTTTTCCATTTTGCTGAATAAGTTTTCCTTGTTGAAGGTCTGCGAGCCTCCAAGATAATGTCTTTAACCCTTTGAGATAAATCTGGGTTATTTTTCCTTATGTAATGTTCCAAGCAGCTAGCTGCAGTGTTTTCAAGTTTGGATGCAGGATTTTGAAGTTGTTCTGTGTTAGCAGTAGAGGTAGTAGGGGTAGAGGCCATGCGTGTTCCCGGGACATACTCCTCAGTAGCGGGTACCAATGTTGCCTCGGCCAATCTGGAGCTATCAAGATGATCCTCGGGTGATCTTCTCTTGATCTTCAGTAGCACTTTGTGCATCAAAGGAAGAGGTGGGAATGCATATGCTGTCAGGTTTTCCCAACTGAAGGATAGGGAGTCCACCTTCCAAGCAAGTGGGTGGTATGTCCTTGTGCAGAATTGTTTCAATTGGTGGTTGTGTGGGGATGCGAACAGGTCTATTTCTGGCAGTCCCCATTTCCTTGTGATGGTTTTGAAGATGTCTGGATGCAGCATCCATTCGTGGGCCTCCGTGGTGGTTCTGCTTAAGATGTCTGCTAGTATATTTTCTTTTCCTGGCACAAATATGGCTTGGAGCTGAATGTTGAGGTTCAGGGCCACATTCCAGAGATCCATTGCCATCCGGCATAGAGGATATGAATGTGTGCCTCCCTGTTTGTTGATATACCACATAACTGTGGTGTTGTCCGTCCTTATCAGCAAATGACCCTGTTGAAGAAATGGTCTGAATGTCTGGATTGCCTGTTTTACTGCCAGCATCTCTTTTTGATTTATGTGTAGGTTCATCTGGTCTTGAGTCCATAAGCCTTGTATGCACTTGTCCACCATGTGTGCCCCCCAACCGAGGTCTGAGGCGTCCGTGGTGATAGTCTGGCTTGGGTGAGGCCTGTGGAAGGGCAGTCCTTTGTTCAATTGACAGGCCTGGGCCCACCACTGGAATTCTTGCTTCAGGCATGGAATTATTGGAATTTGGGTTTCTAGGCTGTGCTTGTGCTGAGACCATAAATTCCTCAGGTACCATTGCAACTTCCTCATATGTAGTCTGGCATGTGGAATTAATATTATGCAGGATGCCATGTAACCCAGGGCTTGCAGGATTTTCCTTGCTGTAAGCTGGTTCTCGTTGTTAATGCCATGAAATAGAGTGGTAGCTGCTTCTGTTTTCTGCTGTGAGGAATGCCATCTGGTTTGATGTGTCCAGTTCTGCACCCAGGAAAGTTATCCTTTGGGATGGTATCAGCCTTGACTTTGTGTTGACTGTGTATCCCAGGGCTTGCAGCAGGTGAATAACCTTTTCAAATCTTTTGTTAATTTGTCTTTGCTGTCCGCTTGTAACAGGCAGTCGTCCAGGTATGGATAAATTTGAATTCCCTGAAGCCTGCAATGAGCAATTACTGATGCCAGGCATTTCGTGAATACTCTGGGCGCAGTAGATAAGCCAAAAGGCAATGCTGAGAATTGATAATGCTCTGATCCTGCAAGAAATCTGAGGTATCTTCTGCAATTTGGTCGTATGGGGACGTGCAGGTATGCCTCCTTGAGATCCAGAGTCACCAGCCAAGACTCCTTGCCCAGCATGGGAAGAAGTTGCTGTAGGCTCAGCATTTTGAATTTTGGAACAATGAGATATGTGTTTAGAGCGGACAGGTCAAGGATAGGTCTCCATTGGTTTTCCTTTCTTGGTACTAGGAAAAGCCTTGAATAAAATCCTTGTCCTTGTTCCATAGCCGGTACCTTTTCTATAGCTCTCATCCTTAGTAAGTGGTCTATTTGCTGTAGAGCGTTTGTCCTTTGGTTTGGAGGTAGGTTTGGCATTCCTCTCTTCCTTGGAAGAGTATGGAAGTGAAACCTGTAGCCTTTGTCTATTGTCTGTAAAATCCATTTGTCTCCTGTAATGTAATGCCAATTTACTGAAAATAAGGCTAGCTTTCCGCCTAAGGGTGCTGCCAGTTGTTCCCTGGTAGGCGGTTTCAGAGCCAAGTCACTGTGATTGTCCTGTGGAAGTGGTAGTGGCTGGACCTGTGGCAGTAGTTCTCTGGCTGTTAGGCTGCCACTGACGTCCCCTGTAGGCACCTCTGGATTGACCTCTGCCTCTAGGGTGTCTATTTCTGCTTTTCTGTGCTCTGGTGGTGTCTGGAAAGGACCAATTCTTGGAAGGTCAGTTCCTACTAAACCTCGGAGGCTGGACCTGTAAGAAATCCTTGACTGTCTGGACAGATTTAGCTTTTTCTTCCACCTTCTTCAACACTTGCTGTGCAGGGGAACCAAACAAACTGTGCTTTTCCATGGGAGCATCTAGAAGCTTTGCCTTTACATGGTCTGGTAAGGATTGCTCTTTTAACCATGCATGCCTTCTGATCACTGTACCAGTCATAGCTGATCTAAAGGAAGCCTCCAGTGCATCATAGCCGCATTTTAAGGAATGATTACTGACCTGCTGAGTGTTATGCACCAAATCCTGAAGGGACTTACGGTCTAAAGGTTCAGGCGAGGACAGTTTTTTAGTGAGCTGATCTAACAGAAATTCCTGATACTGAATCATGTGGAATTGACAGTTTAAGGCCCTAGCCGAAAGAGTAGCAGAAGTATAAACTTTTTTACCCCATCTCTCCAATGCCCTAGATTCTCTTTCAGAGGGGAGGGGGATTTTGGCAGAGGCAGCTGCTACAGCTTTGGGGCCCTGTGAAATAGTTTCAGGATCTGCAATAGGAGCCTTATACAAATGATAATGTGTGTCCGGAACCCTGTAGTATCTGTCGGGCTTAGCAGGGGCCGGAGGCAGCGAGTCAGGGGCAGTACAAGCATCATTAAATGCATCATCCACAACTGTAAGTACTGGAGGGATAGCTAAAGGCCTATGCTGTGGTAAATGTAAAAAGGTTCTAAGCCTTTTCCTAGAGTCTGAAAAATCCTGGCCCTACCATTGAAATTGTTCCCTCATAGCATGCAAGGTTTCCCCAAATGAAAATTCCTCAGGAGGAGAGGCAGAAGGTATGGAATCCTCTGCATCAGAGTCCTCATATGGAGAATAAGAGCCCTCTGGAGGATTTGAATGTTCTGAATAATCAGAGGAATAATATGAAGAAACTGGCTCAGGGGGCTTTGCTCTAAGCCTCTTCTCTGGAGGTGGGTGAGAGGCCCTGTCAGGGTGAGACTGGGTTCCCCTGATCAAAGAAATGAGATCCTCTGCTAGACTAAGCATTTGAGTACTAGAGCTAGGCCTGTGAGAGGGGGCTTTAGCAGGCACGGCCTTTGAAGATTTAGCTGCTTTAGCCCTGGCAAAAGCCTTAATTGACATGGATGCAGGGGGCCTAGCAGCTCCACGTGCAGGAGTAGATACATCTAAGGGGATAGTGTCTGATAAATCCTGAGAAACTGTAAGAGCAGGTGGATTTTCCGTAGCAGATTCAGCCATGCTGGAAGAGGCCTCGGTAGAAGGAGGCATGCTTTCGGCCGAAGGAAGAACCGCGGACTCGGTTTCAGCCGAAACCGAGACACTCGCGGTTGGCTTAACAGCGGTTTCGGCCAAAACCGCGGACCGCGAGTGTCGGTCCTTTTCCTTACGCTTTTTAGCTAATTGTGAAGTCGGAGTCTCCGACAGCATGATATAAGCAAAAGCGGAGCCGAAAAACTCCTCTGCAAACTCCGAGCGATGTCTAAGTGTCCGTCGGTTGAAGGAAGCACAGGCTAGACAAGCTGCTACGTCGTGGTCTGGGCCTAAACAAGGTACGCAGTAAGAGTGGAAATCTTTATGAGGTATTTGTTTCCCACAAGTTAAACAGTTATTCACTTTTTCTGACATCGGCTGAGGCAAGAAAGAGTCCCCAACGGGTACTTAGCTTTAGAAGTCTTCGGTAGTAGCAATCTCTGGTTCTGACCGACCGGCACTTGCGAACAGCTTCTGCTTCGGGCGCCACGCGGCAAGAAAGACTGAGGAAAATGGCGTCGGCTGATGCCTTTATACCCGCTGAACTGCAGCTATGACGTCGGGTGAAGTGCGACATCAGCCGAGGCCAGACCCAGACTTTGGAATCCGGCCGACCGAAGGGCTGCCTGAGGCCAGGACAACCCATTTGTTAGGACTGCAGATGCATCCTTGAAGGACATCCATAGATGAGGATAAGGTGGTTCACACAGCCTATCTTGACCACGCCAAGGCTTTCGACACCATCCCCCATTCTGGAATTATAGCTAAACTCACTAAACTAGGAATAAATCCCTACGTCACAAGATGGGTTGCCAACTGGCTCACTGACTGAACCCACACTGTAAAAGTTGCAGACTCCAAATCTGACCTCAAAGCAGTGACAAGTGGAGTAACACAGGGTTCCGTCCTGGGACCTCTCCTGTTTGGTATCTACTTCTCTGAAGTACAGGCTAACACAGAAGACCTCTGGCTAACGAAGTTCACAGATGACTGCAAACTAGGAGCCATAGTCAAGTCACCAAATGATGTGGACATCCTACAGAAGGGCCTCACTGAGACAGATGCCTGGTGTCAGAGCCATGGCCTCAAGCTCAGTGCCAAAAAGTGCACTGTCACCCCCATTGGTAAAAACTCTGTACCTATGAACTACCACATAGGCAGCAATCTACTTAACACCAAATGCATGATAAGAGACCTTGGGACCCAGGTGGACAGTAGTCTCTCCTTTGATAGTTCTTCTACGTGGCACACCTCATCATAAAAAGGGTTCTCATCCAGGAAAAAAAAAGGTAATTGTTCCCCTCTACTCAACACTCATTAGACCCATTATAGAGTAGAACGTCCCTTTTGGAATGTACCTCACAAGACATCTGCAGCAGCTGGAAAGGCCACAGAAGTACCTCACAGAGAGGATTACTGGCCTCAAACAAATACCCTACACTGACCGCCTCAAAAAACTCCAGCTTTACTCCGTAGCATATCGCCTACTCAGAGGTGATCTCTGCCTAACATATAAAGCTATGTCAAACCCAAAGCTGTTGGACATGCTACACCTAAAGAAATCCCAATCCCTCCGAGCTACACGCTCTAGGGACCTAAACCTTGTCACCACAATAAACAGGACATGCTGGAGGGATAGATTCCTGTCCCAGAGACATCCCATACTCTGGAACAGGCTAACCATCTACGTCAAGCAAAGTTCTTCATTAGCACTCTTCAAGAAAAATCTTGATGAGTGGATGGGAAATAGGAAATACACACCAGGGATCACTTCTGTGTCTCTGCTCGACAGTGGCACAGGAAAGTTTTCTTGGGTGGCGTTAGCCAGGGGAACCTTGTTGGCTAGGCTTATGTAGGCCCTTGGGCCGATAGCCTAGTACCTACCTATGAACCTATGAAATATCTAAATGTTTGCAGTTATATTACTGGTTATGTCATTAACTAAATGTATATTTAAATCTGCTGGTGAAATGAGTTTAATGTTTCTGATGAAGTCCCAGTAGATGGGGATGAAAGCACTCAATCTGTGTTTTAACAATTTTATTTATTATTATTTATTTATTTAAATTTGTTAACCGGGAGAGTCCGACTGGACACAGGTCCGTTTTCAGTGAAGGCCCGGGGAGAAAAGCTTCACATTAAGTATTATTTGCATTATACAGTTAAAAAAACATAGCATTTAAATATAGACATTAGTCCAGTTAAGGACGCAAGACAAGAAGAAAACAGATGTAAAACAGCTGTAGAGCATAGTACAATTTTAAAATATGGTGACATACTAAACATGGTTAAAATGTAGTTGAGATTCATCAGTGAACAATTGATACAAACTGTTTTTAAGGTACATAACAGCCATTAGCAGTTGTTGCTACAAGAAGTTAGCATTATGTGGTAGGTAGCTGGGAACATTAGTAGCCAAGCTTGCTAAGAGTAGGTTGTTGATAGGGGCTGAGAGAGGTAGTGGGTGGGGGGGAGTGGATGGTATTGGGGGGGGGGGTTGCAAGGGCATATCTGGCAAGTTTTGAAGTGTGATTTTAGTAAGGATTTAAAGTGGGTGCAAGAAGTTACAGAGGTAATTGAGGATGGGAGGGAGTTCCAGAGTTTGGCTATAGTGCAGGAGAATAATGCTTCTCCAGCAGAGTTAATGACTCTTGTGACCTGTAGGAGGTTTTTGTGGCTGGATCTTAGTGGTCTCGTAGTTATGTAGGGTTGGAATAAATTCTGGAGGGATGGGAATTTTAGTGGTTGGTTTATTAGTTTGTAGGCGTGTGTGAGTTGGTACCATTGAAGGAGGTGGGGGAGCTCTAGCCAGCTCAGTTCTGCTAGTGAGAGACAGTGGTGAGTACGGTAGGAAACCCCTGTGGCGAATTTGGCGATTTTGTTGTAGCAGGTTTCGAGGTTATTTAGATCACATTGTCTAAGGTTAGTAAATACTGGAGAGGCATAGAGTAGGGTAGAGATAAGATGAGAATTTGCTACTGAAATTGTAGCTGCTTTGGTAAGTAGTTGCTGATTTCTATATAATGCTCCTAGTTTTTAGTGCACTTTTTTAATGGTCATAGAAATGTGAATGTCAAAGTTCAGTTTATTGTCTATTTCTTACTCCTAGTAATTCCGTGTGTTCTGTAGGATGGATGGTGGTGTTGTCTTTTGCTGTGATGTTAAAGTAAGAGCTGTCTAGGGTAAGTCTGGTGGGTTGGAAGATTAGTAACTTTGTTTTGTTTGGGTTGAGTATTAGTTGGGTATCGGATAACCAAGTTTCAATAGAAGAAAATGCTTCCTGTGTGACTTTTTGCAGTTCTGGGAGGGAGTGGGCTGTGCAGATGATGGTTGTCATCTACGTATTGTACGTGTGTGCCATGTGTTGTGGCTGAGGCTAGATTACTGGTGAAAATAGAGAAGAGTAGGGGTCCCAGGATGGACCCTTGGGGAACTCCTATGGAGACTGGTAGTTGGGAAGATAGGTTGTCCTGCCAAACAACTGCTTGTTGGCGGTCAGATAGGTAACTCTGAAACCAGTTGATGACTGGTTGAGAAAAGGATAGGTTACTGAGAAGAGAGAGGAGGAGTTTGTGTGGGACCATGTCGAAAGCTTTAGAGAGGTCTAGGAAGGTAGCTGAGGAGAGATAACCTGCATTTTTATTTTGTAGGACAGTGTTAGAGAAAGGGAGTAAGGCGGTGGTGGTGCTATGGTTAGGTCGGAAACCGTGTTGTGTGTTGGAGAGGAGGTTGTTAGCAAGGAGATGATCTGAGACTTGAGAATGAATGCATCTCTCTAGTATTTTGGAGAGTGGTGAGAGAATAGCTATGGGGTGGAAATTGGTTAGATCAGTGGAGGGGCCTCTTTTGTGTAGGGGAATTATGTGTGAGACTTTCCATAGTGTAGGAACATTACTTTCTGACACAGATCTGTTAATCAAGAGTGATACGGGGTAGGCTAGAGCGTCAGCTGCAAGCTGAATGCATTCACCTGGGAGGCTGTCTGCTGCTAATCTGGTGGTTTTAAATTTAGTTAGTAGTTGTTTTATTTTGGCGGTAGGAACAGGAGAGAAAGAGAAGCTAGTTGAGAGATTGTTAGTTCTAGTTGATGGTGTGGGTTTATGCGGGGGTTGTGTTGTCTAGCTAGTGATAGTACAGTTTGTGTGAAGTGATTGTTGAAAGAGGTAGCAATATGTTCGGAAGAGTGGGTGTACTTACTTCACCTGGGTGGAGGATGGAGTTTATTGAGTACCAGAATTGTTTGGGGTTATGTTGGGAGGAGGTAAGGGCAGACTGTTAGTATTGGATTTTGTCCTGTTTTATAAGCTTTTTGGTTTTACTGCGTAGTTCTAGGAATTTTTGCCTAGTAGAGGGAGTTTTGGCTTTGCGCCAGTTGTCCCATGCTTTATCCCTGTTTTTCATTTCAGACTTCGTGTTTTCTTGTAGCCATGGGGATTGTTGGGCTCTAGTTCGGGAACGTCTTATGGGAGCATGGTAATTAAGGATGCTTCGGAATGTTTTATTAAAGTAGTCAACTGCGTCATCTAGTTTGAGGTATTTTAGAGGTTGCCAGTTACAGTCTTTTAAGGATGAGCTGAATGAGAGAGGGCTGAAGTTAGTTTTTTTGCGTATTTGACGGTAGATGATGGGTTTTGCTTTATAAATGTGTTTTCTTAGTAAGAAGGTTGGGGAGTGATCACTGAGGCGGTCAGATAAGCAACCTGCTATATATGACTGGGGGCTCTTATTGACTAGTATCCAATCAAGGGTAGTGTGTTTGTTTGAGTTATTTATCCTAGTAGGTGACTGGACTAGCTGGGTGAAGCCATGAAGATTTACATGATGGGTTGGGTGGTTGCTAGAGCAGGATTGCCAGTCAGTGTTGAAGTCTCCTAGAATTAAAGTTTCTTGGGGTAGGTGGTGGGTAGTCCAGCTGAGGAGGTTTTCAAGTAGAGGGATGTTGAGGCCAGGTGGGAAGTAGCAACCTATTATGTTTAGGGTTTTATTCTGGTTTATTTTAAGGTTGGCATATATTATTTCTTCCTTAATTATTTGGGGAGCTGCTAACTTTAAGATCTGGATGTCTAGATGCTGCTTAAATATTATAGCTATACCACCTCCTTTTTTGTTTAGTCGGTCTACTCTTAGTATATTTTAACCAGCAGGGATGATTTGCTCATTAGTAATGTGTGGTTTTAACCATATTTCTGTAAGGATCACTACATCAGGGGAGTAGAAGTCTATGGTGGCATGGAATTCATGCACCTTGTTGCATATACTTCTAATGTTTAGGCTTATCAGAAGGAGATCGGTTGGCTTTCTATTGGCTGTGATTTGGGAGATGTGGTTTGTAGTCTGATTATGAGGGGAGGGGTTAGAGATAGAGGGACCAGGATTAGGATGGATGTCTCCACTGAGTGCTAGTTTGGATATGGATGAGATTATTAGTTTTATCAATTTCTGTATATGCTTGCTTATAAGGGAAGTTTTTTGATTGTGTTCTGTGGGCAATAGGTATGGTTATAGGGTTATGTTAGGTTGAGGGGTTGTTTTTAGTCAAGGTATTGTGGTCTGTAGTCTATATAGAGGGTGTACTGGGAAGGTTGTTGACCTGATGAGAGAGTAGTAGAGTAGAGGTGGGATATGAGTGGTGGTGTGTGTGGTGGTACAGTGGTAGTGGTTGAGTGCAGGAATGGTGGAGGTTTGGTAAGATGTGATGTATGCAAGGAGTGTACATGCAGTGACGATAGGTATGGTGTGCTTGTACATATTAGCGGAGTAGGAGGGATAATAGTGAGAAGTTGTAGGAGGAAGTATAGGTGTAGTGATTTTATAGGTTGAAGGGTGGGAGGGCTTACTGTTTGTAATAAAGGCAGGACCACTGGGTGTGGGTGGGAATTGGGGGAATGGAGGGAAGCGTAGCGGGCAACAGATGAAGGAAGACTATCAGGTTTATAGGTTATAATGAAAAGGGCTGGTCCTAATTAGGCTGCAATTGTTCTTGTGGGTTGGGGGAGGATCAGAATAGACCAGAAAAGTGGTGGATAGCAATAGTATGATGAAAAGGACTGGCTCTGATTTCACAGATATGCAAGTCTACAGAAACAATAAGAAAAGGCAGTAGTTACTCTGACTTGCTTGTTTTGTATACCTGTCTTACTGAAATAAAATAAGCCAATTTTACCAAGGAGTTATGTGGAAATTAGGAAGACAAGAATTTATAAGAGAAAAGGTTTAGCAGAAGTAGAGAAACAGCAGAGCATACAAATAGTACAGCATCTAAAGACAGATTGCAGTTAGAAGTACAGAATGGGGCGGGGGCAGCAAATATTCTGAAATAAGAAAATCAGTAGGTACTTTCGACTTACTTGTTTTGCATACCTTTCTTTGAAATAAAATAAACACTTGTAACCAGGAATGTTAACTTGCAACAAGAATCTGTTTTTTAACAAGTTTTATTAAAATTGGATTTTTTACTAAGTCATTCCAGTCCTGCTGACTACAGTGTACTCTTTTGTTTTTTTGACTAGTTACTGCTTGGTCACTGCGGTTGCTGTTGTGACTTATTTGCAATGGCTTGGTGAACCAGGAACGGAATGGGTGTTCATACAGACTATCAACAGATGGAGTTCAGACTGGTGGCAAAGAAATTCTGAGGGTAGTACATCCGGATTTCATCTTTATGCCCTATGCTCTGCAAGGTACATACTTTTGACATACAGCATATCATAAAGCAACCTAAGGCTTTTGTACACTGGCTGAACATCAGGCCACCCCTTGGCATGGGGTCCCTAATGTAATGAAAATTGCAACAGTGAACTGTATCAGTCTTTTATACACTCCTAAACAATAAGCTTAACGGAAAAGTACAGCTACTGTAGAACTCTACAAAAACCCTGCTTTACAATGTTCTATTAACAAAACCTGAATTTGCAAGGGTTCTGGGAAAATCACAGTCTACTAGCAATTCTATTTAATAGTGAAATATGCTCACCTCATACTGTCTACAGAAACAAGACACATTTTTCTTAGTTTGCCAAGATGTATAGTAACATTTACTTTCATAGAAATACCAGTGCACTTCAGTTACCCATGGGAACAGTAATATCTACAATGTTGCATCCTCTGCACAGAAACAGGTCAAATACCTTGCTTTACTCTCTGCTCTGATAGACTCCTCTCAAAAGAGAAAAGTATATCTGTCATCTCATTTTCATGGTTTCTTTCCACACTACAGTAATTTGAAACATTTCTCCTCTTATCCCCATATGATGTGAGATACACTAGTTCTTGACCCTGCAACAAACCCTTTGTGCTCAAGACAGTATACTCTAGAGGCAAAGAAGAGTTGTTAAAAGGCCTGCATGGGGCCTAGTTTGAGTCGAACCATAATGCACTCCCAAACATTTGTGAATAGGCAAGAAACAGTGAGCTTAAGTACTATGAACTGGGTATGGGTCCAAATAATATGACAGGATATGACATATCCTCTTCAACCATCTAGGATATGACATGGTTCATTAATTGAAGAAAAAGAGTAAGCCACCATCCCATAATTTAGGATTATCCACCAAGCCTCTGCATGGGGGACAAAATGATACTTCAATCTAAGATGGCAGTCAAAACATAGTACAGATAAACACTCCAAGACGCATTCACCAGATGGATGCAAAGGGCTCACTGCCTGCATTCTTCTTACTGGCAGGCTGGTATGAAATGGAACTTGAGACATGAGGCAAGCTAAGCAACTTAGTGAGTATACTTGGAAAAACGTTCTGACGAATGCCTGACTTGCACTCTTTTGTCTTTCTCATAGGTTCATAGGTAAGTACTACGCTATCTGCCCATGGGCATTTATAAGCCTAGCCACAGAGTGATGGCTTTCGCCTCCCCATTAGATTAGTAACCTGGGCCTCTGTCAACAGGGTTCCTGAAGTGATCCCAGGGTAGAACTTACGATTACCCATCCACTCATCAAGATTTCTCTTGAAGGGGGTCAGAGAGGAGCTCCGTCGAATATGGATTGAGATTCTATTCCAGAGTGAGGGGAGTCGCTAGGACAGGAATCTATCCCACCAGCATGTCCTGTTTATTGTTGTACATAGGCTCAAGTCGCTAGAACGAGTGGTTCTGAGGGATCTCATTTTTTTGAGGTGAAGCATGTCCAGTACAGATCTAGAATCATACAAACGACCCTCCCCCACTACTCAATGTGTTACCTCCATACCTCTCACCTTCAATGAACTGAAGGCCTTAACCTCTCATGTGAATGGCCAGTCTGCTGGCATGTCCTCCCTTGTTTCCCACTATGATCTCTCCTAATAAGTAGATAAAGTGTAAATGCAGGTCCTGACCAGTGATGTAAAAATACAGGAAAATTACAGTTGTGGAAGTAAATTTACTGTAACAGTAGATGTGTGAATGATCACTGCTGCAGTAGCCTTAGCTACAGTGGGTTATATCCTGCCAAGAGTATAAGAAACTGCCAGCTTCCAAAGCTTCAAGGCACCTTCCAAGCACCCAAACCACCAGTCAGCTCGAGCTGAACTGACTAAAAAGCCAGCTTTAGGTGCCAAGCACTTCAGAGCTTTCATATGCTAGGAACAAAAAAGTTGTCCTCACCCTAGCATACACTCACCAAATAACAAGGGGATTGAGGGCGGGAGCAGCTACTGCAGCAGTGATCAAACATCCATTGATACAAGGAGTATACTTACACAACTTCAGCATGTTCATCATACTGATCACTGCTGAAGTAACCTTGGCTATATGGGAAGATTATCCTAGCTTACTACATTTGAGAGGTAGAAAGGGACGGGTCATGGAGATCCGGAAAAATAGTCTTAGCAAAGCCTGACTGACCTATAGAAGGAATCAATTTTGGAAATGCCTTGTAAATTAAGTACAGAGGACCAAATTACTGTTTCTTGAATACTTCTAGAAGAAAACTCTTTCCAAAAAGCCTCAGGTGAAGACAAGTACCTAGTAAATTTGGACTTGACCTTGACTGGAATACTTTTGTTTTGGTGAATGTAATAAAAGGTATTAGTCTGAGACTACCATTTAGAAATTGTCTTTTTTTTGGCACAAGTTGTCCCTTCTTAACTTAAGAAATGAGCAACTGATCCAAAGATCTGAAAAGCATTAGTTCTCTCCAGACAGTACCAGAGTTGGCTATGGACATCCTAGGTATATAGTACCTTTTTCCCTCATTTTTGGGCTTGGGAAAGAAAACAGTGAAATGGACAATTTGATCCAAGAACAATGGCAGAAGATGAAAAAAATCAATAAATCAGCACCAAAGCAGATCAAAACAGCGTACAAAAGTATTTAATAACCGCTTTCATCTCACGACTTCATCAGAATACAAGTTAGTGATAAAAATTAGCATCTTAAATACAGACTTAATCAATCAATTAGAGCAGAACAATTAAAATTTAAAAGCATACTATTCTGTCTATACTATCACACAAAAATTATGTGGAACAAAGGGAGACATTATGGCAGGTTAGATTAAATTCTGACAAGATCCCTGGTTTGAATGAGACAGTAAATGTTAAATGTTTTTTAAAACATCGAAAATTATGTATTAAGAAAGAACATAATTTATTAAGTTTTTTTGGAAATTGAATAGTATGCTTTTAAATTTTAATTGTTCTGCTCTAATTGATTGATTAAGTCTGTATTTAAGATGCTAATTTTTATCACTAACTTGTATTCTGATGAAGTCGTGAGATGAAAGCGGTTATTAAATACTTTTGTACGCTATTTTGATCTGCTTTGGTGCTTTGGTGCTGATTTATTGATTTTTTCATCTTCTGCCATTGTTCTTGGATT